>NC_052134.2:2859000-3173467 GCF_016086655.4 Lepeophtheirus salmonis | reverse complement strand
TTATAAAGTACCTGAGTTTACCTATTTAATTAGGTATTAAAACTTTTATTATCTCTCATGCCGTGCGCAGACACTTTGATGAATGACCACTTTACTGAACGGACATATTGCCGAAAAAAATCATATTAAATTTTATGATGATTCATGCTCTAATACTATGTAATTATGATTCCAATTCATGTTATTTCAATTTTAAATTATAAAATGCTAATTATTAGCCACAAATTGCAATCAATAAGTGGTCAGAAATGAAACAATTAATTGATTCATTTCATTATGAAAATACTTCAACAGGTACCTCGATCTGCTCTTAGAAACCTTGTAACAAAACTCATGACTATCGCACAAGACCAAGTGGTCCATTAAAATCTGAATGCTTTGAATTTTACACTTTAACAACATATAATTGATTAATTAACAATAGAATTTCAACAAAATTAATACTATAAATAGAAGTCCTGGTACCCGCTTCAGATATAGTCTTCTGGCATGGGGATCCAGTGCTGGCTAACAGTTGATTTGAGGACCTCGGGGTTTGTATGATATGCACACAAAAAGTGTAGTCGAGGGAGTTGGCATCTGTGCTATAGGAGGCCAAAAGTGTTAAAAAAAGAGTGAAAATAACTCAAAATAGTCTTGCAACTGAGGAAATGGGTTTCTTTTATTGTTGGAGTCAACAGTGGCCTCTCCACCATTAAAAAGTTCTGTCTACCTACTTTTTTGATAGCTCTCTGAACAGTGTGGTGTAAAACCCCAAGATCTCTTTCATGGGCTTTCATTGACTTGAGGGGATTGGTCTGGGATGCTTTCTTTAACTCTTCCGGATCCAGTTTGGGCTTTTTTCTCAAAGTTTTTTTTCCTTTAAAACGTTTGGGACTTGCTGAATGCGTAGACGGTGGTCCTGAAGACGCCTAACTGATTTCCGAATGGAAATTTGCTCAGGAAAAGATCAGGTTTCTTCTGTTTTGAAACAAATTGTTAATGCTTTAATAAATCGAAATACTAATTAATTTCAACTTAACTTAACCTAACCTTCATTAATTATTGAACCAGTAAGTGTTCACATTTCAATGAATCATCCGGTAAATCACTGCTTTACCTTGTGTCCGTTCGGAAAAATGGCATTCGCCAAAGTGTCCTAGAACCCTTTCATGCTATAGAATAAGCGTGTTATTATTCTTAATTTGTGCATAACTAACGTATATAATAAGTTTTTATTATTTTTATAGACATTGGATCCTTGATGGTGGAAACTGATTGATGATGACATCACTGACGATATTTTTGATGACATCATTTATCAAAAATTGTTGTTTAGAACGACTTTTGCGTCATATTCTGATATTTCCTTAACATATAGGACTTGATCGAACGGGATTCATACATCATCACTTGATCATGGTTATATTTACTACCTTTGAATTTATAATAATTTACAATAATTGTTGGAGAAAGGAATATTCAATTTTTTTAGATTGTACATTGTACAGTATAGATTATTTAAAAATTAATATATAATTTATTTTTAAATAAGGTATGTTCCATATAAAACAGCTCGATATATAAAATGCACACTTATGCAGTGTGTTTTCCTTTCAGCTCTTGTCAAAAAATTTCAATAGTCGACACTTTCATGACTTAAAATAGCTGAATATACGTATTCAATGGTATAACATAGGATTTGAAACTTTATATTAATTTTTATCAATCATAGAGCTTCGTTTATAATTCCAGTAATTTAATACTCTGGCATTGATAGGATTATCAATTCAATCTATATAATACTTCATTACTATTCTGAAAATAATAATTAACCCTTGGCAACAAGGAAAATACAGAAGACTAGCTACCATATGTTTTTTTTTCTTAAAATGTTTTATATCCCTTTTGACAATTCTTTAATTTTCATATTAATCTTTGAGCTAGCTAAATAATAACTAATTTTGATAAAAAAAAATATTTCAATTAATACTTTCTTTGGAAAAAAAATTCAAACATTCATTAATTTTTTTTTTTGAATAGCTGTGGATTTTTGAATTTTTTGTCCAAAAACTTAATTTTTGCTGAATTGCTATAGATTTTTGAAATTTTTCATATTTGAAATTTAATTTTTCGAATGTTTTGTAAAGAGTTGTGGATTTTTTGAATTTTATAAAAAAAATTTAATATTCAAAATGTTTTTATTAATTTTTTTTTTCTGAACAGGTGGATTTTTTTTGAGTTGCTATAGATTTTTGAAATGATTTTACAGAAATTTTAATTTTGCATTTAAAAAATACTATTATTTTTGCAACTTTAAAAAATAAAAAAATAATTTTTTTTGGAGTTTTTCTCAAGAAATTCCTGTGTGCCATAAATTATTAAAAATTTATGAAAACCCGCTTCAGATATAGTCTCCTGTCATGGGGTTCCAGGTCTGCCTCGGAGTAATTTGAATTTTACCCCATTCTAGTGTTTTAAATTTGAGATTATGTCAGGTTTTGATCGTTTACATAGAGGGTGTCCTATTGGCTATTAGATATTCTTGTACATCAAATTGTCTCTATGTTAGGAGTTAATTTTTTCCTTTTGATCCGGTCAATCCTTGAAACAATTCAATTAACTCAGCTGATGTAAAAATCCAATGATTGGAGTAAACGTTGAATAGTTCAAACTTGTTCTTCAAGCCAAGGACATACCTATTCAATCTGGGAGTTGAATTTTTCACACAAACTGTATAGTGTATATTCAAAAAAACGTCTGCCTCGTAATGCATAACCGCCAACAAAAATAACATGTATCATATATATATTTCTGTTTCTATGTATGTAAGCCTTGAAAATCAAGACGTAACATGAGTCACTACTCTTGTTCAAATTTGAATTTCCTTTCTCAGCACCCTTACTTATTTATGATGATCTACGTAACTAAATACTTGTTTAATGTTGTAGCATTAGATTTGAAATAGCAGTTGAAACATCAACTTGACTGATATTGTTATTGTATATTATTTTGTAATTGTATACATATATTTTAGGTTAGTTTCAGCATTAATTAATTGTAGTAATTATTTGATCTATTTTGTGCTTGAAATAATCGTAATCATGAACGTAGAACGGTGTAATAAAAGGCATCCTACCTATGAAAGTCGTCTTTCTTCCCAAACTTATAAATATTTACAAAGTATGTTTGAATTGATATGTTTGAACTCTTGTGAGATTGTAATGAGTGCTGTTATAAGTATTAATAATATAAAATTAATTCATGAAAATGAGCAAATTAAATGTTAGCCCAAATTTTCAGATGTAAGAGGATCTTTTAAGCACTCTGGAAAAAAAATTCATCCTACATCAAAAATAACTTTTTCATTATTTTTTTAAATTTATTTTCAATGTAATAAAAAAAACTCGCCAATGTCGTTAACATTAAAGCCTCTTCATGCTTAAAACAATAGTTATATAACATTTGAAGTTTACAAAGTACATTTTTGAAGGTCATATAAAAGAAAGTCCAAGTTCTGCTAAATTTTTATTTTAGCGTGTGTAATAGGGTGGCCAATTTTTAGGGTGACAGTTTCATTCGATCTTCTGTTTTAGATTAATGAAAAACTTTAGGTTAGTAAAGTTTCAGTCTTCAATGGACGTTTGAAAATAACAGTTTTTAACGACATTCTTTAATTGTAAAGGGATTAAGAGTTTCAATTTTAAAGCTCTGCTGCTGAACTTCAAGAGTTTTAATTTTAAAGTTATATTGTTGAATTTCAGAAGTTTCAATTTTAAAGTTATATTGTTAAATTTCATAAGTTAAAATAATTTTTTTTTTCTAAACTGATACATTTTGGACATAATTTTTTTTCTAGTTTGCTTAAAAGATGCTCTTACATCCGAAAAGTTTGGACCCCCCCCCCTCCGTAGCGGACGTGCCTTAACTACCAAGCAAACTTTTGTAACTGTAAATGAAGTCAATCACTATCAAACGGATTTGTTCACTGTAAACTTTTATATACTGAAAAAAAAAATAATGAATTTTTTAGCTAAATTTCAAACCATAATGAAACATAACGAGTGTTATTTTCTCGACCTTTTCTCGAAAAGGAGAACGAAATTTGTTTGTAGCAGTCCAATACGAACTCGTGTTCATCAGATCAAACTTCACAGCACTTTTACGTTGATAAATTAATAGCTGACAAATAACTTATCATAGTTCTTCTTGCTGATATTGATAAAGAAGGGCTTCTTAAACCTCTTTCAAAATCAAAATGAGTTTTTATTGCACGGTTTCAATTACAAAATATGTATGTTACTTCATTCAGTTCCCCTCTCCACACAAAAACGCCCCTAAATTTTTATATACTTGGATTGCTTTGAAATTAAATATAGACATAGAACGTATTTCTTTAATTGAAAATGTTGTTGTTTATAAAAATATGAAAAAAGCTTTGATCGACTCGTGAATAAATTGAATTATATATATAATTAAAACACATTTGTACACCATTAGCAAAATGTTAATTACAAACATAAAATACAGAAATGAAACCTTTTCTATGCTTAGTATTACTCTTCCCTCAAAATAAAAAGCGAAAAGTATTTGAATATTAGGATTTTATCGATTTCTAATGTGGATCTTAAAACTAATCCTGTCTGGGCCTATTTTTTCCTCGTTGTCGGGTCTAGAAAAATGTACCAAATTTATAAGTGCTTATTGCAGGGCATCACTTTCAACAATATTATTGTAAAATTATATTTCAGTTTACCAACTGAATTCGTTCCCAATAGCTTATAGTATATTTACTTATGTAGTTACTGGATGTTTATATCACTAACATTGTCGACATAGATTGATGATGATTTCTATTTCAGACGAGACCGGAAGAGACGTCACATTTTGGGACCGATATATCCCTACAAATATGGATAGATAGTAGGCGACATAAAATACCATTTATTCAATAGTTATCAGTTTGACACAGTTGGTTTCGAACATTGATCGAATAGCGAACTTTATTATATCTCTTTAACTTATTAAACTTAAAAAGATAAAGACAAAATGCTGAAATAAGGAATATGTTTAGTACGTTGATTACAGAAAGTCTCCCTCTTTTAATTGCAATACAAGTTCATCCCCCAGTCAAATTCATCAAGCAAAAAGTTCATCTCAGGTAAAATTCATCCCCAACAATACATATATTCGGAATATATCTTAATAAAAAAATATTCTATTCTTTAACACAAGGATTTAATTCATCAATAATAATATATTCATTATCAGAGTAAAGAAGTTTATAATTTAAATGAGAACTTATGCTTAACGAACCACTTTTTTAACACCTTAAACACCGATTGCAACAAATTTGCTACATATCTTTAAGATATTTTTATTTCCTTAAATTGAATATAGATGTATAATTCATTTGATGATCAATCCTTGTAAAGATTCTCTCAAATTATTTAGACTTATATGTTATATTTCTCAAATACATTTTGAACTTGTACAACAAAAATTTTACGACGTTCTCATTTTACCTTCTCTAATAGCGGGCCATGCAGAATTATTTACCGATTTTTGTTTAGAATATATCACGGACAATAATGACATTTCGAATGACTTGAGAAACAATTTATTCATACATTTTTAGAATAATAAAATAGTTTGTGATCAAATTTAATCAATGTAGCCACCATTTGACTCAATGACACTGGTCAGGCGACGTCTGAAGCTGCCACAGACTTGCTGGATGTAATCGGCGTCCATGGAGGCCCAGGCCTTGTTGATAGCAGCCTTTAAGGCATTTATGTTCTTGTGTCGTTTTTTGCAGGCCTTGGTCTCCACGTGCGCCTAGATAGAGAAGTCTAGTGGGTTCAGATCTGGGCTCTGAGGGGGCCAGTAGTCCTTGGGCCAAAAGTTCATTTTGTCCTTGAGCAACTCCTGAGCTTTCTTGGAAGCGTGGGCTGGTGCTCCATCTTGTTAAAAACCCCAAGGATTTGTTCTACGGAAGGACCTTGGACGCCAGAATCTTCACATAATCCTCCGCTGTTAATCTGTAGCCAGTGGGGAACCATACCGGTTTGATGGCCTTCCCGTTGGAGGCCACGAGACCCAACATCATCGCCGAAGCAGGGTGCTTTGTTGTTGCCACATAGCGGTGCTTATCTTGTACATCTCCAAAGCTCACAACACGGTCATTTTGCCTGTTGAAAACAGGATCGACCGTAAGAGTTTTCTCATCTGAAAAAATGATGATGCGTCTAGATGAGCTCTTGATATAATTCAAGATTTTCTTGGCACGCTCAAGTCTGACTTCTCGCTGACGTTCAGTTAGCAAAGGGAGTTCAGTACGCCTCAGGGACTTTCCTCCAACCCTTTTCAATACCCTTGAAACAGTTGATCTCGACGTTCCCATCTTTCTGACCATGTCGGCAATGGACCTGTTGGGATTCCTCTTGAACACTTCCTTTACTTGTCTTGTTGAGACAGTGGGCTTCCTGCCAGCCCCAGGGGAATGCTTGAGATCACTCCCAGCCTCCAAGCGCTTGGAAACGTTGTAAATTGTCTTCAACGAGGCCCCAACCTGTTCCTTAATGTTGTTATGAGGCACTCCAACTCGGAGGAGGGCTGCAATTTCGATCCTCTTTGTTTCCTGATTGGACATGGTCTCACGTGGGGAAGTTGTTACGCCCTCACAGGAAGGATTTTTGTTTATTTTAACAGTAAAAATATGAAACAATCAGATTGGTTGCCACAAAACCTCTTAAAAAGTATATTTACATTATCGCTTAATAATTTTGCACGTCCCAGTAATTATATAAAATCATTTATTTATATGTTTTTTCTTCGGATGAACTTGAATTGCGATGAACTTTCTTGTAGTAAAGGTTAATATAAATACAAGGTTAGACCATCATGTAATTGGGCTTGCTAGAATTTTCAATCTGATGTATTGTACCCACTTCTGGGCAGAACTGGGAGATTTTTACAAAACACACAACCACTCATAGTTAATGACGTCACGATTGCTAGAATTTTCAATGAAATATATCGTACTGAGTGCTGGGCGAGAAAAACAGATTTTGACAAAACATGCAACCACTCATCTACTTTGACGTCAATGTTAAAAGTGTGGTGGTTATCAAACATCAGTCGTACACGCATTCGGTACAACCTTGTATTTATATTAACCTTGCATGTGATAAACTTTTCTTGCAATGAACTTGCTTCGGGAAGAACTTGTTCTGGGATGAACTTGGCTTGGTGTGAAAGGAAGAAAGTGAAGAATTAAAAATATATTTTTAGTTCTTCAAATGATTCATACTAACTCAGAGGCGTCAGTTTGGTTTTTGGAATTAAATTTAAAAAAAAAAAAAATCAAATATCAAATTTTTTGGAAATAACAATTCTAACATTAAATTTTATAGAATTGTATTTTTAAAAGGAGCTTTTTTTTTTAAAAATTTAATTAAATAATAATAAAAATTTCAAAAATCCAGTTTTTACGGAAAAATTAAATTTTTCCGTAAAAAATTCCAAACATTTAATTTCAAATATCTGATTTTTTGGAAAAAAAATTCAAATATTACATTTTTAAGTAAAATTTTATTCATCCTGACCAAAAAAAAATTCACCGTGAAACTTTTATCCTTTTAATTTATGACGAAATAGAGATATATAAATGGTTAACACTCCCAACCTTTTTTTAATAGCTAATTCAAAGAGTTTCTTTTTGTACAGTAATTAAATAAAACAAAAGTTTAAAGTTTATTATCTTAGTTTTTAATAAGAATTTTTTAAATTATATATATTTAAAATATATAATACTGCACAACTGGTTAAGAACTTAAAAACTATCACAAAATTTACACAAAGCCTTATTTAAATATTAACTCAAAATATGTAATTTTTGTAGGTGTGCACGAAAAATTTGAGTATTATATTAAATTAACTTTAGACATTACTTTCCAGTAGAGTGTTGCAAATCTTCAAAGCTCGTGAGAATGTATTTTTATACTAAATAATGAAGAAAAAAGACGTGCTTATGTAGGAACTTATAGCTTTTGCATAATTCATAGCAAAGAGTAATATCGAATTCTTAGTTTCAACAATAGAAAAATCTTCCATCCCATATTTGATATTCTTTTCAAATGTTGAATAACATTCAATCCTAAGAACAAACAATATCAAGAACCAAAAAAAATCTTCCTTTAGGGTACCTAGTTTTGTGTTGATCTTATTTAGGTCCATTATACTACTGGAGTCCAGTCTAGATCACAGCACGGTGTAACCTTGTTAACAACAAAATACCCTATGTATTTTGTTGTTAGCTGTCGATTGCCTCCTCTCGCTGGAATTGTCATGGCAATTTCATAATTCATTCTTTTCCATAAATACACAAAGTAATAAGTTATTCAATACATCTGCTCCGTTTCCAAAAGGACATGAATACAATTTCTAGTTGATCCCTCGTTGTTTATATAGTGACCATTTTGTTATTTGGTGATAGACAGTTTTGCCTCAAGCACGTTCACCTTGCACTCTATTGCCTCGAGCACACTCGCCGTCAAGATTACATGCTTGCTTCCAAAATGGTTGCCGTGCTACATACTTGCCGCCCATCCCTTTCGCCGTCAAAAGTTATCAAATAGATTTTATGCAGTAAATACATAGCTCATAGTGAAGGAACTTTAAGAAAAAAAGGATACTTCAAGCTTATAAAGATGTTTATTTATTTTATTGGAATTATTGAAGTCAATTCGTTATTTCATACGTAAGCCCTAACTTCAATAATTAGAACTAAAAGTCTCTATTTATCTCTGAAAAATACCAATAATATTGCAATATTTATTATATAAGATCTATTTATTTTATAACTTTTGACTGTGAAGGTACTGGGTGGCCAGTATGTAGCACGGCAAATATTTTGGAAGCAAGCATACATGACGGCAAAGAAGCTTGACGGCGAGATGACTTGGTGCCAAAGAGTGCGAGGGGAATGTGTTTGAGAATAATTATCCTGGAACCTTATTGTTTATATGAATAAATTTTATCTATTAACTATATAACTATATGAATCCTAACCCTCAATTCAAATACAAATTTCGTTTTCTTGAATGCTAATAGTCCGTAGAGATTCTGGATGAATGGATAAAAGCTGTTCATTGTAAGGACTTCACGCCGTCCTTTCATCATTCATTATGTTCTGATCACTTTGCCGAAGGCCCATCTAAACGCCCATAAATATACTAATAATCTTAAGGAAACTAAAATAAAACGCTTTTCTTATCAAATTTAATGAAATCTTTCATAAGATTTATCAATATGGAAGTCAAAGAAATCAAATTGATGTAAAACAAGGTGACTGAAACAAATAATAGATATGAAATGTCTGTGATAACACTCTGAGGCCATAATTATTTCCTGATTTACTTAGTATACATACAAATATATATTCACATACGAATTGACCTCTTCTAATGCATGTAAAACATCATTCTTGTCGTCCCAGTTTCATAGATATCCATAGCAAATATTTTTTTCAAATTGAAGTTATCATGTTTCTGAGTCCAATTCCTCATGCTCCAAAATAAGTGCAAATTATGATGCCTCTAACCTAAGATGTCACCAGATCCGATACAAGTCTATTAAAATAGATGTATATGATTAAATATCATCTTTGGACGTAATTTATTTGAACGTACACTCACTATAAACTTGAGCATATTACTCAAACTTTTGCACACCCTTTCGCCTCTATGTATTTCTTTCTCTATGGTCTAGGAGTATATAAGATATATACAGTAGCTGGTAGGATTGACTTATTTGGATAGCTAAAAAAACGTGTCGCTAAGACACAAATATTGATCGCCACGTCTTTTTATCGCAAATTAATTTAATTGTAGCTAGCTAGCGACTTTATCCCCCAAGAAAAAGATCCGCAGACACACCTGATAATGTACATCAGCCGCCCAGAAAGTTCTACTGACTCTTTTCCCCCTTAAACGAATTCATACCGAAGCAAGTTCATCACTAAGCATGTTCATCTAGAGAAAAGTTCATATAGCTATATGTATGTTTTCATCTTTAGAATGAGTTTAAATATAATAATTATGTAATGCATTTTAATTAAATGACTGCTAAATCTAACCCTGGGTTTACCTGATGTATTCAGTATTAATGCAATACATTTAGTAATCTAGATTTGATTGTTTTACCTTATTGTGTATGTACACGTTTGTGTTAAAACCAGTGTCTAGTAGAGCTCAAGAGAATATAGTCACCTTTTATCTTTATCCCTTGCACCAAGGACTCCTCTAACCAGGACAGGACACTGCGCTCAGGCGTTTCCAATATGGGTCTTTGTTTATTTAGAATTTGTTTATTCTAAATAAAATGTCTTTCTTCAAGTGTTTTGCTACAAAATAAAGAGTTTTTGAAAGTCTTTTGATAGGAAAATCATCATAATAATAAAAATGAGGCTATATATTTTTAATAGAAGTAGTATTTTATCAGTACTTTAATCAAAATAAACATTAAAAACATATAAAAGAGAAAAGGCACATCGATGAGCTCAACTTTTACCATGTCTTCATCCAGCATACCTATAATTTCTGAAGTAGTCGGATTTGAAAATTTAAAAAAGTCAAATATTGTTATGATATTATTATATTCTAAAAATAAGTAATACCTAAATAAGGAAGCTTACTATTAACCGATATCTTATTTGCCTGAGAATTTGACAAGACTCAGAATATGAATATTTTTCTCTGCTTCCAGGATCTGTCTCACGTTGATGTAATAGATACCTCCACTTAGTTCTCTGTACCAGCCGAACCATGCTACGTGACGTGGTCGCAGCTTGAGTTGGCCTTCATAAAGCTTTAGGAGTCGAAAGGTAGTTTGGCCATAGGGATGGTACTACATCTAGTTTGAGGTACCTATAAAGGAAGGACAGTCATAACCATACGCATCAAAAGTGAGCAGCTGTCTTACCTCTGCTTTAGAGCCTTTCCAAGGGTCTGAATTCTTTTAGACTCACATATGAAATCCGATTCGTTGAAATGCTGGGAACACAGCTTTGTACTTTTGGATGGTCTCTAATCTGCCTTCTTCAGATCTGTTTCTCTTGGAATTGCTCTCAGCAAGGCGGTATCAAGTCCGAGATTTCTCTCTTTGTTTGGCCACAGATGGATAGTAACACCAGACTGCTGTGGCTCGTTGTCATATCCCCCGTTCTACACCCTAGAGCACAACACTTAGTGGCCATGAAAGGAATTACAAAACACAATAAGGATGGGAATGCTTATAGGGGGGGCGTTTAGAAAGCCTTATGGTATCATTGTTTAAAATACTAACTTCTCGCCGGTTAAAGAAAACATTTTAAAACTGGAATGCAATAATAATATCTATGAGACACTACTTTTTTTTCAAGTTGTTGAGAATTGCATTTTGTAGTTCTTTATATCATATTTGACATACTTCCAACATATTGGTTTTGGAAATCCAACTGTTGGAAAGATGATATTTCAAAACTTTTAGTCACTTGTAATACTTTTGTTCCAGGCCCGCGAAATTTTTTTAATAATTTAATATTGTTTCTTTTTGCACAACAATTAAACTAAACAAAAATTATAAATTTTTATTTTCATATTTTCAATATGATGAAATCCTACAAAAAAACTTTTTTTAAAAATATACTTTGAAGCAATATTGATAAACAACTTTATTTTACTTAGATGTACATATATACATATATACTGCTTAAAAACTATCACAAAATTTAGTTAAAGCCTTATTTAAATTACTAATTGTAGTACCTGGCATTCCCAGAGTAATTAGTTGTCGACTAACAGACACACGTTGCTTTTACAATAATAATTTTTTCTTTTATAGATTACTAGCGGTAGTGCTCGGAGTAGCATTGCTTGGAGTAGTTAGGGGTAAACAAACATTTCATTAAAACAACTGCATAATTATTTAATATGTTTGTTAGCCAGGGCAAGGCCCGAAGCGGGTTGTTGAGAGTTAGTTTCTTAAATCTATAACCCTGATATGATATATGTGATAAAATAAATATCTTATTTTATCTAAATTGGCTGTAAAATATTAAAGTTGTGAGACTCGAACCGGCTCTCAGTTAAAAGAAGAAATCCTTGGCATCAAGTTATCAGTCTAAGTTGTAATGTCAATAATATTCATAATGTTCGACAAATATTACTTTCCTCTATTAATCCTAGAAACTTTTAATTTTTATGCATAAAAGTATTCTAAATGTAAAAAATTCTTGTCAAATACAAAATTCACATGTAATTGCAAAAAATGCTGAAATGTAAATCAAAAAATAAAGGACTAAAATTGAATTTAAAAATACGGGATACACATTTGAAAATACATTAATAAATAATATGAAAAAAACTAAGTAGACAACACATGAAAAGGAAAACTCACCCAATCAAAAACCAGCAATTTATATCATACATAATCTTCATTGATTTTGCTGATAGTGGCAAGTGAAATGTTTAAGATCTTCACTAGATTTACAGGTTGGAATAGTATTGTCTGAAATTTTGATAGTAAACATATCTTGAATTTATAATAATTCTTAATAATCATCAAATTTGCATCTAAATATAGTGGTTAGATTTATTTATTATTTATTTGGGACCGATCTATACTTGTTTTTTAAAATCGATCTAGACTTCTTTTAACGACCGAAATTAGTTCTCAGACCGGTATTAGATTTTCACAGCACTCGCCAACAGAAGTGTTAACATTTCCTTCTGATTGAAAAATTTCCAGCCTACTTATAGTCTCATATTTTTTTTTTCTGAAATGCGTAATTAAATAAAAATATAAATTTTTAAATATGATTCTATAATTTTTTCCCTTGACTAAAATGATGAACGTATCCTCTGTTTTGTAGTAATTCATTTTTTACCCCCAAATCAAATAAATAACAAAAAGCTAATGTTAGTATGAGATTTAATTCAATAGTATACATTTAATAGTATTTTTCACTCCCTCTCTCAGTAATGCCTATCTATATTGATAGCTTTGTGACCCTCTAATATTTATCCGCAACTTTCACGTTTATACATGTTAATGTATCTCACTCAACCTATTAGAACTACAACTAAATATGTAAATACATTACTATATCAGAGGCCTATGAATTTTGTATGTTTGTTTGAATAGGATGATGATGTTTTTTTCTGGCTTTTTAGCATAATCCGAATAATTTAAAAATAAAATGGGTCATTACTATAGTTTTTATTATTATAGAAAATTCAATGGCGAGAACTATGTAGAATGTACATAGAGGAAGAACCACGAACAATTGAGTCCATTAAAGAAAAAAAATCAAATAATAATGGTTCAAAATTCTATGCATAAAATAAACAGGAGTTTTATTATTGCTATTCTTATATTCCTTTAAAAGAAGAAAATCATTTTTTCTCAAAAAAAAAAAAAAGAAAAAAAAAAGTATGTATCTTGTATTAGTTGTAAGAAAAAATGAATAAGAAAAAAAATATTGAGTTTTATTATTTTATACGTAGGGATATTCTTACCTACACAATATATTAATACATAAATATATTTAAAATTTATTGAGAATTATATTTAAATCAAATTATATGAACATAATTGAATATTTTATCGTAGTTTGCTTTTACATATCATAAGATGTTATATTTTCTTTCTTTATTTGAAAGGTAGGGTAGTGGTAGTACAGAGCATTACTCAAAGATATTACGCATCGACGAATGACAAACTTTGCTTGATTAGTATATGTAGAAAATTTGCTAACAACAACATTCACTAAACATGTTTATTGATTATTCCCCATGCGTCAAATTTAAGTTTACATTTAAAGAAATGCTCAAAAATATTCAATGTATAATTTAAGAAAAAAGATCTAATAAAAAAATATAGTTGTCCAATAATTTTTGTTCCTTGTAGTATTTTATAATTGCTCCCATTTTTAAAGGGGGGTGTCGTAGACCAACAATGTCATCATATTTTGTCCGATTTCAATGCCAATTTCATGACGTCATTTCCCATAAAAGGAAAATCGAGGAAGATACTTCTAACATGATCATCCATATCAAGAGATGTTCGAATTATGATTTCGAATTCCACGAAAGAGGATCAGGGGAGAATTCATCCAAGGAAAACTACCTGACCTCATTAGAGAGTAGAGTGGACCCCTTCCTTGGAAATTAGATACCAGGATCGAAACAATAAAGATTACTGAAGAAATAAAAAATGAAACAAAAAATCCTTGGAGATGCATACGTTTTAAGTACATTTTTTTCGTAATTAAACATAGACTATTTTTCTATAGTATAAGCTATGATATTCCTCTTCACTATGTTTGATGAAAAAGTTAAAAGGTTCTAAAGAAAAGGATCGTTTTTCATCATTTTTTACCCTAAAAATGCAAATATATCGAGTTCAGAATCAATAAAAAAAATTTTATATAAGTTTTATTAATCCTATGTACATGTAATTCGTGGATTGTTTGAAGGGTAAAAAGGGACATTGAACGATAATTGCTCCGAATTCCTATAATTCCAGATATTTATGAATTCAGATAACTGATAGAAAAACTGAGATCAGTTTTGGATTCTGCGCTCAAAGATAAATTTCCTTTTTTTTTTTGGCTTGAACTCATTTGTGTGTGTTTCCCTGTAATGTTTTCTATAGCAGTATCTTTTTTTTTTTTAAATTCGTACAAATGAAACTTGAGATTCTAAGTAACGATACCCTCTACAATTTTTGGAATATATAGCAAAATGTGATGAAGTTTTGTTTCACAAGAATAGGTTTTTCTTTTCTTGTGAAGAAAAATTAGCCAGAAATAGAAAACCCCGTTTATCTTCTTTCTTTCTGTTTTTTTTAAATGTTTATTTCTAGTAATAACTTTACATGTAAATACACTGGATTAAAAATAAGACGGGTCAATATTGTATCGGACCTACATTGCTTCAGATCTTTAGACGTACATATTCGAGTATATTTCTGTTAACCAAACTTTTCGTTTAAGATCCGAAACCCAAATTGGACGGGTACTTGTCTTGAACTTCATTAGAACTTCACCAAAATTTCAAAACCTAAATAAACTTGCATCTGAATTATTTAATGCTTAAACTAACGTGTACATGTTGCAATTTCTGCAGAATCTGTCACTAGTTTTATTTCTTGATTGCACAACTTGAAATTTCTTCGTCTTTTATCGCTTTACTTAATTACAGCATCATTCACAAAACTTGAGGTAGAGTTCTGGACATAATATAGCCTAGGTAGGGACAAAAAGTTGATGCTAGTCTCTTTTTTATCTGGAGGGGGGAGATGTGAATCCCGGGGAGGGGGTTATTGCTAAATTTATATTTACCATCTTGAGACGAGGCTGTGACATAAATAAATATAAATTAGCGTAATAATTATATAGCTTTATTTCTTCAAAATGTGGGGAATGCCCCCATAACTGTTGCTGAACACATATTAAGTACAACTATACTACAAAAAGAGGGAGCTATTAAAAATTAACAGCTTAAAGGCTCCAGCATCATAATTTAGTATTGTTTAATAAACCATGACTATCCGTAGAAAATAGTACAGGTTAAAGAAAAAAGTAAGAATTATGTCTGAATTCTAACTCAGATTTGACTTGAACTCAACAAAGTTGGATTCAAATAAAGCTTTTGGGTCCGAATCTATCCTTTATCCATATACAGGATCTCCATCACGATATTTATCCTAGGACAACACAATCAAGACGTAGATTGAAGACGTTAATCCATTGTCTGACGAAGGTTTTAAATTGATTGGAAAATAGAAAATAATTCTTATTTCGAGAGATTTGTTTAAATTTATAGGCCTTGGGATTAAGTAAACAAATAGTTGGTTTCATTTCAAAATGATCACATTTAGTGATTTTTAATTTGGAATAATCAAGATGGAAATATGGAGGGACCACCACTTTAAAGTATCAAAATATAGTTTAAAAATACCTGATTATCAAAGTAATGACATAGTTATATCAACTCTCATATGCATAGGGTTGGAAATACGGGGAAGTGTGAGGTGAGAGAGAGAGAACGAGACGTAGGGTACTATTTATTAAATACTTGATTTACTTTGTGAAACAGATGAAAAAACTTTCATATTTATAGATGTATTAAGACTTTGAGATCCCTTCAAATTATTTCCTTTAAATTGTCATCCTGGTCCTGTTCGTAGAGGTCTACAGTCACCCTATGTGGTACCTTTTAGAGTAATACAAATGTTTGACAAATATTTTGATATTCAACGGGGTTCCCGAGTAGAACGGATCTCCATCGACCAATTAAAGCCGGGAATAGTTCCAGATGACACTATGCAGATGCCTCGACGTGAATTTTTATCAAGAACATGTAAACAATGATTTTTAATCTTAGTATTACTATTGGCCTGTTACTTAATAATAATATGTTTATTGCTGTGTCTGTGTGCTTGTAAATTTTTACCTATGTACTACATATATGGAGCAGCGCGTTTCTGATTAGTGTGATTACTAGCTATTCCTCAGTTAATTAATATAATGTTTTACGTTGGGGGTACGTATGTAGCGACCTATATATATACTCGCTAGCATCCTCTATACAGAAAAAGAATAATGAGTCGTATGTACTTATAAATATATGTGTGTATTTAGATAAACAAGTTGATAATAAATCACATAAGAATATACTTTTCGATTAGAAATGAGTAGAATCTGATATACTCGATGTTTTACAAGGAAGCGATGTAAAATCAGAAGCATCCATGAGTCTACTACGGAAGAGGTCAAAAGCACGAAGAAAATACGGCCCAAGGAGTGTTTGAGATACTCTTGGATACTCTTGCTTTGATAAATGTCCAAGGAAAAACAGTGTCGTTGATGTAAAGTTTTAGCTGAACACGTTCGTACGCGTGTATGAATGAACCGTTAGCGGCTTTCAGAAAGAAGGATGGTTGTTTATCAATTGACGTATTAGTAGGAATCACACTGATTTCTGCGGCGCCTGTATCGACAAGGAAGAGTATCCATATATAAGGAGGCCTGCATTCCCTGGTGCTGGTTCCATATCTTTGAGGATAATAGCAAATAGTTTTGTCGGTCTGATCGGTCTTACTTATAGAACTCATCGTGGAGGAAGACGTCGTTTGATGTATTTTCTACTGTGCATAGAAACGATCACCAGCATGTCTTACTTTATATGGATCTGTGAAATTAGCTTGTTCTAGTTGGAGTTGGATTAAAAACAGCAGTGCTTTAAGGGAGAACCCTCTGGTTAAAAAACAGAATTCGTGTCCATGGAGGAGATTTATCATTTCGTTTAATAATGCCCATGGAGTAAGCTCCCCCGATTTCCCAATATTCAGAAAACCCTCGAACTTCTCGCTGTCTATATGTTCATATATGTCCAAAAGATGACTTTTAATGGTAGAATATCTTTGGGAGGATTTTCTATCAGTGGTGCCACCACTTGAGAAGCTGTTATATCGTCCAGTGACAAGCAGATGTAGTCATACTTTGGTTAAACCTTTGACCCGAAACTGGCGTTCAGCTTGGGCAAACCATAACGATGGCCGCTTGGAATAAAATATAGGAAGTTTAACGGACAGTACATTGATTATATGTGTTGCTTCGTTGTCGATGTTCTTAATCGATACTTGAACGTTTACGGTCACAAATTTAGGGATATCATTCCCAATTTGAAAAGTATATTCTTATGTGATTTATTACCAACCTGTTTATCTAAATATACATATATATATACACCTACGACTAGTTATTCTTTTTCTGTATAGAGGGTACTACCGGTTATTTATAGAGGCCACTAGACTACAATAAATTATTCATTCTTAATTGCAATGAATTGGATTCAATATTTTGATGAACACCAAAAATCCTTCCATCGTCATCGTTAGCACCAAAAAACTCTTAACACGATTTGTAGATTTATATTCATGTTATATATGTATTTACCAGAGTTAGATAAAAACATAAATGAAATCCCAAAATGTAGGAAATCAATCAAAAAGTACATATAATTGATCTTACAAATATTGTATGATTAGCAATACTCTTGATTCCGAATGTGGTAATACAGAATCACATCTAAGGCCAATAATATCTTAGAGTCCCTAGTACTCCCTAGCTTAGCCAAAAACAAAATAATTTATTCAGTAAACAACAGTTGCAACGATCTCTCTTACCACTGATTCAAAATATCTAATTTTGTTTCCTTTAAAAAACAAATCATACACACTCTGTATGGCAGAAAATTCTTGTAATAAAGTAATCTATGGAATGGGGATTTCTAGGAGCGTGAGGAGAAGGATGGAGCGAGACTAAAGGTACTACTGAATTTATACATTTTTAACATCAGCTACCTATTATCATAGCTTTCATGATTTAAAATAGTATTAGTACAGAGAAAATATTGTAAAACTCTCTATATATTATTATTTTAATATACGTTAATTATTTTTTGGAGCAAAACTAGGCCGGAATTCATCATTCACAGAGACATGAACCCTTATAGCCGCATATTTCCGTTGTCAAATCTAAAATTCCCAATTAACAGTCTAGTTAAAATTAAGTTAAAATATTAAATCAATGATCCACTTCCTCGTACTTTTCTTTACAACTATTGATAAACCAAAATATATTATAAAACATTTGTCAAATGTTCATGGCTGTTTACTCATTGTCGCTTTCTTTTTAATTAAAAAAATCTGCATGTCATATTTTTTACAACTCTATGGGTAACATTCAAATCTACCGTAAGAAAATACCCTTGAAGAGAGCTTTAAAAGTGAAAGATATGGCAGCATGTGCATTGTGTAGTGACATGTATCCTTGGACTTGTATAAAATATGACCAATATCGAGTGCGATAATTTTTTCTAGTTGGAGAGTAAGACTCATGATTTCTTTGGTAGTGACAAGTTTAAGTCCTTGTTGGACTCAGAGTAAATTGAGGATCGAGAATGGAGTCATTCCTGCCTGATTTATTGTTAAATACGGAGTATGAGTTGAGTTTGCTTCCTTCCACTCAAGGATGCTTGTAGCTGATCTAATAAAACGTAATGAGAAGCAGGACCGGTGTGAGGATTTTTCTGTTCCTAAACTTTGTTGATATTTAGTGAAATGCCCGTTGCAACAGCCCTGATGACAACTAAGCTGCCGTTCTCTAAGATATTCTACAAATTGTGAGCGTTATCATGTTAATTTTCAGATTTTTTTTACAGACTCAAGATTTTATTGATTGACAACCTTCTTCTTCCGAGAGATGGAATGCAACAAAGTGGGTGACTCAACAAGGCTATGATAGTACTGTGACTGCTATTTTAATTGTTTTAGTATTACGTGCATTAAAATGAACTTGTTTGAACTATATTGAGTATTTGCTTGAAAATATATCAAGGAGAGTATTTATGAAATAAGCGTTTAATAAAAAAACAAAATACCTGTGTAAATAGTGGCTTTTACAAAGAATACATTTCAATAAATAATCCTGTATTATGCATAAACAATATAATTTAATATTATTATGAATATAAAAACAATGTTTGTATATTTATTTATATATATAGATATATATGTAATATGTTATAGTTAAACGATCGAGCAAGAAATAGTTGAAAATATGAATAAATTAATTAGACATAATATGATTAAAAATATGTAGTTATACATTATGTGTGTCTATAATATGATTTAATAAATTCTCTTATATTTTGTAATGAAAAAAAGTAGTCCCCTGACAGTCAATTATAAAAAATGCTCCTTTGGGGCAATGGATGATTTTATGTGTATTGTAATAATAGTTTTGAGTTTATTGGCACCAATTGAAGTAAACATGAAGTAAGTGTATATCATTGTAACATGTCTTGTTTCTTAATCATTCGGATGAGCCTTTTAGTCCAAATTCTTTTTGTTACCTACAAGATTCACAGCTGGAAAAAAATAAAAATATGATAATAAATATTGTGGTTCGTTACTACAAGAATAAGTCATTTTATTTCTTTGTCAACTTCTATCGACAAATCACTCCTTTGGCACGCCAATTGCACGTAATATGACAAAAAAAAAAAAAAACCTCTCAGAATAAAATATATTTTATTTGAAACGTCATAATATTCATAAATCAAATGATTGTTCAACATTAAAGTTAACACTCTTGAGGATCTCAACTCAACCCATAGAGTTGAATACAAATCCATTAATTGACCGAAATATGTCTATAAAATATTCGGATTTATTTGATGTGAAAAAATGTATTGATCATTTATCTTTTTTTTTTATATTTGTGTTCCAGATTGCTTTTGTGTTGAAACACCACATTAACCATAAGAACTTTTCTTATTACAAATAAACATAAATACTCATTGTCAGTTTTGTATTTAGTTTCAAGCTTTTAGCTGCAAGAGGGTGCCACAATTCTTGACTATGTAAACATTGCACTAAAGTACTCACAGTGTCGTTTCTTTTTCCTCTTAATACTTGCAAAATTCACTTCATTTTCGTTTAGATCCGGATTGCTAAGTCTTATTTCTGGAGAGCTAGAGTCATCTTCCGTCTCATATCCTCGCGCATCCTCTGCAGAGTCTCCCTCTGTTGAGCATCTTCGTTTAGCAAAGTCAGAGAATCCGCTGTTTCCTTCCTCCCCACTCTCTTCCATTGTGCCGTGGAGGTTGGCATTGTTGTTATTATTGTTATTACTACTGATGTTGGGTACAGCATTGACAGAAGTCCCGAGGCCAGAGTTAATTGTAAGAGGTGGGGGGACGCGAGAGGGTTGAACGGGAATGTTGTCAATGACAAAGTTAAGTCTAGAATTTCTATTGAGCGTTTGAGTGGCTCGGGGTGGTAAATGATAGGCTCTTCCATTGGGTGGAGAATTGACTGACTCAAAACCCATGCCTCCGTTCACGGGAGGACGATTATTCGTTATACAACTTATTTCTGAAAAGAAGAAGAATGTACATATTTGAAAAAAATAGACTAAATAATGACGTCACTGAAGTATGAAGTTAGGAATATACATATTTTAGTTAGTATAACTTTGATTAAATATAGTTTGAATGCATCTATATCCCATAATAATATTTTATTTAATGCATTCTCCATCAATATATAGCAGGATTTCATTTACAATATATTCCGAACTTTATACCACGATGATGTCATTATAATTACTGTTTTCTTTTCTATATAAGTTTATAGTTTAATATTCATAAACTATAAACACCAATTGGTTATAACCAATTTTACCTAAATTGAGCTGATCAGAAAGACCATTGTTTAGGATGTTGATGGTTTTTCCCCGATTGAAAAGCTCATTCTCAATGAGACTTCGATTCTGCCTACTCTCGATATTTTGTAAGGCTCTTATTGCTGCTAAATCCTTTCTTCCAAAGGTATGAAACCCAAAGGATCCTCCAAGAGGAGGTTGCATGCCTTTGACTGTGGAAGACGTTACGGAAGCTGTGGGAATTTTACACTTTGCGGAGGCCTTTTTGAGTGTGGCTGTCATTTGATGTTGTTGCAGAGGTGGATATTGGTATGGGCACATGTCAAAAGGCGGGGGTGGCGGAGGGGGAGCCACGTCTAAAGCGAAAATGGACAATTAATTTAAGATACATAAAAGTACATATATTTACATAGATTCAAACCTTCGTTGTTCTTTTGAGTCTCTCCTCCATTCGTGTTGCTGTTGTTACTAATATTCCTATGATCAACATTTCGCATTACGGCAAGAGGAGTGTAATGCGACTGTATAGGAATTCGTCTCCTTTGAACAGTTGCATTGTTTAACTGCTGTTGATGTTGGTGCTGCTGTTGTTGCTGTTGAAGCTGTTGCTGCTCAAGCTCTGATAGAGATTTGACAGAGTATTCCGAGTGCCCTTGCGTGTAGCCAGCATAGCGTCTGTGTATAAATCGAGGTCTAAGAACATTTGTTTTATATTTGATTATAAATTAGGGGGCCACTCAATAGGTTATTATGTCAATATACTGGGACTTATAGGCTCACAAAAACAAATATGTTAATATCTGTATAACGACCTGAACATTCAACAACGACAAAATAAACCTTCAATGGCAGACTTACTATTAAGTTCTAAATGCAGCTTTACCTTTTCCATCGAGCATAACAGACCACTCCTACAATTATAAGTAGAGTCAAAATGATTCCAAAGGTGATGGGGAGTACTAATTGATCAAATCCATTCCCGGAGTTTGGAGTGGATTCTTGGATCATTTCCGTGCTGAGAACCTCTCCATTCATAGTCAATGTTGGAAACCTGAAACATGAACATTAGAATGAACAAAGTTGTTGACAAATAAAAATCATACTTAAAAGTCAAAACACGACTTCCTGCATCATTATGTGCTGTGAGCTTAAGATTATACCAAGTTGCAGGCTTCAAATCCGATACAAGTAAATCCTCTGTCTCAGGCCTTAAATTATTAGATACGACTCTCCATGAGGAACTCATATCTTTTTCGAGCTCCTTATACTCCACCACATAGTAAAGTATGTCACATCCCCCTGTAGGCCATCGATACAAATGTAAAGTAATAAAAGTAGAGTTGGGAGTAAAGAGAACATTCATGGGAGCAATATCTGGGATGGATCCCTTTGTCGAAGTAGTGATGGGGGATGAGGGAAGACCCGTTCCTACCATATTGGAGGCTCGTATTGAGAAACTGTACGAAGAGCCACAAGCCAGATGTGAAAGACTTGCATGGAGGTCATCATAATCAAGGTCACGTTGCTCCCATTCTCCAAATCCTTTTTTGTAGTTGAGAACATAGCCTAAATTAATGAATGGAGTATTAAAATTTGCTTTTTGTCACGTGTTGGATATATTTCTATCATTTCCTGTCGTTTGTAAAGTTTTTTGATATAGTGAAATTGTCTTCAAAGTATATACAAACTATATTTAAAGAAAAATATATACATTGGAGTTTTTATATTATATTTAAAATATTAAATATGCACAAATCTTTTTTAATTTTGAAGAAAAGGAGAAGTTTTTTTATATCTCTAATTCCCTTTATAGTCTTTCAAAAGAATATAACAATACACGTACACTATTTCGTAAGTAAGTAAACATATACCAACATACACACACCAATAGTGACCATATTCATACATACTTGAATAGAGATAAAACGGGTCTTGGGGACGGCTCTGAAGTACCCGAACCGGCTTCGGGTACTCTAGCTTTTGATGGATCATCAAAAATACATTATCTATATGCAACCTATTCAACCACTTATTAATATAAAAATTATAGAAATTTTGTTTAGGATTAATTATTGGTAACCAATAATTAATCCTACAAAAAAATACTAATATCAAAAAAGCTTCCCTTCTCCAAAAAAGAGTTCACCCATTATTACTTGGACTTAGGAATCTACATCTCTCGTGATTTGAAATTTAAGAGGCATATTCAATACATTATAAATAAGGCCCATCGTAATCTGGAAATTATCTAAAGAAGTTTCAAAACTCGTGAGCTTTTGCTTATGGTAAAACTTTATGTCTTTCCGATTTTAATGTACGGATCTGAGATCTGGAATCTTTCAAGACAGAACATGATTGATTCCTTAGAAAAGGTGCAATTCAGGTTTGTATCGTTTTTTCCTTCATTTGGAGATAACGAGAGCTACGAATACAAAATCAAAAGACTTGCCCTCATCACTTTGTCTCATAGACGTGCAATTAAAGATACAATTACACTAGCCCGAATTTTAAGCAAAAAAGATTAACCTATCTCCCCCAACCTGGATACTAAATAACGGCCATCTATTCCACAAAACAGGACCCTCCACACAAAACACCATCTTCCTACCAAAACCAAAGATTGACATTTTTAATAAATGCATCACATCACAAGAACGATAATTTTTATATATTATAAAATAAGTCGACTTTTATAGGCTTTGTTTATCGCCGCTGATCGAAAATAAATAAATAACGTAGGTTCTCCTTTTATATTGATAAGGGTTTGGAGTGACATCTACATAAACAGTTGCATCGTACACCTTTATTGTATCACGCAACCTTTCCTCCACAAAGAAACACAGAAAAATACCCCAAATCCGTTGTTGGTTAGGCAACTTTTCCAAACAATTGAATAATAATTCCATAGTTGGAAGAATTGTCTAATAGCTTCAAAGAATCTAGTTCTCATTTAAAATGAAACAACTTAACACAAAATACAGGGTAGATTTTGTTTTAGCGAGGTAATGCGGTAGTTATTCCTGACGGCCTACTGTATTTGGTTGATATCCATCGATGGTTCTTCTTCGTGACCTCTAATCAGTTTTCTTAATACTGATTGGTTGAGTTCGAATTAATCTTCTATTAGGCTGTGAACAGTTATTAATTATTATTGAATAGTAATCCCATAGTTGGAAGAATTGGCTAACTAGCAATAGATTTTGGGCAATTTTATGGTGTTTTTTTTTCTTCAGAAGAGAGGTTGCAAGTAGAGTATAGGTGTTCAATACGTGTCCAATGTTATTATTATGACGATATCTCTAATAATTATGATCTAATAGTTATAACATTTTTATTTGGGCATCCATAACCTGTCAAAATCTCACTTTAATCCAGATTCTATTGAAGGTCCAAACTTTAGATAAAATACTACAAAATTTTGATACAAGCATCCCTCCAATTTTGGTTTCGGATTGTTTACCCAAAATTTACTTGAAGTTTGACTTCTTAAGATCCAAACCGCCCAGATCTGAGAAAATGTGGATCTGTCCTATCTTTTACAATTAAATAGATTTTTCTAGACTTGTTAATAAATATGACAAGAGCGTGAGACTCTTTGTATTTCTAATACTTTATATCATTATTCTTAAAATCGTTTGGGGAAGAACATCCAAGATACTTAGAGACAAATTAAATCAGTAGGGCTGTAAATCCTAAGTAAAAAAATATAACCTAAAATTTAATTGGTCACCCTGACAATTTGACGAATTGTTTTGGATGGAAGGTGCTTACTATCATTAATAAGATTAGCTTGCAACAGCTATCAAAGGAAGGGTAAATACCACTCCGTATATGTATAGGAAGGATATTTAAAGACAGGAGTTACTCTTATAACCAGAAGTTAAAAAAATATGAAATTTGAAAATTGCGCTCCTATTGAAATTTCTACCTCAAAAGAATGATTTATTTACCAAAGCTCTTTCATCAACTAGTCATTACTTTATATTTATAATTTTTCTCTTCAAGAAACTATAATAATAAGGGTAATAGCTTTGGAATAACAAATAAAAACACCAACGAGATTGGAAACAAATACAACAACAAAAACTTTCAAGTTATTATTACTCACAAAAGTCATTTATCCCTAGTTTGAAAATTTGGGCGTAAATACGAGTAAGGAGGACTATATTTAGGATTGGCTTCTCTCTCAGAAGATGTGCCGCCGTCCATTAAAGTTGCCAACCATTAAATTTTCTTTCTGCGAAATACTCACAAGAATTGATACAATTTTCATATCTCTGCTGATGTACATACTCTGTCTCTTAGTACCTTGGATGGTATGCCTGATATATGAAGAACATCTTTGTATGCACTGCGTGGGATTGTGAATCATGGAGAGTAACGCTGAGGATTTGTTGGGTAGTTATAAGTGTAAGCCCTTCTGGAACTAAGAGTAGAATGGAGGATCGACATCCGAGTAATTCCTTCCTATAACGGGTGGCCCATCTAGCGGTTGTATTTTGAACTACCACTTTTTGACGTCTGACAGCTGTAGTAACATTCTCATTGTGTCTAATATTTTGTAAAAGGTCTCCGGGTTACGAATGGTTAAGTTTACGCTCGAAGAAAATTGGGAAATACTGAAGACTTACTTCCAAAATGGAGAGTTTTCAAACGAAACTGCAAGAAAATTACGTCGGTCGAAATAAAGCGCCTTTCAGGCAGTTTGTGGATAAATTTGTGAAGATTCGTGTGCGCGAAACTGGTTCGTTAATGGATAAAATAACGTGTTCCTGTGTTCGTCCACTGCGCTCAATCGAAAACATTGCTGCCGTTACGGTCAATGGTGAACGCTAATGGACCATGTTGGAAGATTTTTTTGTTTCCCTAAATGGAAAGGGAAACCATCGACGACATTTGGTTCCAACAAGATGGAGCTACGTTCTACACAGCCAAAGTTACAGTGGATCTTTTTCACACTCGCATCATAAGCCAAAACGGCAAGGTCAACTGGCCACCTCGTAGCTGCAATTTGACTCCAATGACTATTTTTAGTGGGGAACCGTCAAGGATAAATGTTACGCCAACCATCCAGAGACGATTGACGATTTGAAACACGAAATTGGAGTCGCCATTGCAGCTATTGAAACTCACACAATCGAAAATGTTGAGGCTTTCAAATAAAAAAAAATCATTGAAAAATATTCATCCGTCTGTTTTTTATAGCGATATCAAAAAGAAAAAGTTTCGTGGACTACTCTTTATTATTGCTAGAAACATTGTTTATATCTTCCATTGCTCTATTATATCTTATAGGCATAGTTATGTGAAAGCCGCTCTCCCCCGAAATATTCTGCAATATTTTAGAATTACATACAATGTCAATTTTCGTTTAAAAAAAATCGTCAAGTCATATTTTTTACAACTCTACTTTTTTCCCCTTAATATGCCTATTCTGTTTGTATGAACATTGAATATATTTGCAATGTATGTTCAGTTCGTACCAACACTTTGTTGCACATGAAAGTAATCATTATTTTCTTTACGTGAGAAAGATTCCATTTATAGCATGAATACAGTCATTTATCAATTTCTATTGAAGCGATGCAATTTATTTGCTTTATGTACGATGTATGTGCTAGGTACCTACTATGAACAAATACGTGTTTGATTGTAGTTGTTATTTCTTGAAGGCATTGCAAATCACTTGATGAAGAAGAATAAGTATGTTCTTATGTATAACAATAATCAAATCAAATCCTCAAACTAGAAATCCATTATTAAACGACAAAAATATCATAAGGATATGGAATAATGGATTGGTTTTAATTAATACCACTTAATTTCTCAAATTATTTATTGTTCTATATTGAATAGTAAAATAATTTACTCTGAAAACACGAATATGATCTTTATAACCAAAATTATAGGTTTTGTGGCCTACAGAGTATCTACAAAATAAATATTTTTTACAACTTACTATTATTTTTTCGCCTAGAAAAATCTAAATAAAAGAATAAAACATTAAATATTACAAATTCAAAAAATAATTATAATTTTTTCTCTATCTTCTTTATGGAAACGGAGAAAATGATGAATGAAGAAAATTTAAATTCTTCTTTGTTGATCAAAAATGATTTTCCGTAAATCGAAGACATACAATCAAATAACATCTTAAGAAAAATTAGTAGTCTCTTGAATGAATATTTTCGCATATTTATTCGGCTATCAAGGCTTATTGATAGTTTATTCAATCTTTCTCTTTTTAGACCACACTAAACAGAAATTTTGAGCTATAAAGGTTATACTTTTCGAGATAAAATAAATCAGGAGAAGCTTATACATTTGAGCAATGCAGTTACTCATCTTCCGAGATTTTGGGATATTCTATATTTTATCTCCTGAGATTTTTTTTTTCACTGTGACTATTGTAAACTCAAAAGGTCACAAATTTCGTAGGGCGCTCTTAGAACTATACCTTTGATGAGACTTGATATCGTATTCCCTTTGATACCATTGTACGTTGAAGAGAATCTTTCTGCGATATGGAATTTATTGAAGGCATTGAAGTCCTAAATTGAAGAGTTTTGTAAGCAGTGTTAAATATTAGTGTTTGTTTTTAATACTTGTATTGATGTTAGGGTTTGTTTAGGTGGTTTAATTTTTAACTACAGCGTCTATGTATGTTTTTAGTAAAACAATTCTTCATAAAAAAATTTATATTGTTTTTAATCTATGAGTGAATATATCAAGAATATGAATAAAACTCATTAAAAAAAATATGAGCTTCATGTAAGTTTATAATTTACTGACTAGATACGATCGAATAAGGTACAAAATATTAATGACATTAAAAACATAATATTCATGCCGTAAAACCTCACTGCCTGGTATATGCTACAGTTTTTAAGACCTTTTATAGGTATTTCATAGAGTTTTGAGCCTTTTTGATGCTTGAGTGGATTAATTAAAATAGGCTGGGCCCCTGAAAAAATTTCAATATTAGTATTTATCGGCATATTAATGATACATTATCCCTGGTCACTCTAACCCGCCATCTAGGGGCACACAAGCCATCAATAGTGGGGAATCTACAATTTTCCAAAAAAATGCAGGATATTTTTGTCACAATTGCTTGGTTTTGTTAGAATGACTAGAAAAATCATACAATGTTTTTTTGTGTGATAATTTTACCTGGCTTTTCTTGGGTTAATTTGGAAAAAGTTTGCACGTTCATCAATTATAATTATGTGTACTGTAACTCGCCAATACTTTGGTATCAGTCTCTTTAATCCATATCAGCCGGGCTTATTATATGTAGGGCAATAAATATTATATATCTACATATATTCGGCTTTTATTTCTTTTTTAGGGTCAAATAAAGATATATAACAATGCATTTAATGTTAGTGCCATCTAAATATAATTTAATTTAGTACTACGACAAACAAAATGAATTATTTATATTTATAGTGTAATGTCTTTAACACTATCATAAAATTAAATGAAATAAAAATTAATTTCAAATATCGTTAAATTATAGAATTATCTCTTTTATAATATGTGTTAGATATGTATATATTTCCAATCTTGTGTAAAATATATAATTTGAAGTTATAAACATAGGGGGGACAGGGATAGTTTACCCTTTGTTTTTATGTTAGGGGTCAATGTGACCCATCTCATTTTTGTTGTTGACCAAAGTATTGGTTATCCTTTTTTAATTTAATGATTCCTTTGTGATCTACGCTCAATTACTAGGGTACAAAATTAGGACACTTTAAAAGGACGTGGAATGACTGTTGAATGTTTTTATACAAATATATTGTTGCGAGACTTCATATGGGGTTCATATCCCAAGTAAACTTATTTCTTTGGTCTTTATTTTGTATCGGCCAATTAATTGTTTTATCATTTGACTGCCAATCAATCCCAGACATGAAAATGTTTATTGATAAGACGCGTATATTCACTTTTCTTTTTAAATTTTATTTACAATTATTTGTCATACGCCCCAAAAATGAACTTTAATAGGTTTTCAGTTCAAGACACTTGACAAAATTTTCGAAAACAGAGATAGTTATGTAGAGAATATGATTTTAGATATAAAAAATATTTCAGACCCTATGACACTAGGCTGTCAATAAAATCATATGATTAACAGAGTTTGAACATTTTTTACGAATATTTTGAGGTAGATCAACGGGCCTAAAGTTTTGAAATTTTACATATTTTGGAAGAAAAAAAAAGGGATTTTGTTGAATATCATCCGTACACTACACATTACAGATTGTTTGTAAAATCAACAAATTTAGTTAAGTTAAACTTCTATCAACAGTTTTTAATAAACGTCCATGATAAATAATTTTTAGTTCTTTTAAAGAACGATAAATTTTTTAAATGAAATGTAGGCATTATGTCTTTCTGTCTGGTTCTCTGAGTATGGCAGCTAGTGAGCGGCTACTTATATCTACAAAAATTTGCAAATACGTTTGTTTTTACTTCAATTAACAGAAAAAAGTGATTATTTTGATGACCTTAACTTTGATGACCTTTTTTATGGAAAAATACTTGTATAGCCAATTTTTATGAAATAAATAAAAAAATTGTGTCAAGTAGAAAAATTTTATAATCAAAATTTAGTAGAAGCTAATTTTACAAAAAAAATACGTCCAAAGTCGTTTGAGGCTGAGAACAAGGACGGGGTTAACAATAGAAATGTATATTTTTAAGGTAATAATTAATATTGCAATGTAGCACATTGCCTTATATTTAATAATAAATCAAAAGTATTCAAATCTTAAAGTTTTTTTTTTGAGTAATAGAATATTAATATTTACATAATGACTTCATATTTGAAATTTTTTTATAACATAATATTCAAAGTAAATCTAATGAGTATTTTTTAAAGTTTTCTTATTTGAGTCTTCAACTACTTGTAGAAGAAATTGCAGCTGTGACTCGTCACTCGTTAACAAGCCACTATATTCTTATATGAGCGCAACTCCCCTTTCGGCAAGATCATTAATAACATTGAGAAACCCAATTATTTCTGATGCCTGCTTGAAATCATCCCTAGCATTCCATGATGCAGGATCAACTTCTAAAAATCCATAAGGAAGCTCTTTAATTTTCATAAAATTCATTGTTTTATCTGTGACAAAGACTTCTAAATTTTTGTATACATCATTTTCATAGAACTATTGTTGCTCTCTAATGTTTACTTTTAAAGAGCTCAGCATCCGCCTTTTGGATGACAAACTTACTCGACCATCAAAAAATGCGTGTCCTGCAAGTTCTTCCGACAAGTACCATAAATGTCTGAAAAGTTGGATGATGTTCATTTAGAAATTTGACTCTTAATAGTGTAGTATTTTATTAATGACTTCATTAAATTCAAGTCGTTGTAAGGAGCGTCTGAAGGCTTAGATGCATTGATACAAACTTTTATATATATTCTTACTATAAAAACACACATATCTCGCAATCCTCTTTACTCTCTGGGAGTTAATTTAAATTGAGATTTAAAAATCCAGATTTTAAGACTATATAATACTTTTGATAGCCAACGGGCATCAATACGATCACCAGGTATCATAAATTTAATTTGAATTTCACCAATTTTTTTATATTAATCTAAGTAAAAAAAAAACGTATTTGCAAATTTTTGCAAATATAAGTAGCCGCTCATTAGCTGCGATACGCAGATAAATAGACAGATAGGCAAAATGGCTACATTTCATTTAAATACTTTTATCGTTCTTTTAGACACGTAAAAATGCTTTATCATAGACTTTTATAAAAAAACTTTGATAGAAGTTTAACTCAACTAAATTTGTTAATTTTACAAACAAGTTATAATGTGTAGTGTGCAGATGATATTAAAACAAAATTACGTTTTTTTTCTTTCAAAATATGTAAAATGATAAAAAATTAGGGCTGTTGAGCTACTTCTAAATATTCAATTATATTTTTTTATCAAAAGAAACACATTTGAACCCTCAAACTTTGTATTTGCACCCATATGTACATCTCATTTTTTATGTTTGTTATACTGTTTTAAATAGATTGATATACTACGTGCCAAAATGACCTGAAACATAATCAGTGTAATTATTTTAAAACATCATACAACGATAAAATACTTTTGCTTTCGAAAGAAATACTCAGAGCTGAAAAATTTGATACTATATCTGTCTTTTAAACATTTAAATTTTATGTTAACAATCTGTAGGTTTTAAATAAATTGTAATTAAATTCGGCATTTAAAAAGTTGCAAATGTCTCCTTAGTCGTTGAAAAAGGTTGTAACAGTCTATAAAAACGATTTTGGGTTAGAAATTAGGACAATTAGAGTAGTAAATAATATTCTTTGATAAATAAATAACAAAACCTTCCAAAGTGTTGAATTATTAACTCTCAAATTATTTTAATACATTATTAATAAATATATATAAATAGATTTATATTCTATAAATAATGAATCAGATATTTTTTCTTCAGGTTCCGGGACTTTTATTATGTGAATGTTGCAGTGTAATGAAGATTCAATACAAAATATTAAATTGAGAATATGGGAGACACCTAATTTTGTGTTGGCTCTTATTAAGGACCGATGATTGCAGTCAGGGCAGTCACATTCAGTCCAGTATAGTCCAGTCCCACCAGTTGGTCCTCATAGAAGTTAATATTAATCGCTTGTGACGTCATTGAGGGTTATTATCTTTTTTTAAACTAATCTGTTATATAAAATGATAAATTATGTAACTAATAAACAATGTTTGTATTATAAGATTTTTTTTTTCAAGATATGTGGAACAACCTTGATGAATATCTTATTTGGCTCAATAAAAAATTAACTTTTTTATAATAAAAAAAAAAAAAAATAGAGCACAGGCAGTTAAGGACTGGTCCCAATGATCGACTTTGCAACTTTGCAATTTTAGGGACATTGGAGAAGAATGCCTGTTGTACCTCACATCAAAATATGAATTAGCTCCAAGCTGCCATCATGACACCGTGGTCCGCCATGGATATGACCGTCATCATCAAGAGCTGCTAATCTGTTTGTCGGCGTATCGAGGATATTATAGCTTGTAAACAAGGACATATTCCATAAAAACATAGTATTTAAACACATTATAAAATGGGTTTGAGTTGTCTATTCTTGACTCAATAAAAAGCACGTTTTTCGTGAAGGTGTATTCATTTGATTTTAACAAAATTAAATGGTTATTTGCAAAGTTGTACGACTACTTTTTTTTTAAAGTTGAGATCCTAATAAAGTCAACCTCAAATCTTCAAAATTACTCAAGTTCATTGAAAGCAGCCACTTTTAAACGGTTAAAAAGAGGTTTTTTTTCAAATTTTAAATGGCTTAAGAGGGCTTAAAGATGGCCTTTAAAGGCTCAAACTTTGTACAGATCCCTTAATACGCGTCAAAAAAGTCTTTGCTGTAAAAGAAATATGAGTAGAAATTGTATATAGTTTGTAAAAAGATGGGAATTTCTTTTTTGTGACAAAGATCAATAATAATGATAATAATAAGGAAGAAGTAGATCGAATTGCTAAAGAATCCTTTTGTCACATGACACTTTTATTTTTACCCAACCACCCATCTTAACCTTATATTTATATCTACATACATATGTTAGAAAACTAAAGTAGTTCTCTCCGTCATAACTTTTGAATGAGTTGTATTTTATAAAGTAGCTATATAATATGACGAATATTGAATTGAAATTGTCATTTAAGATATATGTACGTACTATCTAAAAGATCTTATTTTTCATGTAAAAGGTACATAAATATATGATTTTTTCTTTCTTAGATGTACGTTTAAATATACACTTCATATGATGGGTAGACTTTTTTATGCCTCATAAGATTTTCTTCTTCTTCTTCATATATGTCAGGGTCCATTAGGATTTCTAATCTACAAAATGAAGAAATTCTTTCAATCTTTATTTATTTCTCTATAGACTGGTAGTTTAAAGATATATATTTACGTATATACAATATTATATGTATTTCCAAAAAAATAAGATTTGATGGATCACATTTTGATTTACATCAAAATTTAATTTTGCATTATATAGGATACATTATGTTTCAATATCGCTGAGTGACGTATGTTGAAACAAGTATGTTAAAGACTTCCTTAAAACTATTTTGACATTATTTTCTATTTCTAATATAAAAATTAAATAAACTATATGTTTAGTTTCGGGAGTGTCTTCTAGCTTTCATTACCTAGTAGAATTTATAAAATACCAAAATACAATAACGTTCAAAAAGTGGGTTATTTTATTAATTGGGTGGGGATTTTAAATCCGGTAAATTTAAGGAGAATATTTATTACAATTTATTTCCCATAGATGACTCATAAATTAACAAATTTTTGCAATTACATTTGGGGATCCATAGTGAAGTAAATCACTTAAACCAGCCACCTTCAGCTTCAACAATAGCCTCCAAACCGGCCTTGAACCGGTCACCAGCCTTGATGAGGAACTTCTTGTCCATGTTGCCCACTGCCTCGTGAATAGAACGCTCACAAGTAGTCAACTCTCTCTGCAAGACGCCCCACATATAGTAGTCCTAGGGGTTTAGATTCGGTGAGCTAGTAGGCCACATTTCTGTTCCATTTTTTTCCCTTCAGATAGTCTGAAGTACGTGTTGTGCTCTAAAAAACGATTATGACCGTTCCTTGCAGTTGTTCCCGATCCATCCGACTCCTTGAAAGCCTTGATAACATCTTTACAGTTGATTTGGGTAGTTTGTTAAACTCAATAATCTGCTTGGGCGTTCGTCCAGCACGGATGTACACAATAATGGCTGCAGGTTGTTCGTATTTGGATGACATCTCAAGATTTTGCTAAGATATTGAGGTCTAAACTTGTTCCGGATTTAAAATCCCCACATTTTATATTTTTGTAATACAAATTTGGGGAGAGGGGTTTTTAAAAAAGGGCTTGCGACACCAATGTATGAAGGTATTACTTTATAAAATCTGCCTTCTGTAAGAATATAACTCTTCTCTCTTTTTCTAAGCCTTTGGCTTTCTATTTTATAAATCGACGCTGTCATTTTGGGTCAATATTCCTCTACAGATATCTTCAGGTTGACGATATCTTTGGGAGAGGTAGTATAGTCTCTTTTCTTACTGATGCTTTATACATAGTTGGTGATGAAGGAAGCCAAAGTTCCTTTCACCAAAATTCCCCTGACCCTATTTTTCTGTGTAAATTTGTTTGAGTTATCTTTTATCTGTTACATTGTCCTCATTTTGAGTGCATACCCCAAACCCATAGAAGCTGTTGAGAAAAAAAAAAATACACCGTGGAAAAACTACTTTTGTATTAGGTGCCATTTACTCGACTAGAGGAAAGGATTTCCATCACTTCCACATTCTTCCAACTAATGGCTGATTGAGTATACTTTGCATTCCCATGCATGAAATATTTGGGGCATCATTCTTTGGATTCCTGGCAATGTACCTCGTCCTCCTTTAATTGCCTATTATCCACACAAAAAAAATTTGGCTAAAAAAAATAAATAGTCAATAGTCTGCGCAGACATGATATTCCATAGCTCAAACACTGAAAAATAACTATGATGTATATTTACATTGAATAATAATGAACACAAGTTATTAGTCAACAAAATATCTTCAATGTTTTGTTGTAAATACACGAAAGAATATAAAAGTTATTGTTGTTTCAAAAAGTGTCTAAGTACTATGGATACATACTGTACATATATCGTATATAATATGTTTAGAAATGATAAGAAGTCTAATTTAGTTATAATTTTAATGACCATTCAATCGGAACAAATAAAAAAATACAATTTGTTCAAAAAATAAAGCTTCAGTGCAATATACTTATTGGTTCATTTGTCAAAGTTAACCATTTTTATTGTCTTGGAGAACAATCAAACAATGATTTATTTCAAGTATATTTTTACATTGTTCAACTCGTAGATTAATATAAAAATTATTAACAAAAAATATGGAGACGTATGTCTAATATATTAAACAAACTACTTTCAATTCAATTTCCCAACTTGCATCCAGGAGTTTTTCCACACCCTAGTACAAAAAGTCATATAATGGCCATTCTTAATAATATTTTAAATCTTTATAAGATATTTACAATGTATCGGTTAATATTTGGAGCATTTTTAACTATTTCATCTCATGAATTTTTGATAAAAATGTTTGTTTTTAAACTGTAATCTCAAGCAAATATGAACCAATGGTCTTGAGACTTAGTTATTTTGTGTCCTTCTGGTAAAGTGAATAGATATGATTGAAGCCAGAGCTGTTAACTATAATTTTCTATAAAATTCTTATTGTCTCTCTCTCCTAGTGTAATTTTTTTTGGAAATCCAACAAAAAAGATCGCATGTGCGATCTTCTCCACTCCGGTGTGATTACCAAGAAGGCTGAAAGACCCGTAGCAACTCTATCCGGACTGTCTACAACAGAAATAATTCAATTATAGTCCAGAAGTACCAAAACTTCACCAGTAACATTATGACTGACTTCTGGCCGGCCTTTATGTCGACATCCTTCAGCCCTGACCTTAAACCACTGGACTTGCAAGTTTGGGTGTCTTGGAGAAGAATGCCCACCGCACTTCTCATCCAAATTTGGATTCACTCCCAGCTGTCATCATGACAGTGCAGTAATCCGGCTTACACGGCCTTTATCTGTTCACTGGCGTGTCGAGGCTGCTCTTGCTTGTAAACGAAGTCATTAGGAATAAACAGTACAGCTAAATATTTAAACATATCACAAAATGGTTTTGAATTTCCATCTCTGTGTTATACGATTTTTTGAGTGGTTTCTTTCTTTGTTTATGTAAGATATTTTATTAATTACAACATCCAAAGTCAATTATTATGCAAAGACTCCATTGGAAAGGGTGGATACAATGAATAGTTAGTTAATTGAATACTGATATAAAATAATGAAAAAAAATATATAATTTATATTGAAGGAGAAGCAAAATGTAATTCATCCTTGTCAAAAAACAAACAAACTGGTGGTTTAAAAAAAATTCAAAGCAAAGCAATGAAAGGCTAAATGAGAAAGCTATCAAAAATATGAGGGTTTCAATTATCTTAATGTTAAAATAATAATAATAAAAAAAAGGAATTATTATATTTCTATAAGTGTGTGTAGGTCATTTTTTGTAACAACGGACCTGGAATAATTTAATTTATAGAGCCTTTAAATGCAGTGCCTTATATGTACTAATTACAAAAAATCCTCCAAAATATGCATTTTTTATACAGTTACATACATAACATAGACACGTTCTATACTACATACAATGTAGCCAATATACACAAATATAAGTTATTTATTCTCAAAGAGTCAAAAAACCTGCTGAAGCTGCAAGAACTCATTAAATAGCAATTAGGTGAACGAATGCACAAAACAATCCACCCTTCTACTTAGGGCCTAATTAAACAAAATCACGAAAGGAAGAAAAAAAAAACTTAATTTTCTCACATAAGCAAACATTTTTGTTTTGTTTGTGTGTATGAAGCCTATGAAAGACTATTCTTTGTGTCTAATAATATCGACTGTATGCTTATAGTACATGAATAGGCATTGTGAACTTTGACAGGGGATTCATTATAATATTCATTATTCAGTACTTGTATAATAATTCTTCCCTCAATATTTTTTTTTAAAAAGATACCAAAATATGAAACCGATAATTAATGGGGTCAAAGTTTTATTCTATTCTTTCATGTGTTTTTTTTTGTTTGTTTTTTAATCAAAGCAGAAATTAATTATAATAATGAGTGTGAGTAAAGTTTTTCATATTTCTCAACTCTCATATTTTATGTATGTACATACATATATTGAAAAACAAAGCTTAATAATTCCAAAAAAATCCCCTACCTTGGATCGAAGCACCTCCTCCGTTCGGTCTCTTCCACTCTAACTCCACAGCATGGTTAGATATCTTTTTGATACTCATTAGAGGTGGATCCGGTGGACGAATGGTACGGATTTCATAGTCGATCTTATTTTGACCATACAAATTATTGATTTGACATGAAAAATTCCCCATAAATTCCTCAATCCTTGAAATACGAAGAGAACCATCGGAGAAGAGTTCGTACTGAAAAGATAAATACAGAGTAAAGTTTAAAAAATCTACATATATATGAGAGCTTTATCCCTGCACTGGGATTCTTTGAGTTTTAAATTTGTAAATTTAAACTCCTTCTGTCTAAACTACATTTTATTGGCATACATTTTTGTATGCTCCAGGTTCGGGTGATGCAGTTCCCATTAAATTAGAAATCCTTTTCAGAATCAGTGGACTTTAAATCTTTTTAACTGTAAAGTAGAACACAAATACAAAGTTTTAGCAAATTTGGTTACTGTTTACCTCTTCCACAAATTCAATTTCTAAATACATATGAAGCAAAAAATAACGTTCTTCGCTATTTTAAAAACATGTATAGAAATAAAATATTTCTATGAACAAAGAAGATTATCGTCATACTTATAATTTCTTTTTCTGACTATAATTAAAAAGCATAAACCTTACATCTGATATGTCGAGTCAGAATAAATGCAACTTTTTATTGCTGTAATTGTATCTTTTTCATGAATAATTTGTATGCATTGTAATTCTTTATTAAGGTTTAGTGAAAGTAATTTATTTGTTTACTTCTACGTTCTTCTTATATTGTACATTTTTCTCTTTTTTAGTGTGTTGTCTTTAATTTGATATAAGTAGAGTTGCAATTTTTTTTTTCAATTAGTAAATTAAACAAAGTTTTTAATTAATTTTCCAAAGTTTGAGTCATTAGCAGAGATGTGGAAATAGATGTATTTTTAAGCCTGCAAAGATACAATTGTTTAAATTATGGTATTCCGTATGTAACTTGCAGTAGGTAATTTTTCATTGCAGGCTTCAAAATTCACGCATGTTCTCATCTCTAAACAATACTCTTGGATTATTGGGAGTAGCACTCAGACTTTTGATGGGAGTTATCAGTCTTTGTTGGACTTTGAGTAGAACTGAAGTTTGATATGTGACTAATTCCTGCTTTTGTCGTTGTTTATTAATCCCCGTTATAGCTACATCTTGGGAGTCTAATTCTAATTATTACAGTTTAGCTGCTCTCCTATAAAATATTCTTTTAATTGTCAGAATTATCATATTAATTTTCCCTCTTTTTATTTAAACATATGGACAAGCCATATTTTTAGCAACACTAGATGTTAGATGTAATTTTATGTATCAATGGCAGCCTCATCCAAAGTGATGAGTACTAATTTGATAACTCTAATTTGTTTAAATTAATGGATATCCCAATTTTTTATCGTAATTAAAATTATAATGTTTTACCATAACTAATATAGGTGTTTCTGGGGTTGCCTGGGACATTCAGAAATTAAAATTTAGCCTGAACTCCTCTGCTTTATATCGATCAAAAAGTAAAGGCTGTAAAATTCAAAAAATTATACTTGCAGCATGTTGGTTAGTATCTTTACACACAGAAGAAAAAAAAATCAAGTTGAACTGTCGTTCGCTCACCTTTCCTATTATTGTCAAAAGTCCTTTGTCTTATTCTCTCTCCTTTTTTCCCCTCTAAACCTTATAATCTTTTTTTTAAAGAAAAATTTTACACTTGTAATTCTGATTTTTTTATTTTTTGTCTTATATGAAGTAGTCGTTTGTTAATAAAAAAAAATAGTTTTTAGAAAAATACTATTTCAAGGCCACCATGGTCTTAAAGGCCAAAAAAGTGTTACCAGAATCATTTACTGAGTCTTAAGAACATTCAGGAAAAATCCATGAATTGGATACGCCGTGATTCCCGGACAACATACCCAAAGATATTTTGAGATCTACAACAATTAGGAAAACATTACAAATTGATGTTTTGGATCTTTTGTTCCATGTACAGTTTTGTTGGTATCGTTTAAAAAAAAGAAGAAGTAAAATTAAAGGATTCAAAAACATCATTTGTTTGATGTACGTTATTAATTCCTTGTAATTTGTCCCCCTTCATTTTATTCACCCAATCCCTTCTATCTTTTTTATGAGTCATATGATTTTTATTTAACGGAAAAGTATTAGAATTAAGTTACTGAATTATTATTAAATTAAGTTTCTACAATTGTTAAATAAATACAAAAGAACGTAAGAATTAATTATTTTTGTCTGTTTTTTTTTATTATTATTATGAAATGAGATAATTAAATGAAGTTTCTTAAATACATACACATGGAAAAAGTCCTCTTTATTATAAAAATACCCCCTCTCCTACTTTCCCAATTTAATGTATGAATAAAGTAATGTATCCAAAAGATCTTTATATTTGAGTCTAAAAAAAAACTTTTTTTTCAAAGATTTTATTATTATTATTTATCGGAATGTTTCATCCATATTTAAATATAACAATAAAAAAATACAAATGATTAATAATTAATAGGACATACGATAGCTTTAAAACCATAAAAGAAGCCTTCACACTTCCTCGTCGGGATGATTCCTTGCTTCTTCTGGAATTATTTGAACCAAATTATGAGTTTTTTAAGAAGCTTTGTAAAATTGGGTTGTCAAGTAGGAATCATATTCCTTCATTAAAATATGCAATTGGTTTGAGGTAAAAAGCCAGTTGATATTTCAGTGGCTCCCAGGCATCGTGCATCCATACATTTTATTAATCATTATTTATTTTTTAATTAAAACTAATAAGTTTCTTGCAATGATCGCCTCCCTGCCTCCTTCCATAGGTCCGAAAAGGACAGTTCATATCCTTGTACTAAATTTTAATTTTGCAAGGATCTTGGAGGCAAGATCCCTTATGTCTTTCTTCATTTCACATAACGTATAAATATGAAGTTTGTGTGTCGATTTCAGGACATTTAAAAAAGACATTTTTCCTTTCCGTCTTTCTCCTCCATTCCTGTGCAGAACAATTTAAATAAAGGACATGAAAGTCTTATAATGGTAAAGTCTTATAATTTCTGTGGATATTTCAAGAAATCCAGCAGTAGAATAGAGAAGAAGTATAACGAACCGAGAACTGTACATTTGGCTTATGATGGGGACTAATCTGACCAACAAAATTACATCTTTGATTTCTCCAGTTTGGGGCTCAGCTCAGAGAACAATTTGGATGTTCACCCCTGAATTTAGAAATGACTCAACTATTGATATAATTCGGCAAAATATAAATAAAAAGTTCCTTTTTAGAAATTTAAAGTACCCCTCAATTTTAGAGGAACGCGCAATCACACGAGATATTTTAACTGTTCATAATTTAAATTCGGAAGAATTTCTCAACGATGGTAAAATATGATTTCCACTTGTTAATTCTTCAAAATATTATTCAATACCATGCCCGTGGCATGTTAAGATGGTCCCCCTAAATTTTGATGCAGCTGTATACAAGATTCTTATTTCATTTGGCTCAATTTGGTGAGCAAGAACTGTGGTAATGCCAGTCTTTAAAAATTCAGATAATTCTTCATCTTTTAATTCTTTGATTGCCTTCATAACAGCTTTGAATCTCCTTATATAATGGACTCTGGGAGCTACATAGTAAGCGTTTGGGCCTCCCTATGGGTTAGAAAATAAAAATAGTGTCTTCCCTGAGGGAAATAAATGATGATAAAAAGTTTACCGTGCAGTTACAAATCTTCACAGATTGTATTAAATATACTAGGCCCTGCAAGGACTGTGGAAAAATATATAATAATACACTTCATGCGATTGTGGACTGCCCTGCCATCTGTATCCTAAAATATTTTTTATCTATAAATCTAAAAGGGCTGACGAATGGGGAAGATAAATATGTTAAAGGTCTTGTTCTTTTTTGGAATTTCAAAGAAGAAGGGTGGAACTTCTGAGATAACAAGGGCTCTGGACTTTGCAATACTTAATTGTAAAGCCCTCATCACCAGCCAACTGACTAACTATCAGCCTATTCGGGAGGATGAGTTGGGAGGTATTATCTTGGCAGCTTCAGCCTGCTATGTCTCTCTCACAATGAAAATTCCTAAATTTGGATGTTAGTCATGGAATTTTGCAGGAAAAGAAATCCGGTACCTTCCATCAACTTCACGGAATCATTGAAGTATTTTAAAAAGTGTTTATAAAAATTTTAACAAATATTTATCATAATTTTTAATTTGCATGTTTACTGTTGTTTTTTCAAAGATTGATATTTATTTGAAATTCTACCCCGGAGCATTAAGTATAAACTATAACGTTTATTTACGTAATTTTTACGCAATTGCTCCGGTTTGTTTATATATATGTATGTTCTATATAATATATAAACCAAATAAACAATGTTGAAAAAAAAATCTTTAAACTTTAAAAATCTCTCGGGCCTTGCTACAGCTCTTGGTAGGAATATATTGAAAGATATTGTCGATTTTTAAAAATACAGATATTCAGCTGGTTTAACATTTTTGCAATTTGATAGGCTAGGATTATATTAGCACCGTTTTCCTTTAATTTGGACGAAATCATCTTTGATGATTCCTTCCAGGCCTCGCCTTCCTTTCAAAGATTCTGCTCAAAATTAATTTATTTATAAGGTGTAGTTATAAGGAATCCAATATTTTAAAAGGATTTTTTAATGAATCTATTTTTTTCTTTTAATGTTTATCTCCTAGCCAATCAAAACAGTGCTTCTTTCATGACGGTCAGACTCGACAATTTCCATTATTTTACCTACATTTTTGAGAATTGACCATCCAGAGCCTAGTACATCTTAGTCATCAAATTAACCAGAAAATAATACCAAATGGAACCCAAATTGTACGTGATTGGCTGTAATAATAACTAGACCATAAATACTTTTTTTAATCACCTGACTTATACTTTTTCCTTTATCAAATACTAAATTAATAGTATGCTTGATAATAGATTAAATTTACTCTCAAAAACCACTTCAAGGCCCCGCTATGGCTAAAAACATACTTGATGGGAAGTGTAATGCTATAAAAAAATAAAAAAGGATAAAAAATGTGAGTTGAAATTGCAGCATATAAAATCCTATCAAGGGATAGCAAAAAATGTCCATGCTGTTGTAAATAAAATTGTCTAATTTTTGGAGTAAAATTAACTAAAAGAAGTTCACTAAAAGAAGATTAAAAAAACATACTTATTTGATTTGAAATACATTTCTAATTAATCATGATTGGTCATTCTCTATTCACAGAGTGAGTTTTAAACTTTAGTAAAATTATATCACCAATAGTGATTCAAATGATATCAGTTATGGGAAAAGTAATGAAAAGCTAACTGCCTTGTGAGTAATTAGTGTGATATTGGCTTCTGAGTAATATGAAATACTTTATTTCATACATTCTAGAGTTTATTTTTATTTTTTTGTCATCATGTTTAAGCCATATTGAATTCAAGCCAACTGTGCCACACATGTGAAGATGGTATTGATTTGTTATTTCTCTATTTTTTCCACCATTTTTTTTTAAATTTCACTGTAGTAGTGTATTAAGTTTGTTGTGGAGACAAAGAAAATATAGTTTGCATAGAATAAAACGTAGAAAATGATGTGGCAAAAGACATTAGTCTCTAAAATGATAAATTTCTTAATAACATACTAAAATATATATATGAAATTGCTCTCTTGGATAATATGAGACAAACTAATTGGGGGTATTATTAGCCCCTAGCTTTGTGGATGTTTCTGAAATTGTCATGAGGCTTCCAAATCCTCAATTTGTTGGAGGTGAGCCCAGAGCTAGCATAGAATTGTCAAGCCTTGCAGAGTAGGAGTTGTTGCCTATATGAACCCTAACAAAACACGAGTTACCAACAATAATTGTAATGCCTATGGCATTTATTATTCATATAATACTGCTTATGTATTGTACCTGAATTTGTCTCCAGTCCCGCTTCTACTATGGATCACATTTTAAACGATTATTTAATCAGGAATTTCTGGAAAATTTAGACTACGTTTATTTTTATATCAAGAAATGAAATAATGCGCCATTTTAATTGCATGTGACCCAATTTATAAAATATATATGCACACATTTTTATACATGTAAATAATATACTAAAATACATACTATGTATATGAGCCTTAATAATTGTTAAACAAAAATACCATTTCTAACAAACTCAAGAAGTAGAAAAAAAAAATATTAGGTGTATAACAACTTATTTAGACTTGAAGTAAGCACGTAAAAAGCTTTTACAATCAATATTTTTATCCCTTAATCGAGTTCTCAGTCTTGAAGGACATTTACTAACTGCCGAAAGAGCTCTTTCAGATTTAAAAGATATGTTTAGTGGAATGGATTCCATTTAATTTTTGCTTCTACTTCTCCAAATTTTATTTTTTCTTCTAATAATGCATGAGATGCGTCAGCATTAATAACAATTTTGAACAAAATTCAAGAAAAAAAGGAGATAACCCCAATATTTCATAGACATATTTGAGTCGGTTCTTGGACAATTTGCCGAAGTGACATTTGGGACATTTTGCGGGAAAATGATACTTAATATATTGATATATATATACGATTGTCTATTTTAATTTAATTTAAAATAACAGTGTGATAAATCAGTTTTGTTCATATCCTTTGTATGACATATAAAGTAAGTTAATGTGTGCTCTTTTGCAGAAAAAAATATATATTTTTTTATTAATTATCAAAACACAATACAATACTAAGTGGTCAATTAATTATCATTCGACATGATAGATTATTCATATTGGAAAATACTCTTGGATTGACAAACGATCATAATATTAATAAAGATGAGTGATTTTCACAAATTGCCCCTAACCATACGTACTTCAATTAACCAAATCCGGGGATTAGCATGAACGGTCAAATAAGTTTTTTTGGAGCTATTTTTTTAGCCATTAAATATGTATATACATTTATATCTTATAAAACACATTTTACTATTATACCGTACTGAATCTTGTACCGTGAAGGGTCTACCGGGATTTGTACCATCCCAGCCTAACTAACAGCCAAAATACTGCAGATATATTTACAAAACATGAAATTTTCACTATATATTTACATTCAGCTCATTATTTCATAGACATATTTCAATCAACTAAGGGCTTTGTATTTCAATTTCTGGGATGAGATGATATACTCAAGAACGTTATCTATAGTGTAACGTCTTCATTTGATTCATTAGACTTAACATGGCTAAAGTTACTAGTTAAAATAATATATATTCATTTCTAATTATTTAATGGCCACGATGATTTTTGTATTTTTAAGTGCAGTTTGTACTCCAAAATTGGCGATGATTTGTTGAAGAATAAAGGTATAGTCCAAATTTAATTTGGGAAAAATAATTCTAGCTTTCTTTTGGTGTGGACGGGCCACACAATTTGTTACTTATACTGTACGCATTTTTGTAATTTTTAAATTCACTTTCCAGAAGAAAAAAGTTACAAATATTGTCAAACTCCTTTTATTTTACAATGTTTTTAATTCATTTTTCGAATGACGTTTTTTTAAAAAGATATTTTTTAGGAAATTATGTCTATTTTTCATATTATGATATTTTTATAAAAAAGAAATGATGCCTTTCTATTTTATAGTTGACCTTTTATAAATAATTTTTATCATTTTCAAATTTTGGGAGCCTTATATTTTTAAATAATATTTGTTGAATAATAGGATCAATTAATGCCTATAATTAAAGGCTAATAATTAGATAACGACTTACAATTTACAACTTGTACGATCCAAGATGAATAGAAATACGCTTTTCCGACTGATTGTGGATTTCCACAACGCTTTTTAATAGTGACGTCATAGAAAATATATCGGCGTAAACACTTATGTGTCTTGCTTAGCATTCGGTACAATAGCTTAAATTAAAAATTATAGCATGCCCGATTACATGATGGTATAATCTCTGGTCAATCCTAGATACTACCACTTGTAAGATAATATTTGTACAAAAGACAAACCTGCAGATAGATGCACAAACCTTTCATATTTGGAGAAAGTTTCAATTTGAATGACGAATATGAATAAATAATTATACAAAACTAAGAGCAAAAAAAAACAAATCTTCTCTTCACAAAAAAATATTCAGCTTCATAGTTACTTTTTTTTTCTCTCTTGAAATATTGACAAATATATGTGCATGTACAAAATAAATGTCTAACTTATCAGTTTCAATCAGAGTGATACTTTCAAGTGGGGTAAAAGTTTGCAATTGCTTAAAAAGAAAAGTTATCTATTGAAATTGTGATTGAATTGCAGTAAAAACCTAATCAAATCAATGCTTGAAGGCCAAATCGTTCATTTCTTCTCTAATGATGCAACACATGTTAACTTCCTCTAAATGTAGGGGCAGAGGGGAACTCTTTCACTTATTGGCATGTTACTCTGCTTGATTATGCAATATTGAGGTCTGAGTTTTTTGTTGCAAAGTTCTTGAAATCCTTGAAATAAGTTATTTTACAAGGAAAATCCTACATTTTATTATTTCATAATATTAGTTTTATTTAATAATAATAAATAATCCACCTAAGATAAGCTTGTCCATGAGCTGCTACTTAAATATTTTTGTTGTGGGTCGGATTGCATTATATTGCGGATTGCTGTGAGTCTACAAAACAAACCATGCACTATTAGTGATAAAAATATCCTAATAAGTCTAACTATGGAGCCCAATGTGTAGGTCAAACAGGAAGAAAATTGAAAGGAAGAGAGAGATGGAACATTTGGATTGCATCAAGAGGATAAGAAACGACTCTACTAAATTTCATCAGTGCCCACAAGATGTATCATAAAAAGTGCAAATCATTGAAAAAGTCACCCCAAATACAGAAGTGATGAGGTTGACCAGAGAGGGGAATGGATTCAGAAATAGTGCAGGACTAAATAGGAAATCATGTGTAAACTACTTCCACCACAGTATCTCAGTGCCCTTTTTTTTAAAAGAAAAAAGAACTTTGAAGAAAAAGACTTTGTTTGACCTGTTTTTCAAAAATAGAATAAGATTTTTGCTGTTTTTGTTTAGTCTGGTTAATTGAAGGATTGTGCGTTTTTTGTCAATTATTGTAACATATTGATTTATGAACTAAAAATATCGTGTTGTTTTCTACTAAGCTCAACTAGGAAAATTGTTGTCGGTCTCACTCAAAAATAATCTTCGAAAATATAATCATTAGTATTATTTAGGTATACTTAGTTTAAAATATATTAGCTCTTCTTCAAATATAAAAAGTAATTATTATTAACCACCAAAATCCTCAAATTTGCCGAAATCCCGTAATTTAAAAATGTGTTTTTCGGAGATCCTGCTCAAAGACAATTTCCCAGGAAATATACGTACGTGTCCATATTGAAACCCCCAAAAATCATAGAGTATTAAAAATCATTTATAATTACAAAAGTTGATATTACAACTCTGCTCAAAGACAGTGTCCCAGGAAATATACGTACGTATCCATATTTAAGCCCCCAAAAATAATAGAGTATTAAAAATCATTTATAATTACCAAAGTTGATATTTCAACTCTATCTTCATACATAGGACATACACACAGGAATTAATAACATATAAATATATGTATATATTTACATTTTTGTATAAAAGGTTATGACAATATCTTTATTATTTTTACTGCAGAGCTTCAAACAGAGAGAGAGAGAGAAGCGGGTGGGGGGGATCTCCTTCCTTCATGAACAACCATATAACTACAATGTAGTTATATACAAAAACAAACTCCGAAGGACAAAACAAAGAGAGAGTTAAGTGAAACAAAAACACAGAACATGAACGACAAAAAAAAAAGTTATGAATTTTTAAATGTATGTTTGTGTATTTAAATAAAAGTTTTACAAGAGTAGCAACAGTTTTTGTCATAGCTGGAAGGTTGTAGTATTGACGCCATTATGCGCGCAAATATTTTTTCTTTATCTAATCGTATTAGAGAGGACTAAAGCTTTAAAACAAATTGACGAAAAGCGCCATTTTCCTTGAGTAGATCCTGTTTTCATTCATTTCTTTTTTTGAACACAAGATGTTACGTTTTATCATACAAATGATGACGTAACTTAATCATATTCTGTTATTTCCCCTCATGATGTATACAATATTTTATTCCCTTTGCAAAATTTCCCTTTCTAATTTAGTGACAAAGGTGAATTAATGTAGGCTGAATAGTTAGTTATATTCAGGTATACTCACAAAAAGTTTCGCTACACTCCTATTTTGTGCGAAAATTCATCACGTGGTCTTTGTTTCACGACTTGTTTTATAGAATTGAAGAGGAATAATACGTTTTTGCATATAATTTGGACAAGTGCAAAAAAAGAACATATCATTGTCCAAATATCATTTTTTTCAAAATGATAAATGTATGTAATAGATCAAAATGGTATTCTTAAAACATCACATGTTGTTACCTCCATTGTATCTCGCAACCTTTTCTAAAAAAGCCCAAATCAATTGGTGGTTAAATAATTCTTTCCAACTATGAAATTAATATTCAGTAATTGCTTGTAGTTTAAAAAAAGCCAGTAGATCTTTAACCAATCAACGTTAAGAATGTTGATGAGAGGGATAAAAGTAGACAAATCAACAGCTAACAACAAAATACGGTGTGAATTGTTTGATAGTTAGGTAATATCGTACTCCATGTAATTTCTATGTATTTTTTATATTGAACTATTGATTTGTATACTAATTTTTGCTATAAGTCCTTTGATACGTTTGATAAAACCCCTTTTGTTGCACAGTGGCATATTATTGTGTATAATCAAGAATAGTCCAACGTTTGGAGATAATGACGTAATGGGGCATTATGTTATTTTCGTTCTCTTTTTGGGTGAAGCAGGGTTTTGAGGTACAATAAAGATTTATATTCAATGATATGGCATATAAAATTCTACAAAGAATACATTTTCTGCAAATATTGTTTATTATTTTAGAACTCTCTTTATTATTCTTGCAAATTCTATTTCTTTCTCAAGTAACTGTCAAAATCAAGTACTTATTTAATTACAATCGTTTTCCATCTAGAGAAAAAAACAGATCAATTGAACGTCTCTTCACAACGATATATCTGTATAAGCTCTCCATAACATTTGAAATAGACATGATTACCTGATCTGATGGCTTGATGACACGTCCTTGATTGATCCATACTAGTTGAGGTAAAGGATTTCCAACAGATAAACAATTTAATTTGACACTCGAGTGTAGAGCCTTGTAGATAATCGATGGGAATGAAGCAATACGAGCTGGAACTAAAATATTAATTTGTTAAAAGCTTTTCAATCAGACTGTAGATTGCAAAATAAATAAACTTCAAACATATAAAGCAATCAATAAAATTTTGTCTGTTTATTCAAAATGAGTAAATTAAGTTATTTTTTATGTCTATATTCATACAATATGTACACATTATTATATTATATACTCTTAAATTCTTTGCCAAAAGTATTGGATATATACAATTTGAAAAAGAAAGCGAAAAAAATCTATTTATTTTCATTTTATTGTAGTAAATTATATTTAATGGTCGATATTTTTCCTTTTTTTTTCTGGCTAAAAAGGCAATCAATAAGAAAAGCTATTTTTTTCTCATATACATACATATATAAGTATGTATGTTTGAATAGGCAGTAAATTATTCTTGATTTAAATATGTATATAAGTACAAGTTCATGGAGAGCAGATGGATTATTATTATGATTATAAGTATTTGTGGAGTAATCATGAATTTCACATGTACTTAGAGTCATTTTTTATGGCTCAATGATATGACGCAACCTTATCTATGATCATAGTTTAAAATACTACCTTGGATTACGATATCCTCATAAACATAACATAAATGAATTAATTATCAAATATTTTGTAAGCCAATGGAATTACTAGAAGTTGAATTTGTCTCTCCTTCTCTGAGATGTTAACTTTTCTGCATTGACTTTAAGGAAGATATCAAATTGAAAGTAGACAATTGATATTTAAACCTCGAATAAATAATTTTCTTATTAATAACCAGCGATGGTAATCGGCATTATCCGGAGCTATTGGGCCTTGGCAAACGTACAAACTTTGCCTTAAATATATAGAAGATAACTTTCCATGAAATCCTCAGTCTTACTCATGATGGGGTTTGATAATGTCTTGTTTCAATAAAGACTATTTAATTCTTGCTTTTCTATTGTAAATTTTTATGTTTGGGCATAGGGGTCGGATATATCACCATTACACCAATTTTTAAATGACATAAACATTCGTTGCATTACTAATTTTGTATATGACCGTATACCGTTTTGTATACCACTAAAGTATATCTAACAAAGCTAATATGGCCAATTAATCTAAAAGTAAAAATGTTTTGTAACATTGTTTCTCCAACATTTTGAGGAAACAAAATAATTATTAAGAACCAGTCTAATATATATATTATTCAGAAGAGGCCATAATGTAATGCAGCTGATATCATTAATATAATATGTATATTAATTTTAAAACTAATAAATTATTGTCTCACGTCATCATCTTTATAAGATAATTTTTTTTTACTCACTCAGATATGAACTTATTTTTTTCTTCTCCATCTTAATCGTAAATCATTTTTTAATGTATATGAAAGTGTCAGTTTGTATTACATATTATATATGTACATAGTTTTATGAATAAATACATATTTCATGTGTTACAGAAGGAAAAAAATCCAAGACAAATGACGATTGTTAAATAAAAAGTGAGTTTATTAGAATATATATTTTTTAATAAAAAGATAATGTTAAGCAACAATCACTATATCCACGCCCAGATATCGTGTGCAAGGCATATATGAACTTATTAATTAAAAGGAAAAATACGCATATCTAAATATGTATATGTACATTAGAGTGGCTCGAAAATCAGAGTTTGAGAAATCGATGAAGGGGTGTGTGTGTGTAGTTTTTAATACAATAAAAGACTATTTCAGTTCTATTAAGCCTATTTTGGAAGCCCTCCAATTCAGTTAAACATTTATTTGTACAATATGGTCCAAAATTTGATTTACAGAGAAACTTGAGTAATATTTTTAACCTATTATAATAATTAAACATTTCAAATTTTGTTCACATTAAAAAAAAAAAAAAATCCACGCTTCAAATTTTGTATTTTCTGTTCAATATTATGTTATTTTTGTGCCAAAAAAAGAAAAAAATCAAGCTTTTCAACCATAATAATTATTAATACCCATCGATAACGAATAATTAGTTATTTATCTCAAAAGTTAGTAGAAAAGGGGTTTTGTTTAAAGATATATTGAATGGGGTCAGTCATCATCTACATAAAATGTAGTGGGGAACCTCTAAAACCTTTCAGCCTTTCCCGATATCTGATTTGAAAAAAGTTAATCAAATCCCCTCATAGCGACTCACCCTATTGTATGAACATAAAACCAAGGACAGGCTTGAGATAGAGTGAAAAAAAGAAAGAGAAGGAACTAACTAAATAAGAAAGCTCATTATAAAAGTTACCAAATTCTGATATTGTGTTATTTGTTGATCTGGTTGTGGACTAATTAAACTATTCCCTCTTTTTTTTGGATATCCAATTTAACACTTTTTCCAATGGGAATTACAAACAGCCTGATAAGTTTTTGTATTGTTGATCAATGGTTATATTTTATGGATATCTATCAACACAAAAAGTTTGGAGTAAATAATTAAAGAAGAGACTCTCTCTCTATGTTTGATTTCTGTGCTCTTCACACATCATTTGGTGGTCAACATTCATGATTGAAATTTACGTAAGAGTTTTATAGTCAACTATTTTTAAGAATATGGGATAGTAGGCGTCAATATGGAAGCGTTTTTAAAAGTGGGAAGAGACAAACCAATATACATAAATAGCTTGCCTTTTTTTTTTTGGTATCAAAATTGTCTTGCATCTATATATAAAGATTACTCTATAGATGGAATGTGCACTTTTTCTAACGAATGACTATTTGTTCGTCTTTTCTATTGGTAGAAGAATTATGAAATGGAAGTTAAAACATTCTTGTAATAAATGGGTTATGAAATTAAAATACCATTTCAATATTTTTTTTTTTTCAACGGAGAAAAACTCATTAGACACCCATGGCATTCATTTTATAACTATTATATTATAAATAGCCCTTAGTAAGTCAAAAAAGGGAAAGGAAAAATGAGTGCACTTTGTATGTTTAGAGCATTTCCGGGCCTCTTGCATAATTAATTATTATTCTAACGATTTAAGTACCGCTTATTATTTTTGGGTCAAGTCAGGCTATTAGATTTGAAACAAGTTTCGGGTTTCTAAAAAAAACCCGCTTGTTCAGAGTTGAGTTTTTTGGTTCTGACTGTAACTCTATATAGATACTCCTAAATATGCCCCTTTCTCTATCAACCCATAAACAAATGACCAAAAATCATTGCATGAACAAATTAAAATCTCTATATTCTCTGCAAGGTGGTGTTAACAGTCCGTAGTTTAATAAAATGGCACATGCTGAGAAGAAGTTTTAACGCGCCCTCTATGTGAGAAACAATTATCCATATTTTATATTAAAAAAATATTATTATTCAGGGAGTTGTATTATATTGCCGCAAGATAGCACCACTATATGTTGCTTTGTTTACAAACAAATATAAATAAATAACGCTCATGTCCCACTTATCACAAGATTTCTATTTATCTATTTGAATAAAAATGACGTACATATCAAAGTATGTACCCAAACATACACATTTAGTGTACAATTCCAAATCCACAGTAATAGAGTAAAATTGACTTAGAAAGGAAACAAAAGGATTTGAAAAAACGTAATGTATTTGAATTGATTTCTTTCAAAAAGGAAAGTATGGCTTAAAAAATAATTCTTATTGAAAGTTGTAAAGAAATTACGTTTATTATCAATTGAACTATTAAATTCATAAAAATAATATCTTCAGATACACTGAGACCTCTTTAATGCTCAGAGATTACAGCATAATTACTTGATCTCTCAATAAAGCACCTAATAGACTCAGAGATCAAATAATAAAAGCACAACTTTTATTTCATTAGAGCATCATCCCCAAAAAGAACAGATTGACATAACAAATGTTATAATTGAAAACACAAAACAAAAGTCAAAGCATTGTTACAAGTTAGATAAGGAAATATTTAAAACATTTATAAATTCTTCAGTTAGCTAAATATTTACATATACGATGTGTGTTCAAAAAGTAAGATTACTTTTCAAATTTTGAGGGCAATGCACACTTAATATTAGTACACTCTCGACAAAACATATGTGTGACAACAAAAAAACCAACAATATAGCAACAGTGGGATAAACGTGTCCGTTAATATGAGTATAATAATTTATATTAAGTCAAAAAAGAGATGAAGACCTTAAGAGTTGCAGTTTTTAAGGTTAATTGAACATGATATAATCGGTTATTTGGTAACACTGATAATAAAAGATACTGAGACGTCATGTCGGGAAAATTATTATTAAAGAAGAGTGTATAAGTATTCACTTTGTGAGAATAACGAAAATAAGAGAGGGGTTGGCTTTTAAGAACATGCCTCACCAATTGAAATTGATTTTATTGATGATATCAAAATTCGATTTAAAGTTCAAATACTTCACGACCAAATTGACTGAACTTCTGTATAATATGTTCATACAAAAATTAAAAAGAAATATATATTTAGAGGTATCTCAACGGCCCAAAGTTTTGAACTTTTACACTTTTTTAAGAAAAGAAAAAAAGGTATTTGTTAGAACATTATCTATTTGGTAAAGATTATAGTTTTATGTGGAAATTAATAGATTTGCGTAAAAAAATCTATTATTAATAATATTTTATAGATTTTAATAAAAATTCCGTATCTTCGTTTCCAAAATAACAATAAGTGTAGTGATATGAAATATATCTTTCCACTTATTTTTTTGTTCTTTAACGTATCACAGCCAAACTATTCAACTGATACAAATGCAAAATCAACATATTGATGAAATAGATAAACAAAATAAGTGCAAATTTGATGACTTTGACCTTGGTGATCATTTTATGGCCTTTATTTGAAGAAAAATATCTATATAATTAAATTTTATTAAATAAGTTATACATTTTTGTAAAAAAAAACGTTTCTGTACTTTATATAGACATCGTGCATTGTATTTTAGATTTTTTTAAGTAAAAACATTGACATATATATTAGGAAGAAGTGTGTACCAGAATATTTTCCTGAGAACATCAAATAAAAAGGTTATTAAAGATTTAAAAACTTTTTAAACTCATTCGAAAAACGCTCTTAAGTAACTTAAAGTAATAAAGTAAAGCTGTTTTGAATATGTATCTCTTGTGCGGATAAAATTCATAATACAATTGACCTATTCTTGGATAAATATCAATCCGGAATCTAATTCTAGCAAAGTATCTATCCTATAGAGTGTCTCCGAACTGTTTCAACTTCTATTGGGAAGTTATCACCTTTACAAAAATATTTTATAATCATCTGGTCTTATTTGCCCATATTTATAAGTCCAAAAAGTTAAATCCTACCTTCCAATATGATCCCACATATCATTAGGACTCTTCCATATCCAAATTTATATTATCTTGATAAAATGTTGGATCAATTATGATGTGGAATTGTCTTCAACTCTAAATCATTAATTAACTTCAACAATTAAGTGTTATCATTTGTATTCCGTTAGGTGACGTTGATGGTCTAGTCTTGTACATTTTTTGGTTTCACTTCTTCATAGTAACTAATATCACAGTGTCTCCTTTAGAGATCTTTGCATTACCATTTTAAGGATAAAAAGTTATCCTCTTTGTTGAGAATAAGGTACATTCATTCAGTTGGAAGTCTCATATTCGATTTGATTTGACGTATTCATAAGCAAGGCAGTCTATAGCTTAGACTTCCTTCGAATAAGTGGCTCACACCTCGATAGCTCATTATGTTTTAAGAATACAAAACGCTTGGCTCCTCCCGGATTAAGGATCTACAATTTCCAATTTGCCACTCCGTCACGGCTAAATTCAATTTCTCATAGATTCATTGATTCAAGATTTCATTTATAATTGATATCTTTATTAATCAATTAATTTTATATAATAATATAAAATTCATAAATGAATTAGTTTTAGTTCTTAATTGATTAATTACTTCGAATATATTTCCTTGATTGGGTAATAAACCATTTGGAAAGGTAGTGTATAATATTGGCTAAATAATCTTCTACCATCTCTATATATCTTTCCCTCAATAAAAGATATCCATCCAAATGATTTAAAGATTCAACTCCCCACATTGACATTGCTTCAAGTTGAATTGACGAGATAATTCATTTATTAAAATTAAGTCTTTATTTGAATAGCTTTTCCCGGTCAAAACTTTGAACGTTTTCAGCGAATTGTTAAGAGTAAATTGATCCATGTTTTTGCTCACTACTTTATCTGTATCTACTAAAATAAACACAGCTTTTTATTATGATACTTAGTAATAGTAAAATAATAAATTTATACTGTTTAGTCCGTTATTACCCTTGGCTTCAAATGACCTCGAGTGTCAATTTGATATCATAATGACATTTATTTTGTAAAACTATTTAAGTTACATAAATTTCTAACTTATCTGATAAAATTTCGTTATATAGGTCTTTTTCTTCAAATACAGGCCATAAAAAGGTCAAGATCAGCCATATTTTTACTTTTTGTTTATATAAGTAAACCACATGTGTACTTGCAAATTTTAGTATGTGTGAGTTGAATAATTTGTCCGTGATACGCTAAGGAACGGACAGATAGGAGGAAAGCTACAATTCATTTCACTACACTTGCCGTTCCTTTAGAAATGTAGATATTAAATTTGTAAATAAAATTATCGAAATGTTTTGAGATAAGTTTTGTATATCTAAAATTGTTATTTCTCACAAAAAGTAGCAAAAAGATATTATCAAAACAGAGACACATTTTTTTTCTTAAGAAAGTGTAAAATTTCAAAAATTTAGGCCCGTTGACTTCATCTACTTATTTTGCAAAAAAGTTTAAAGTTAGCCAATAATATCTATAGATTGAAAGTAACATTTTGAGACCCTTAGAACTTTATATTTCGAACATTTAAAACATAACCTCTAACCTGTTCTAGATATCTGTTCTCCTCTTTCAAATATATGTAATGTTGGTATTTAGTGATCCTTTTTGCTCATTAAAGCAAATGTATCATTATTATAAGATATTTATATATATTAATATGTTCAAAAGGTACTAATGCTTTCTCCCGCCCTCTCTCAAACTCCATCTTCTCATTATCACCCATTAATTAAGAAAGACTTAAAACCTCATTTCTTTCATTTGTATTCCACATGTTCTGTATGAATAATTTCCTTATATATTTTATGAAAAACAAAAAAAACCAAAAAACTTTGATATTCTTTCGTTATTATTTGTGGAAAAAATGTTGGAATCAAAAGCAACCCATTACACTAATTGTAACTTTGTCAAAAAAAAAAAAAAAAAAACTAAGTTTAAAAAGAAAAAAAAAAATGATTAATATACTTTTTTAAAGAAAAAACTAAATAAAAAATATTTAAGACTTTATGCAAATGAATCAAAAGACGTTGCTTATCTTTATATAACATACAAGCAACCATTCACAATTTAAGGAGTTTTTATGTACATTTACAAGTTATGTTTTATATAATTTTATATTGTCTAGACCAATCTCTTAACATTTCAAATGAAAAAGTATATATAAAAACATTCATATATATAATTAAATTGAACTAATATTTAAAAAAATGAATATACATTTAATATTTTTTTGTACAAAAATGTAGCACTTGAATGGGGAACCCTTAGGATAAAAAATGCATTTAAAATTGTTTTCATTACGATTAAATGAAATCTTTTTACTCTATTTTAAACATGCATTGTATACAATGAGTATTTATTATAAAATTTTTCTTTATATATAAGAGTCACAGCACTAAATATTATTCTGTCTTTGAAATTCAGAATTGAGTCAAAAACTACTACAAAAAGTAAAAAATTGAAAAGGGAATTATTTGACTCTACTCCCTGTTAGTGATCATTCTTTTTATAACGCAGTGAGTGAATAAAATTTTTAATTACATGATAAAGAGTTAAACGATTATAATAATTACGTCTTTTAAATTTTTTATCATTTTTGAAACTATTCCATCAATTTTGCACTTGTAAATATGAATTAAAATACTCAAAATACTGTTATGAATATAGAACATCCTGGAAATTTAAATGCATATTTTAAAATAATATTATCAACACGAGTTTGGGTTTCATCAAGATATATAATTTGTTATTCTTATAGTAAAAACATTACATTTTTTTTTCGATAAAAATATTAATTACTTTATGCGAATTTATGGAATCCAATTTGTACCCATACTTTTTGGACGAGGTTGCCTCTATTATATATAACAATAGCTACAATATACTAATTTTTTAGCAACCTAGTACGCCCAGTTCTCATATATATATATATATAAATCCATGAGATCGTAAAGAAAAACAAAGAAACGACTTTTAAGCAAACAACCTAATTAAATTCACTAAACATCGATCAAATAGTTGTTTAATATACAAATACATCATAAACAAGGCGTTGACATGATAAATTAAGGATTGCATATAAATTAAATTTAAGTTTACTGGAGTATACTCAAAAGTATTGACTATAAAATGTAGAATCAAAGGAATTAGAAGCCTATTTATGAATCTGGCGCAGTATAATTGGCCAGTTCAATAACGGAGGATTCAGGACGGGGGCCAACAGATAGTATGTATTTATATTTCCGTCCATGATATGGGGCTTAAAATTGAGTCTACCACATCCAGTCCCTTTTCTTTAATAAGCTCCAAATTTTAAAGCGGCCTCTATTAAGAATATTTTTCACTAATATTACATGGTAGAATACCTCAGTTTAACAATTAAATTAGTTAATTAAACATTTAAGTATCTTTCATCCAAGATGGCCGTTTGCTATTATATTAATTTAAGCTATATTAAACTATTCATTTATTCTTATTTATGATAAGTGGGGATTAATTAATGATGACATCACTAGCTGATATAGATGATAACGCTATTTATCGAAGATTATTATATAGGACGACTTTTACGTCCAATTCGAAAATATCATTTATATTTAGTCAAGGCGTCTTTTTTTTCTGACCGCTACATCACTAATATTTCATGAAATTTGTTATTTGAAGGACAAAGTATCCTACAATTTATAAAGGATATTTTATATATCTCTACTTGAAGGGTGAAAACATAATTTCAAAATATCAATGAGTATTTTAACTTTGTTTACCTCCTTCTGTTTATTTTTTTATTTTTAAATGTTTAAATTGACATACCTATAAAAGATTTCTTTTACCCTCGAGTTTTCATGATATTTATACAAATTAATCCAAGAGCCTTTATAAGATTATGACATTTTTGAGAGATGATTAGGCAAAGTAAGTCGGATTACAATTCGACATCTTAATTGACGTATCACTGAACAATTTCCTGTTCCGGCTCTGCATGGGGCTTTCATTATCTGAGCTATTCAAAATATTTTTTGTTTGAAAACGATATTGCACTTATTATAATCAAGTAATTATCAGAGTTAAAATTTTAAAGAACATTTTTAAACCTGATCTGTCTGATATTTATACTTTCAAAATCGAGTTTATGTATGTAGTCAATCTTTTTTGTTAAATTAGGCTAAAGAAGTAAATTTAACAATTAATTTCGTACTTAAATAGTAAGAAAGCTAACCTGTAGTACGGAGGAGATAATTCTTAGTCATAAAAGTTAACACTTATTATTTTTTTTTGTCAGCTATTGATTTGTATACCACCACGGCCTAACCTTTCTAGCACAAATATACCCAATGCATTTTGTTTTCAGCCGTCAATTACCTCGTCTCACTTGATCCGTCATGGCTATTTCATAATTGATTCTTTTTGATAAATAAACAAAGTAATAAATTATGCTGATGCTCCATTTTAAAAATAAAATTAATAATAATAATATTTTGTAAATTTTAATACATCATAAAGTCTATATATATTTAATTCAGTTAAAAAAGTGTAGATAAATAATTTTGAAAATAATGGTCTGGTATGATTGACTTATTTGGCTAACTACCAGATAATTTTGGGCCTTTTTTGTGTATTTCTTTTTGAAAGAAAGGTTGTGTAACCCAATAAAGATGAGGACGCGTTTCTTTTGCTTCTTTTTCATCTGCATTTGAGTATCTTAACCATAATTATTAGCTCTTGTTAATACTTCCCCTCATTCATAGAAAAATATAATCACAGTGAAGAATAATTTATAGCGGTCTAAGAGTTTCAGACCAAAGCCCAACACTAGTAAATACCTTGTTTATCAAATAACGTTTTTAACAATGATTTTTTGACATTTTTTTTTCAAAATATCTATGTATTTAAGAAATAGTCTGGTGTCATAGTTATCTTAATGTATATTAGGAGATTTAGGAAGATACATTATATATAAAAAGAACAAACAATAAAGCTTGACAAATTTAGCATCATTTTTTTTGGGAGTTTGTAGTTTTATTTTATGGGTATTTGTAACAGTACACCTTTTTTCCATCTATAAAAAATAGTATAATAATATGAGAAATTGCTATTATTGGAAGAATGATCAAGTTTCGTCAAATATATAAAAAATTTGTTTTTGTTATATATCGTTTAGTCAATATTTGAAAAAATATTTGGTCGTGTATTAAAGATCTTGAGCATTATACATATATGTAAAAACTTATTTAATATTAGATAATCTCAGGTTACAAAAAAATAATAATACAAAAATATTTATACGAGTTTAATATTATGTATAAAATTTATACCTACTCAACTTGATTCAACTGGAGTAAATAATTTTGTGACTCGACTCAATTAGGGATTCGATTTGCAAATTTAAAAAAAGTCCAAGTCTAATTCATATTCGATTGAGTTTGGTAATTTTGTATCACTCAACCTCATCAAATGATGTTTTGAGTTTTGTGGCACTGCTGTTCATAAATTATTTTAAATGAATTTCCATTTATATCTGAGGAGGCAAACTAAATACATATGTATTAGGATTTTGTAACAAAGACACGATCTCACAGTTACTAACAAATATTGTCTCATTGGTGTTCATAAAAAAAGAACAAAATTTTGCGAATCATAGACTAACAAATTAATGAATTTTGCTAAAATTTTCCGTGTAAGTTTTTAAAACTCAAACGATGATTCTAATGATACTTTTTTTTTTGGCCTTCAAGGCCAAGGTAGCCTTAAAATAGCATTTTTCTAACAACAAATTTTTTGACTAATAAACGACTACTTCATTTAAAACAAAACAAAAAAGAAGTTTGTTAAATTTTAATAACTATTCTCACTGCAAGCTGGGATGTATCGTTGCATACTTTTTACAAAGAAAATTATAAGGTTTAGAGAAAAAATAAGATCACAGAATAAGACAAATGATTTTTGACAATCGTATGAATGTTGAGTGAACAACAGTTCAACTTGAATATTTTATTTCTATGTACAAATATACAAACCAAAATGCAGTGATAATCATTCATAGAACCTTTAGATCCTTACATTTTCTTCCATATGAAACAGAGGAGTTCAGAATTATTTTTAATTTCTGAACGCCTCAGGCAACGCCGGACAAACCTACACTAGTAATATTAAAACATTAGAATTTTAATGACGCTAAATAAATTAATGATATATTCATTCATTTAAACAAATTAGTACTCATCACTTTTGACGAGGTTGCGTGGGTCACATAAAATTACAACTTATATCTGGGCTTGCAAAGGATATTCCCTGAAAGAAAAGGACAAGAGAATAAGACAAAGGATTTTTGTCAATATATTTTTTCTTCTTTCAACCTTATCATCTCCTTTGAAAAAAGTGTGTAAAGATTCATAGCAACATGCTGCAAGTATCATTCATTGCATTTTACGGTCTTTATTCTTTGTTTAATATAAAGCAAAAAAGTTGAGAATTCATTTTAATTTAATAATGTGCCGGGCAACTTGAGGAGTTTCCTATTTTTTTTTTGTTTTCCCCTATTTCAATTTATCAACTCGAGTCAATCTTAAACGACTCAGTCTATTCATTTCGACAAACTACTAATTGAAACGCTTCAATTGGAGGAGTAATTCTAATTTGATATATTAATTTGTGGGTATTTTATAGAAAAAACAAGGAGTGTGTAATTTAATTTAACACATTGCTTCTGCAATGCGTTCATAAACTTTAGTTAAGAAATTACTTGTACGACAAAATGCATTTTTCTCATTAAATTTAAATAAACAATTTGATAAAAATTAAAAAGCCTTTCCTTTCGTCCGTAGAGGCATGTAGGTAATAAGTTTTTGAAATGAATGCAATATATTTGCAAAAAGTAAAACACACATTTTACAAGGAGATCAACCGTCAGATGTGATATTTTTCTGCCTTTCCAAAGATATTTGGAAAGGCAAAAAATTGTTCGAGCAATACTATATTTATGAGTTGATTTTTACAAAAAATAAATAAATAATAATAATTACAATAGGTTGTATATTTTAAAAAACTCCACTTAAATTTAAAAAAATAATTGCAGCCTGTTCTTAAGAGTTTTCACTCACATCACCAATTGGATACAACACCATATTGGAACATAGTTTTTGTATAAAAAAGTAGCTACTAAAAACAAAATGCAAAAACTACCAAGAAATGTTTAGGAAATTGCATTTAGTGGCTCATAAAAATAGACTTTTTTATAGGAATGAGGAAAATTGGGTTGTGTATCCCATCAAGATGAATGACTTCAAGAATGATGACGTTACTTAAAAAGTATCTAACCTCGTAATGGTTCATATAACGTCCTCAAAATACAGCTGTTTATGGTCATCCTTTGTGTCATACATTGCTTCACTATGAGTTGTCTCCATGTAAAAAAATGGTTTGAATTTTTTTATAACTTTTGAATTCCAACTAGTGGTGGCTGTACAACACTTTAAAGGGAGAGAATGGCAAGTATAAATATTACCATCTATAGACTACATATTAAAATCCCAATTAGTGAGATATTTTTTTACACAGTTACTCCAAAAATTTTATTCCATAAGACCCATTCAACATATATGCTTAATTAATTTAATTAAATTTACAATATTTTCTGCGCTTCTTATATTTCATCTATTTTGTATCTGTGAATATTAAATAAAATGATAAAAATACTTGAATGAGTGTAAAATATGGAGGAAAAATACATTAGTTACTTTCATAGTTAAATTAATAGAACTTTAATTATAATAAAAGTTTCAATGATATATTCAAAACAACATTTGGATTTGCAGGCTTTGACCACGTCCACGGTGGAGACTTTGTCCTAGTACTTGATGATAGAGGCCTTCAAGGTGTCGATGCTGTTGTATAAATTGGTAGAGAACCATGTCTGGGGTTCTCAAAAGGGCACTTTCTCTTTTTTAAAAGTTTTGGGCCTTACAGGCCTTGTGAGAGGGACTGAGTCTGGTTGAACTAGTAACTCGACACTATTGACCTCAGCTTTCATGTAAGGTATAACTTGGTTAGACAGAAGTCCACAGTATCTGTGGCCAGCCACCCTCTCTTCCGGCTCAAAGAAGATGGAGGAGTGGCTTAGCATTACTGTTGCTCCCAATGAGACCAAGGGTCATGATTCAGGCTGCAAACTTGGTTTAAAGACGTCATCTTTCTCTGTGGACAACCATCTGCCGTTCTGGATATTATGGGATCTGTCGACAGTCCATGGTTTATCATCCGAATAAAATATGATTCAGATCCCATGGGATTTTAAATCTTTTAGCAATTTTCTTCTGTCGGATGCCCGGGTGGCTTTCATATTGTCTGTAAGAATATTTCTTTTGTAGAGGGAGTATGACTTCATTCTTAGGTCAGTGTTTATGCCCTGGAGACTGTTTCACCGTTTACTTGGTTCTTTGGACAAGAAATTTAATCGGACTTCGAGGAAATACCTTTTTACTGTTTTAGGGCTACAAGGAATCTTGGAGGTTGCTAATTCCCCCTCTTTCTTCTAGTAGTTGTAAACGTCATAGACTCTGCTTTTTGGATACCCGACCACCTTCTTTATGTATGTTGCCCTGTTTCCCAGGCAAGCCAATTCGATGATTGTGCTCCTCTGGGTCTCCTCCATCGTAAATACTTGTTTGAATTAAAAGTTGTGCAAATAATTTAAAGCTAACATTCAACCTTTCAAAATTGAAATAACCGAGTTAAATGCCTTCCTTATTGTTCAAGATGTAGTTAAAGATGGTCTGGATTTACTTGAACAACCCTGTATAACATTACATTATAAAAAGCTACTCAGATCAAAAATCTCTTAACAACAGGAAGGTAAGCTTTGACTTCTTTAACTTTCATAACTTTATTAATTGAATTGTTCATTTGTCTACCTATAAATGCAAATATCTCTTGAACAAAATATAAAAATCTTCTCTCTCATTTATAAAAAAATATATAATACTGACTCATAATTTCTAATCTGATTAATAAATTCTCAATGTTTTCGGTCTGATTCTCTTTTAACTTCTTTTGGTTATTTATTCGTTATTATTCGATTATAGAATGGAAAATGAAAGACATAAAAAAATATCTTGTCTGCCTTACTGAACTTTTTGACTAATTTTTCTTTTCGTACATACAAATGATAGGTTATTGCAGTTGCTAAGAAAGATACAACCAGGGACTGTGTAGACTTCATATAAGTCTTTATTAATTAAATATTAACATTAAAAAAATCATCTGATTTTACAAAAAAAAAAAAAATGAAATTCACATAAAAAAAATAACAACATTTTTTCCATATTCAGAGCACGTATCTTTTTTTTTAAAGAAAAGTTATTCATAAAATGTCCTTGATAGGGTGAAAATATATATATATATATATATATGTAAAATATTTTTTAAATATATAATTTATATAAAAAAATGTTATAATCACGAAATCTCTCAATTCACAGAGAATGCTCAAATCTTATTTTCATCTTCTTTTATTTTTGCTTCCCCTTTCTATTGTTTGAAAGCTCGTTAAATCCCCATTTAGGGCTCAATCAGAAATGTTATAGAGAAAGAAAGAAAAAATCTTTTTAGAATACAAAAAAACATAAATAAATCTACGAAAATGAAGAGGGTAAAAAAAAAAAAAAATGAAGAAGAAGTCATTTAAATGATCTTTTTCTTATTCAACCCACAGACAAAATGAAATTTTTCCCTTACTCTTACATTTGAAAATCACGCTTCAAGGGATTTTTCTTCTATTCTAATAAAAGCATGAATATTGTATGTTCATACGAGGATAAAAATGAAGAAAGGAGAACAGTCTAATCCACGAAAGAATTATGACTAATGTAAATGTTAATCGTACACATGAACAAAGTTTTCAAAGGGAAGGAAAAACAATAGAAGAAGAAGATGCGTCTGAGCTAGGCCCTAAAAGTATCAGATCCAGATGAGGAGTAAAAAATAACAGCTTAAACAACATAATAAAGAATCCCATTTCTAAAAGAGATATTTAATCATCTTGTTTTCATACAATCATGTTTAAAGGAGAAATGAATCAGATTTAAGAAAATGCACGAGATAAATAATTACATACTGAGATTAATGATGTTGAAAAAAGAAGTACAAGTTTTAATTATTACTCTTATTTTTATTGTTGCTGATGCTTGTTCAAGATCCTTATTTCTTGAGTGCAAAACAACCAGAGGCAATTAATGAAAGAAACCCCCTTAAGGCGGATCCACAATACTCGTCGAAAATTAAAGACATCTACCGTCAGGAGGTTCATCATACCTATCATGTATGTACACTAAAGCCATTCAAATTTGACTTTGTTCATCAAACTGCTCACTATATATTTGGCAGTTTTAAGAAAAATACATTGAACAAGTGACAATACACACCGTGTTTAGCGAAATGGATGTTCCTGAGTCTCAATTAAGTCAAACGTGATAGATTACTTAAAGCCATTTATTAACCCCACAATGACAGATATTATTCATGAATTTGACTTCAAATGCTTTTAATGAGGGCCTTCTAGCGGTCACGCAATGTGAAGCACCCTCTGGCAATGTACCTTCCCCTCCTTCTCCACAGAGGACTTCAGGTCGATGAAATTGCTGTGGCGTGACCTGCAGGCCTTGGAATCGACTTGCCACCAGATAGAGTAAGACAAAGTATTCAGATCGGGCTTCTGAGGTGGCCAGAAGTTCTTGGACACAAAAAACTCCATGTTTTCTTCCATCCAGGGTTGCACAACATTGGCCTGTACTGGTGGATGCCCCATCCTGCTGGAGGACGTAGGACGTCTTGCCCAACTTCTTGATGATGTTGAGGAACCAACAGGAGTATCTTAAGAAGTCAGCTGTTGCGTGAAACATCGTAAATTTACAATTATAATCACAATACATTGAAAAATTAATATATAGTTGTGGTACATCCATTTTACACAACCCGTTATGTTAGTGACATCTTATATATACAAGTTGACTTTTTTAATATTTTTGTTATCTTACTATTTGTATCTTTTTGCATTAAAAATATTTAAAATTTCAACAATTTTTTTTGTTTACTCCCATTTTCAAGAAATTTGAATTATCTTTTCATTCGGTACGATTTTGAATATTATAGCTTCAACCTTCTTGTACCTAAGATAGAAAACAAGGACAATTTTGCAGCAGTTTTGAAAAACGTCAACAATAAAGCTACAATCAAAGTTATTTGTATATTTAGCTAGTTAAATCTTAGAAAAAAGGATTAATATTAGTTTGCATATTTTTAATAAAACTAGTCAAATTTGAAGAGGTGAAATGTACACGTATATACGTGTACATTTTGGAAGAAACCAATGGACAACTTATTTTTATGGATTTTGCATGTTATTATTTTGCAATCTCAAAAATCTCCTTTGCAAAATAAAGAGGCATGTCTTGTTAGTAGGAGTGATAAATTAAATTTTAAAAGCAAGAAAATGACGACCGTAGTGTTCTTCAAATCTTGTGTATTATACCTTCAAATCACTATAACAGTGCTTCCATTGGACTTGCATACTCACACCTTTTTGTTCGGAATATGAGGCCTTCCTAAATGCAAAATATGGCAATATCTTTTAAAATACAGTTTTATTTCGTAGAAACTTCTAATCTCAAATTAAAAATACTTTTTGAATTTTCAGATATATATATCTGAAAACAAAACAAAACAGAAACATTATTTTCTTAGTTCATTAGAGACCAAAAGAGCCTCAGAAAAAGACTTCCAAGTGACAAGTAGTCCTTGTAATTGAAAATATGTGCACAACTTTCAATGTATCATATATTTTTTCCTAGACCAGATACTGATTTCATTTCTTTTAATCATAAAAAGTTAGGTTATCGAATTTATATGGCCAAAAAATGCAATATTTTTTTTTCGACTTTGGTCATAAAGCCACTGCTTTATGGACTCATATGTCTCTTGAATGATAGATATGAGCTTAAATATTCTTAGTATTTCAGAAATACATTTGGATTTGTTAATATTTTTCATAGATCATATTTTTTATAATTTGAATTATACCATTTGTTTGGAACAACATTTGACAGTTATCACAACTTTTTCAAGAATATGATATGAGTACTTGGCACTATCTTTCAATTACATGTATGTTATTATGGTGTTAATAAATTGGATTATTGTCTAAAAAAAAAGTTCTATGAACCTTTAGCAATCCTCATTCGTCATATGGACTGCTAAAAAATGTATCCTGATTTTGATTTTCAGACTTGACATGGTTGGTATATAAACGAGGACTTATCTTGAATGATAAAAAAGATTTAAAAATAACAGATTTGTAATATGTATGTGTATATAGATCGAAATTAGTTACTTCTTTATATTACTCAAAGTTTTGGTAGTGATACATTAAAAAAATTAGGCGCAATTTTTTCATATATAAATAATTAGCATGTAATGCTTTTTGATTAGAGTTTCCCTCACTCAATGACACTAAAATATCAATATTTTGAAAAGCTTCAACAGAAACAGTCCTCAATGAATTATGTAATTCTAAAGTTATATTAAAATTTTACATAAATTCATTTTGCCTTCTAATTAGGATGGGATTTTTGTATGATGATTGTAAAATTATATTTAAATCTAAATATTATTATACAGTAAAGGTACATGGTATTTTTTTTTTTGAAAGAAATGTTATTTCCATGACAATCTATTAACAAATGAATAATAAAGAACGAAAACACGATAGCAACAACTATTTTTTCTTTTGTAATGACAAAACTGTATATTTTTCTCCATTATAGTTTCATCCCTATTTATAATCAGTTGAAAGTATAGGAATATTCAACAGGTCAAATGTATCAGTATATAATCATGATGGTATTTGAAGAAGTACAAACATTCATTTCAACAAATTACTTCTGCAAACATGAACACAAACACACTAAAAATTTAATTGACAATTATATGATAAAAATAAATAAATAATGATATATATTTAGGAAATTGTTAAATGAGTAGGAAAAAATTGAATTGCTTTTTATTTTTCTTACGATTATTATTAATATATATACAAGATTTATGTATGTATACAGAAAATTGCATCGTAATCAGTACTTTGTACACAAATAAATAATATATTTTTTTCTAACCATTCAATAATCAATTAAAAATACATGTCATAGATCTACTTTTTGATTTAGATTGTTTCAAAATTGCAATTATATTAAATTTTTCTTGGCTTTTGGGTTTATCTAAGATAATTTTGTTATATAATATTTACGAGATGTTGATATTGACAGAGGGAGTGTGCATTGGGGTTAAACATATAGGAATCATCATATGTGAAGATATCATTTTAGCGTTCTGTAACTTTTCATATTTTCTTAATTTGTAGACTGATTATAAATTTCGGTCTGGAGAAAAAACACAAACTGAATATTGTTTTATGTATATATAAACTTAGTAAAATGAGTACTTCTACTTACAAGTCAAATGTATATGAAGTACAGCTGTCAGTATATCTATCCCCTATGTTATTACGAGGGTTATTAGTAGTACAATGCAAATGTATTTATATTTTCTTCATTTGTACACCGATTATTAAAATTTAAAATTGAATGAAAATGTTAACAAATACTACAAAAATGATTATTTTATATTAAAAAAAAAAAAACTGAATCAAACAAGTAATTTTATGATTAAAATTGCTCAAAATATTTAGTTGTTTGTGTATCCCCTTCGTTATTACGAGAGTTTTTAAATATAAAAATAAAAATATACGTATATTTCCTTTATATGAGAATTGATTATTACAAATTACTGCAATGTTGAAACAGTCTAGTGTATTCACATAAATATATCAAACTTAACACATCATCATACCTTTAACTGCTGGGCTCTGTGAGGATATATGACTCTTCTCTCCCTCTCCAGCACGATTTTTTCCAGACACCCAAAACTCGTAGTGATTCCGTTCCATTAGCCCACGAAATGTGAAAGCAATCTCTGATCCAGAAACAGAAATGGTTTTGATATCCTATTAAATTAAAAAGTATGTAAGAAAGTAGATATTTAAAAAAAAAAAGAACACAAGTTTGTGTTCAATTTCTTAATGTATGTATGAGCATACGAGTCATAGAATAGAAAATTATAAGAAAAAAACTACTCCACCCAGTAAAAAAAAAAAAAAAAAAGAGAGGATACAATCCATTATCTATGTAAAAAATTACTCAAAAACCTATAAAATCATATTAATACTTAACCATATCTTAAAAACATGGAAAGCTCTTTAGCTACTGATGGAGTTCCTTTTCTGCTGCAAATATTGCATAGCGAATGGAATTATATTTATATCTTTACATACAAGAAAAAAGGATTTTAATCATTTGCAATGATACATTATTATTTTCCTATTCATATTTTGATGAAAATTCACAAAATAGCTGACAGCTTTTAAAAGGGAATTGATCAAGTGTATTATTTTTTTAAAATATAGTTAATTATGCCATTAAATGATAGCTAACCTTTTACCCCTGTGGTTCTATAACAAAATGATTAAAAAAAAATTAGTTTTCTAAAAAATATCCATTAATGTTTTTCAACAAAGCCTTTTTATATTCATCGTTTTATTTTTAGAGTGCTATTCATATTTAATTGAATGATTGGGTTTTTGCATTTAGAAAGAAAAATAACGTAAAGTTTTTGTTATACTTTAATAATTTTTAAAGGTTTTTATAAAGTTGATGCTCACAAAGATGGAATACTTTCTTTTATGTTTAACCCAAAAAATGAAAAACTTCCGTTATAGAAAGTCATAAAGAAAAAAAAAAGAAGAAGAAGTTAGACGATATAAATATTTGGGTAGAATACATACAATTTTTGCAAGTTTGAATAAAAGACCTATATTCATATATAAAATCTTTTAAGATTGTTCTTTCCTTTTTCATACATATATATTGAGGAAGATATAAAAATCATTTTATTCAAATGACTTTGAATAAAATGAGTAAAAAGTTGCTTCAAAGAATAGACCAAATAAAGAAGACAAAATTCTTACATACAGAGTTTTTGTTTCAGAATGAACATTTTTCGTATATATATTTATGAAGAGAAAGCATTTTGTCCTAAAATGTTTTTTTATTTTATAGAAATATTTATTATTTATCAAACATTGACTTATGTAAACATCTACATTTACATCTACTATCAAATGTTACCAGCTTTTAAAAAAAAAAAAAAAGGAATTCTAAATCCCTTTAAAATCAATTCAAGCTCATTTAAATAGAATGGCAAGGATCTAAAAATAATCTAGAAAAATGGAAACCACAAACATATGAGTGCTTGAATATCGCCAAAATGCATTTTTTATTTAACAACCAACAATACTTTAAAAAAATGGATTTTCTCATAAACTAATCATCCAATTTTCATAAAAAAACAAAACCAAATGAAAGGTGTATAACTTTATTTATTATAAATCAATCGAATTACTTTTGTGATAATTAACGGCTTCTATTTTACCTCGGAAACGGGAGCAGGTATAAATGATAGTAAAATTTGGCAAATCCTGGAATTCCAACCGTATTCTGGATTTTGATTTTGTAAAGGATCTGTTGATGTGAGGCTCGACTGCGCCTTATACAAATTAGTCCATGGGGTTGAGGTCCAATGAGCTTGGAAGCCAAACATTGGGAAAAACAAAGTCAAAAAAATATCTGATCTTATGATCAACAATTTTACAATCTCAACATTGTCTCGTCTGGCACGGATCGCAACGAGGACAATCTGCCTTTACACGATTATAGGATAAATACATGTTTGAATCCCAAACACTAGCCGCCATAACAATAATCAACGTCATACCTGCGGTTGCGCTCTTAGTTTATTTTAAAAAACTGGCGCACACGGTATATATCCAGTTGTTACTAATATTATGTACCATAAATCATACCAATGCCGTGCAATAAATAATAAGTAATATCATATCATGATTCTTGTACAAGTAGACGGTGCAATTGTGGCCTCCCGCGTTAAAAGTGCACACATTTTTACATCTTTGATCATGATACAATACATACATTGTGATAGGCATGAGATAATGTATTTCTTTAAATAGTTTATTGACAAATAAATATAAGATAATGCCTCAGAAAAAATGCACAAAGTAAATGGGCCTAAAAATATCGAGTTTCTCACATAGAGGACCTATTTTTTATATTTTTAAATCCTCTCATTTTCAGTTTGTACCAGCCTTCAAAAGACATCTGTAAAAATTTCATGACAATCAATTCTTTAATTTGCCAGTTATGCTAAGTGTGACGCTACCATTGTTATTTCCACAACAATGGATCAAAAACTATTTCATGTTGTAACTTTTCATTGCTTCTTGATAAGAAAAAATACTTTTTGACAAAGCAATGGCTAGAAAAGGGTAATGAGTACACTGTGCCATCAGAAAAAACAATTAAACGTTATTGTATTGAATTCAAACGCGTGGTCCTAGAGACCAAAACGATGTAGAAGGGAGTGAGTGGACGTCCTAATGAGATGGCAACAACAAAAAATATCAAAAAATCGTTTGAATGATCATAAAGGTGAATTAGTTTGAGTTAACTATTATTGTAACGATATCAAAAGAATGTGTTGGCTTTACATTGCATGAACATATGCCCGTAAGGAAGTTCTGCTGAAAATGGGTGCCACATTTGTTCAGTGTTCACCAAAAAAAAAAAAAAATAATAATATTTTAAAGTACTGCGATCAGTGTTTGGCCGTGTTTAAACGTAACAAACTGGAACTATTGCGTTGGTATGAACAATGGATGGAATATGGATCCATCACTTCGCTCTGGAATCATAAATATCATCATTTGAGTGCACAGCAACAGGCGAACCTCGTCCAATACGCCCGAAAGTACAACAATCACCTGGAAAAGTTATGGACTCGGTATTTTGGGATACACATGGCATAATATTCATAGACTACCTTGAGAAGGTAAATAACATCCCAGTGAATGTTATAGAGTGTTTATTAGAGCGTTTGTGTGACGCGTTTGTATGTCACGGAAAACTCGGCCCATTTGAGGAAGAAGACAGGCCTGTTTCACCAGGATAAGCACCGTGTCAATAGTAAATCTAAACAAAGGCAAAACTACATTAATTGAAGGACGAATTCCTTGTTCATGCACCTTACTCTCCCAATTAGGCTTCCAGGGTCTACTAACTGTTTGCAGACCTAAAAAAAATACTTGCTGGTTAAAAAAAAATCACTTTTGAGGAAAAGGATAAACCTTTTTATGAAAGTGGAGTTGCAATGATAAAGTAGCGCTGGAATGATATTGCTGCTCTAGATGGAAATTATATCGATGAAAAAGCCAATTTGGAACAAAAAAAGAGGTATTTTCTTTGTTAAGCCAAGTACTTTTCCTTCTATGCGTAATGTAACTTTTTAAGCGCGAATATTACTTTTGAATCTTTAGACAACTAATGGATGCAATAAGTGGAATGGATTTTCATAGAAAAAAAGATTGTTTCATTCATATCTATGCTAATTACACTTCCTGAAAAAGGGGCAGCTTCAATCCCACGAGGGAAAACTACTCAACTATTTTTGTGAATACAAAGTTCTTCATAAATTTCACTAATTGATAGATAAGTGGGGAATGTAAAAACTGCCTATACACAGGAAGACCATTTTACATTCTAATAGGTATAATATTGTTCATATTTTACCAACATACAAATATGGATATTCTTGAAGAGAAGGAAAAAACAGGAAAATTAATTTCCTTAGGCTTAAAGAATCAATTAATCTATGTATGTTAGTAAAAAAGCTAGCAACATCGCATACTCACATATATCTTTAGCCATGGATTATATAAATGAAAGAAAATAACACACAAAAAAATAATAATACCTCAATTATCTTAATGCAATACTCATTTTTATTGAGGTATATGTACTAAATGAGAGCTCTTGAGTGAAGACCTGAATTATATGCTGAACTGCATAAATATTTTTTGATAATATTTAAGAAAAAAATTATAAATTTTTAATCAATAGAACTGCAAATTATTTTGGAATATTTCATCCATTTTGATTTTCAATAAATCTCACCTTTTTATTTTGAATGTAGATGGCATAAGATGTAATGTCTCCGTTTGAGTTTAATGGAGGTGACCAAGTAATGAGTATGGAGCTTTCGTCTACGGCTAAGGCACGAATATCCATTGGTGCTCCCGGAACTAGAGGGGGAAATAAATAAACATGTAAAAACAAAATTAAAAAAAAAACCGTTATTACTAGGTATAATATTACACTCATAAGTATATTTTGGGTGGGAGACCACGTCCATTTGGACTCTCAAAGTTTATTGTTTAAATTAAATTGACAAATTTGTCAAAAAATAAAAATTTAGATTCTATTTTTTTTAAAATTAATCTTTTCTCAAGAAGGTAATTTTTATATTTGACTTTTCTAAAAAAAAAAAAAACACAAAATTATAAAGGCTTTAACAATATTCTGCTGAAGAAAAATTATATTGATAGCCATGTGAATGTTGGCTAAATTTTGGTGAATGAATACTATGAATTTGGTAATATGATATCTTTATAAATTAGAGTATTCCTTGCTTTTTAGTATAGTATAAATAATTAATAAAAACATTATAATTTTACTCTTACCAACCATTACTTAAAAAAAGATTATATGTGCATCAAAATTTAGCTAACTTTTACACCCCCTGTATATTTTATATCTTGAGTAGAATATTGGGGAAAAGCGTTTTTTCCAAAGGACAATTTGCCAAACGGACATTTCGCCAGATTACGATTTTCCGAACATACGTTTCGACAAAGAATCAAAGGGGAATTTTAGCCGAAAAATGATATTTAATATATTGCTGTATAAGATTGTATATTTTAATTAACTTGAAAATGATTAATTATATTCTTTAATGATCATTACATAAATACAACCTAGTAGTATGTGGTTCGAATTTAGTTTGAACCTTGACTGTTGTAGTACAATAATTAAATGAAATAAAAAAATTAAGACGACAGTAATTCAAATGGAAGAAGTCTAATCACTTCTTAGTTATCAATTAATTATCATTCGACATAATGGATTATTCATATTGGAAACTATTTATGGATTGACGAACAAACATCTTCCATTCGAGTTACTGTCGTCTTTGGTTTTTATTTTTTGAAATTAAAGTACTACAAAGTAAAGATTTGAAATACATATTACTGTTCTGTGCTTATATAAAGATTATTTCAGAGTATAATTCATATAAAAATACTTTTTTGCATAAAAACCATTAATTAATTTAACTATATGGCATATATAGCATATGAACAATACCTATAAATTGAATTAAAGTTTGCATCGTATATATAAATATTATTTTCTTAGCCAAATTGGCGGCAAATTTTCCCTTAACAAAATTCAATTTGGCAAAAATGTTGTTGGCCAGTTGTCCTAAAACTATTTTAAATCCTTTATTAAAGTTATAATACTTAATTTAGCTACGATTAAATAGCCCCATCAAATAAAATCTACCATTTTAATTTATTTTATGACGATAAATTAGTCATTTATAAATTAGATAAAGAATTAGGCTAAAAGTGTAAACACAATCTTTGTATTTTAAAATTACTTTTCCCTTACAAATTTGTCACTTCATAAATTCAAATAATGGGTGTTTAAAAAGTCTTTTAAAACTTAATTAATCTTATTTTTAAAGAGTTTAAAGATCTATGACATTGTTGTTTTTTAGCCTTATCACAAGACCTGAAGCATATTTTTAGCTCAAATTAAAAAACAATGATGGAGGTAAAAGGATTAAAAATCATGATCCACGAAAACAAAAGAATTCTTGACATCATCTAACGGATGGGAATCAGCCATTTGACGTCTTAGAATGTTTGTTAGGGTGATTCCTATTTTTTTTTTTTAAGATTTAGCAAATGAAACCACTTTGCTTAGAGGAACAATTGTATTCAGATGTCATTTTTTTAAATATGTTAAAAATTTCCCCCCATTTCTTAATATTTTAATATTCCTTCTTCATAACAAAGTTATTAATAGTTGCCATGACAGCGTTTATATTAACTTAAGTTCTTTACATAAACATTGAATATAGACTAAATAAACAGCGTTAGTCTTCGATGGAAGTCATTATACCATTTTAATAAGCTAGTGAAGTATGTAATAGAAAATATAGTTATTTTTTGTGGAAACGATTAAGAAATGTTTTCAAATTATTATAGAATTACAATGACCAATTCGTCAATTTCAAAGGAAAAATCTTCCTCTTTTTTTCAATCCAAAAACAGTTAATAATATTCCAATGGTTAATTGATATTTAAATCTTGATCGGATGCAAACAAATTATCAAATTATTGGACACTTTTTTTTCTTCTATTCAGTAGTGAAAAGCAACGACAGGATGGGATCAAAATAACATATACAAAATTGCTTTGGAATTAAATTTTTCATGGCTCTCTCTCTAAAAAAAATCTATATTTTTTTCATTGGTCCCAGTCATAAAAAAAAAGGAATCTATCTATAAAAATTTCATTATTTTATGTTATCAACGTAAATAGAGAATGAAAGTGCTCAAACAACTATAAATTATACTAGACGCAGATTAAGAGTTGAAGTCAAGTTTAGTGATTCTACGGTCAAAAAGGGATCTTTAAAATCAATACAGCCGATAAAAGGATCCAGACCTATAATCCCAACTCAGTCTTCACAACTCGATGTCTTTGATTCTGGCAATGATTCTTTGCCTGATTCCGAATCAATTAATTTGGCATTATCTTCATCTCCACAATGCAAGACAAAGAAAGGAAGGGGAGATCCCGCAACAGCAAGTTAACTAACGTGTAGAAACAATATGTCGACCCAAAAAACTCATGATGTTCTTGCAAATATTTTTGAAGACAGATATATTGTACTCGATCCAAGTCAGTCAGGCATCTAGAAACAAGTGATTAGAGAATGCCCCAAAATAAAAGTCAAGATTTTTCAAAAATGACAAAGTGGAGATTCTTATTCTTTTGAGTTTGATATAAGAAGATTAAGAGGAGAATAATTTCATATAGTTATGTTAAAAAACCACTTTGGGAATCTTAATTGGGGTCTCAAAATGCGAAAATGGTTTTGTCCATGGCAAAAAAAAATGTATAAATTAATTGATGATAACGATGTCTGGGAAAATATTCAAATGACAATACGTGAAAAACAGCAGTAAATTCTGGTATATGAATGAGATTTTAAAGTGTATACAAGACATTGTCATTGCATATGCAAGGACTGTTAACACCATATTCTTGATAACATTTTCAAACATACCATGAATTTTTTTAATTACGACCCATACATGAAACTTGAATTGAGTTACTCATATATTGAAAATATAGCAATAAAGTACGAGTCCCTTCGAAAAGGTTATAACCAAGTTACAATGGATGATGTTAACTGAAGCAAAAACCCTGGTTGCTGAGATGTTTCCAAGTACTTATATGAATTATCGTAGAGCTCTCCTCATTATAGAAGAACTTCTCATTGCCCTCGAATCAAGTAAAATATGCCTTTGAATTTACGCCAGACACAATGGAATTCACGAGCAATATATACACTTTTTTTTCCTTTTGCGAGACAAAATGTGATTTTATGTCTAATTCTTGGGCAGATGATTAGTTTTAGACTCAAAATTACAATAAATTAACTTTCATGGAATTGTTGACCTCATATTGCCAGATTCTATAATGAACATGAAAACCCATTGGAAAAGTGATAAAACAATTAATAACACTTCCAGATTAAACCAAAAGCCTGTGAAACTTATGGAAGAGATACATTCCACTTCAAAAACAGAAGAATGTTTAAATTGGAAGTCCATTTAAAAAAATATACTTATATAATTATAGCTTTTGTTAGTCAAAATCATTTATTTCTATTATTTATTTACAAATCCTTAAATTATAAAAAAAACAAACAATATAAGTATATATTTAAAAATTACATATTTATAAAAAAACTTTAATTCATGGTAAGGGATAAATTTTTAATTTATTTAAAAAATATTACCAATATTTTTCAACTACACGTCAAAGTACTTCCTTTGTGAGTGATTTCACATAAATAAATAAATATCATAAACCTAATGTCTGTAAACGATTAAAAAATAGGGGATACTTTAAAGATTGTTCTCGTTCAGAACAAACGGTCAAACTTGATGCTGAGACCACAAAAGAAAAAATTAAAGAAAGTCGAAAGTTTGTCCATGATCTTACTTGTCCTGAAAAAATCAATGAGCTTGCTATCGTGTACACTTATGTCAAAGGTGCTGGGATTAAATCTTTAATATATTTATAGAAGCTATTCATGTCTGAAAGGTACATGAAACTTCGAACTATTGAATTTTTTATTAAGCACTGAATAAATTTTCTATTTTTTCTCTCAGATGAGAATACATTATATACTAATCATGTAATAAATAGAAAAAAATAATCAATTGAAGAGTGGCCTTAATGAAATTTGACACATATCCTGGTCGAAATATTATACATCAAAAATTATGCTAGGTTTTATAACAAAAAATACCATCAATCTTGTCAAATAAAGGGTGATAATTAAGGTCGACCAACTACTAGGTAATCTTAGAAATAAATGTAGTATCAAAGATTTACAAAATCATTCAGTAATCTTGAGAGTTTAGTTGGATATTCTCATTCTTCTCACACTGCAAATATTATTCAAGAAGTAATGACAAAAAGTATGAACATATCATTGAATGGACTTTGGCCTCTACAGAGTTCAGACTTCAACCCATTGGACTACTCTTTATGGTGGAATATATAGTCCAAGTCTACTAAATACGTCATAGTAATTTTGAAGATCTAAAGTTATCTGTCGCCAAAGAATGGAGAAATTTGACAAGGACAACTATGATAAGATTTGTTTAATTATTACATTCAGAATAGTTGCATGGATGTTTTGGTAAACCAAAAAATGATTGTTACACTAATTATACTTTTAAATTCGTGAGTCATTAATTAGTATAAAAAATTTCATTATTTAGATATATTTTTTAAACACTTTTTTCTAACAAAATCTTATCTTTTTTTTTTGAAAAATAGGAATTTTGTGATCAAAATAGACAAAATATTGAAAAAATGTTATGTCATTTCCTACAAACAATTTTTTAAATTTTTCAATAACTTTTCTCCCATTTTTTTCATAAATATCTAAACCTAGATTGAGGTAAAGAGTGTATCCATTAAATATTAACTATACTAAAATAATGTTGAATGCATTCTCAAGGATTCAGAATGTGGGACTTTTGTACAGATATGGAACAGTTTAAAAATAATTCACTTGTTACATCAATATTGTGTCTGTTTTTGGAGTGATTTTTAGAACATATTTCCTTTATTCCATGCATTAAACGAGAATTTGTGTATAGATATTAATATATCTGGGGCGATAACATTAAAGAAGGGTGGAATTTTCTAGATGAAATTAGAGAAAAACGCAATATAAGTTTATTTTACTTCTATGAAAAACCGAATAGGAATTTTTAAAAAGCCAAATACAATATTAAACCACCGAAAAACTGTCCAACAAGTTATTAATATTTTCTAAATTTTTATATGAACATATTATATACAAATTCAGTCAATTTGATCTTGTGGTATTTGAACTTTAATCCGAATTTTTATATCATCAATTTCAGTTGGTGAGGCATGCTCTTATCCTACTAATCCCGTTCTTCTTTTCGTTATTCTCGCAATGTGAATACTTATACACTCATCTTTAAAAATAATTTTCACATCAAGACGTCACAGTATCTTTTATTATCAGTGTTACAAAATAACTGATTTTTATCAGGTTCAGTTAACCTTACAAATTGCAGCTCCTAAGGACTTTATCAATTTTTTGAATTAATATAAATTATAATATTAGATATCAAGAGATACGTTTATCAAATTGTCGCAATATTGAAAAAAAATATCCCAGCTTGTTTCTATGTTATCGGCACACATATATATGTTTCTTTACACGTATATATAAAAAGGACTAGGAACGTATAAGGTAATATTAAAATTAATATTGTCAACGAGTTTAGCTACAAATGTAAGAATATAAAAACCTATCTTGTGTGTTGCCAGGATCATTATCATCGTCATTGACTGTAGAATAAATATTTGAATTCATTGTAGCTCATAAATAAAGATGATATATAAACGTCATCAAAATATTTCAAATAAACAAACAACTTTTGCAAATGAAATGCACAGCTTTTTATACATCTATGTATATAATTTAAGTAATTTAGCATATTAAGCTTATTAAATTTTTTATAGTTGATGATTTTCTTTACTATTCTTTGATGATGGATGTCGGAGAAGGGGAATGCATTGAAATTATAATGTTATAATATATTTGTAAATATTTGAAACATCAATTTATGTTCTTTCTTTTTTTTCAATCTCATAAATTATACATAGATTCAAATCAGTCTTTCCATTACTCTATATGTTGAATTGCTAAAATAAAGTCCTTTTACAGCAAATTCAAGTCGAGTAACAGATATACAAGTATCTTTATAATAAAATAACTTCAAAAATGTCTAATATAAATAAAATAAATCAAAAATGGTCAAATTTTAAATAAGTGTGGTACATGGAGATTTTGATATTTTCTCAAATGGTACGCATTGTAAAAACTTCAATACTACTGCCTTAAATTAATATGAAACTATTGTTGGATGTTTAATTTGCAACGTTTATTCAAGAGGTTTACTCATTACGATGAGGGAATTATCTTAGCTTTCAAATACAGATAAGTAGGGCTGTAAATCCTAAGCATTTTTTAGCATGTCAGTTATGTTGTTGTTGGCAAACTGAACTCTGTTTTCCAACCCAATTTCTAAATCTATTATGATTATTCACGGTTTTACCTCGCTAATAAACCACATAAAGTATTTGTTCTCAGATTTCGATGATTCTGCCCCCCCCCAATCAGTGCCCTAAACGTTGATTGAAAACTATAACGCCCACTGGGTTAATATTTGGCAGGAGTTTTCTTATTTTTGGAAATATGAATCCTTGTTCATTTATAAAAACAAAAATGCTTTTTTTTATCGTTCGAAATTGACATTTTTGATTTTCTTTCAATCAAGATTTTTGAGTTTTTGGTTAGAAATGGAGAATTTTTATTATATTCAAAATAAATAAATGACTGTTCTTGTGAATGTTTTGAAAAAATATAATCAATAAAAATTGTTTTAAATGTATTTATCTCCACAAAATAATTATTGCCTTGAACACTCTTTCTATGAGAAAATATGTTTGTAACACTGTGATGTCATAAAAAATAAATTTGCATTTTAAATAATACTCCTTGTGGTACCTCTAATTTTTTTTTTTTCTGAAGTTTACTTGTTGTATTTTTAAAAGTTTTTCTTGTCCTTTTTATTTTTAATTAATATGTGTACTAACAAAAATAATGTTATTTGTATTTTTGTTTAAAAATAGTGAAGTAATTATTTTATCTTATGTTTAAAACTGAAATATATCAAAGATGGCGACCACAAAAAAGAAAAAAATTGAACTATAACATTAAAAGATGACAAAAAGTCAGAGAAAAAGTCTGAAATCAATCATTTGTTCTTGAAACTACCAAAAAAGGAAAAAGGCCCAATTTGAACTGGCTAAGATTTAAGGCTAAGAGCCGGTGAAGTACTATAATGTACTTATTAACAATAAGTCTCTAAAAACGTCTTTATGAAATATCTCAATATTCCCAATATAAGTGCCAAAAAGATGAAAATCCTTCTTCAATTTTAAAAAGCTTTCCTTATTTGAGATTGTGTTGGTTCAATGCAACAATTCCAATGAACAAAAAAAAAAAAAAAAGAGTATTTGTGTTGGAGAACAGGAAGTCAGAAATTGATTAACAATATTATGAAGGTTTGTACCGACTTCATGGACACTTTAGTCAAAAGAATGATGCTAAAATGTCTCCCACTTCATCAAGGGAACATTTTCATTAAGGATTTAAGAAACTTTCTTACGATGACTCCATTGAGTGTGCTACACCGTTCGGATTCAAATTTTTCCGGTCGGTAAAAACCAAACTTTTGGTTCAGAAACTAAAAATTTAATAAACTGATTTAAAAAATAGTATATTCACAAAATTTTTCGGTTAATCACAGAGGCTGGATCTTTTTGATATGGCCTCCATTAGAAGGAATGGTAGCCTCTATACGGGTGTAGGTTTGCATTTGTAATGCTTTTGAGGGCGCCACACCAAAAGTAAGAATAAAGTGTAAAAGTACGGTGATGACGGAGGCCACATGTACTTAAGCCAGAAATGACTTAAGTTTTGGGTGCAGAACTTCACTACCTGTAGCTCTGGACGGACCTTTGCTAACGTTCATGACATACTGGATATTGCAGACGGTCCTCACATTAATCCCAACGATAGCAGCAATGTCTTTTTTGGGACTGTATGTGGGTCAAGCAAGTCGGATAAACTGAGCTGTTTACTCATTGGGTGGGCGATTTTAATAAAGACTGCATCAAAAAACGTTATATATGATGCAATCACATAATCAAGGAAATTCATACAAAAAAACGTGCATAAAAATGGGTATAAATCGGCTGAAATTTTTTGCTCCCACAGGCTCTATAATATATATTTCCGATTGTATTCTTGAAGTTTTGAGCAAAAAAATTGTCAAACTGCTCAAATAGAGGATTTCAAAACTCGTTCATAAAATATAATGCGTATCAGTCTAGAGGTTATTATATATTTATATTTAAAATGGGATTTTTAGGGTAAATATCTACAACATCTAATGGACCATTCATTATTAATATGGCCTATTAAATCAAAATGATTACAAAGTAATTTTTATTTTATTTTTAAGTTATAACTTGTACAAAATCCCAACTTGTACGTAACATAAATTGTACATACATACGATAAATGTTATAAGAAGTAATCCTATCATTATATAAATATTTTATAATATTTAATATTTTTGCATAAGCTCCTACAAGACTACTACTACACACATACGATCTTTCTGGTTCTGACATGAATATTATGAAGTAAAATTTCCACTTTATTTAAAAAAATATATTTTTTCACAATATATTCATAATATATATACATGTTACATACAAGGAGGAGGCAGGAAAGCTCACATACTTAAACAGAAAAAGAGTATGAAGGGAAAAAATGTTAGACACACTCACCAAAAAAAAAAAAAAAAAAAAAAAAAAAAAAAAAAAAAAAAAAATTCAAAGAGGATATATCTTTCCTTGACTTAAAAAGAAATCCCTAAATTTTTGATAAATTTTATTTTTTGTTTAGCGAGGATTTAAAAAAAAAATATGGATATGCAAATATGGTTTGTAAACACATAAAGGAAAATAATGAAAAGCTTTATGTTTCTAAGGACTTGTCAACATGTTTTTATGTTGATTCTAAGGTTCTTAAAAGATACAAAAAAAAAAAAACAACATATTTTTTATGTTTGTACAAAAAATAAGTTGAAATCTTGTAGCAGGGATCTTGAAAGAGTTCATTTAGTTATATGCCAAATGAAAGGATATAATTTGAAAAGATATTCAAGTCTATCACAAGTATAATTCTTTAATTTAAATATTAATCCAATCCACTCATGAGCTGACTATTGTATAATTTAAAGTAGCTGAAGTATTATGAGCTCGAAAAGTGTATAGCATAGGAACTATATTTTATATTAATTTATAGAAATGAAAGACCTTTGTTTAGAGATCGGGTCATTTCAAACTTATTGCTAGTCATTTCATTTCCTTTTAAAAATCGATGTTGAAAATTGATTAAAAAGCTCAACGTGTATATAGAATATCCGAGCAATAGAAAGTTAAACAGTAATTCCTCACCATACTTGTTCATAATGACGTCACTGGGGTATGCATTTTGAAATACATTTTTAATTTGTATTATTATTGGGATAAAAATTGTTATAAATTTTTTTATCTACTGAAAAGAATATTTTTGTAAACATTGCTCATCAATACGATTCCATTTAAAATATTTTTCCAAGTTCATAGTCAATGACGTCATAAGAATAACTATTTTCTTTCTAACTATCCAGACTTTATTATAGAACTTGCAGATAATATACTATTTTTTAGATAAAGGATAATGAATAACTTTTAGAATTTAGTCATTTGATAAAAAGAATGTCACATTTTTTAATGCAGAAATTTTTGTTTTTGATGAAATATAAATTTCAGACCCAAAATGGTAAAAATAAACCAAAAATATACAAACTTACCATCAGCACCTGTTTTACAGATGATTTTCTCTGAAGAGTATCCATCTCCAACGGCTGTATAAGCTCTTACTTTGACATAGTAGCTAGAAAACTTATTCAATTGATGAATACTAATACGATCATCTGATGTTTTTTTGGTCCGGATCAAATCAGATTTCCCTGCATCTGAAATAAAAATAAATACATTACATAATCCTCTTTTCTAATTACAAAAACATACCTTGTCCTACAACATTGGTCAGTCTGTAAGATATTTTATACCCAAGAATGATTCCATTACGATGTGCTACTTCGGGCTGTCTCCATGCAATAGATAAGCTTGTGGACGACTCTGCTTCACATCGGACTTTAAGCGGAGGACCTGAGGGTACTATTTACAAAGAAGCGTTTAAATCACGCAGTAAAATTAATTGAAAATAAATATGTCTTCCTTACCCCCTTCTAGCGTGGAAACTATCGTCTTTGTTGAATGTGGACTCAATCCTTTTTCGTTAAAAGCTACGACATAAACCTGGTACTTTGTAAAGGGCCGTAGATCACCAACAAGTGCCTGAGTCCTTCCTCCTCTCACAGTCATTCTAGCAAGGTTGGGAGATGAGGATGATATGAGACCGTTGTTGGGGTTTGTGTGTTGTTGGTGTCTAATTTCATCAAGTGACTCATCCGTAGCTCCATAGCGGACATAGTATCCTAGAATCCGTCCATTTGCAAGGGATGCTTCCGGGGGCTGAAAACATAGACAAAAGCAGGAATTAATTGTTTTTTGCTACTGCTTGACAAAGGATTAAAAGTGTATTATATTAATCAATTAAATAATACTAATATAACATCTATACAGTATAACATTCCTATGAATTTCAAGCCTTCGATAAGTCACAAATGTACTACCAACTTTCTAAAAAAACCACTGAAATGTTGACATTTGAATGACATATGTTTGTTGTTTAGCATTTTTGAATATTTCTTCATAATTTGGAAAAACACTGCATGTACAATCAATGCTTCTACACGATCTTTCTACTGATAGCATTTTGATTGTGTTCTACCTATATAAATACAATCACTTATCAAGAAAATCCTTAAAAACTGCATTGTAGTCATAATTCGCAATGTCTATGAGCACAAAGAGAGGAATAAGAATCAGAAACACCAACTTAATCTAGTTTCACGTTTACTTCAATAGCACCCATATATATAATAGTGCAAGTGAAGAAATAAACAAAAAAACTAGGAACCTACAAAAACGTGCAAAATGAAAAGACTTTCAAAATAAAGAAATGAAAGGTGAAAGGGAAAAAAAAAATTATTTGATAAAAAGTTTGTAAAATTATTTTAACCCTTACTCTACAAAAATAATATTTCTTTGCCCTTTCAAATGTATTATATATATATCAGCCTTACACAAGTCGTCTCGAAAAGTAATCTAAAGATAATTTTGAAAGTAACAATAATAGAAAAATGAGCAACAAATATATTTCTTCTTTCCAAATGCTTTTTTAAAGATTTATTTATTTAAAAATCACAAGGAAATGTTGTTATAGACATTTATTAATGCATTTCTAATTTGCCTTCTTTATAGAAATGAAAATTAACTATGCATGATTGTGTGTGAATCCATGCATTGCAAAATGGCTTGAGAAAGAACAAATAATGACGCCACTTTATAATTTATCGATCGTATCTATCATGACATGATTCATAATGTGATTGAAGGTTTCGGGAAAACTTCTTTCAAGGGATTACGAATCGTTTTTTGAGCATTTTGAGCTAAAGAGTCAAGAAAATAGCTCAAAATCAATATATATAATCAGTTTTTTCCTTATATATGTAACTTAGAACTATAACATGAGTATACCCAATATTCAGCTTTCTTTTTAAATGCCTCAAAAATAAAAAAATAAATATTAGGAGCGTTAGAAATAATGTAAAAATACTTTTAAACCCATTTTCTCACTATTATTGATGATCATTTATGACATATTCATGATGCATGAGACCTCCTCAAAAAATGTATCCATCGTTATAAAATTTTATTTACCACTAAAAGCCTTATAAGCATGTTTTGGTCAATGAAAGTATGTATACCTTTTTGCAAAATAGGCTCTTACATATGTTGTCCATCCAAAAATACATTTGTTGTAATGTACAATAACTACGTCTTTGAAAACTAATAAAGAGAGATGATATTATTGTATCATTCGCTGCATTATCGTTTATGAAGCATAAAAAACGGTCATTATTTGACATGCATATGTAATATGCATGCTTCACTTTGAAGTTAATACATGATGTGAGGTCTCAAAGCATGTTTTGTGTGTCTATTATTACAAACATATCCGTACCGGAAGGGATGTCGGGTATCTTAAGTGACTTCTCCAGTATCGGTCGTAAAATTTCCTCGGTCTCATTTTCAAAATGAGAATAAAGGAGGGAAAAGTGAAGAAAGAACAAATAATTTTAATTTTTTGATTTTATCAACTAAAAAATGGATTAATATTTAACCAGAGGCATCTGCAGGTGTCGTTCAGGAGGGGCAGTAGCCTCTTCTCCCAAATTAAGGGATTTTTGCTTTTCACTAGAGTATTTTTTTTTATAAATAATTATTATATGCAATTTTTTTCTGCAAAATTTCACTTTCTGTCAATGGCTGTGGATTTTTAATTTTTTTTTTTAGCAAAATTAAATTTTTTTGTAAGTAGCAGTGGATTTTTATCTTCTTTTTAAAAAATTGTATATTTAAACTTATTTAAAAAATATTTAATAATCAGAATTTTTTTCTAAACAAATTAATTGTTTGTAAATCTCTGAATTTTTTAATTTTTTTTCTAAAAAATTAACTTTTGTAAATATATACAAATTTTTTAAATTTTTTTCCCCAAAAAAAAAAAAAAATTTGTAAATAGCTATGGATTTTTTAATTTGTTTGCAAAAATTTAAATTTTTTGCGAATATCTTTTAATTTTTTTTTGAAAAAATATTTTTTCGAGAAAATTTAATTTTTTGATTTTTTTCTGAAATTTACCTTTGACTTTATTCATTTATTTTCTAAAAAATTTAATTTTTCGATTTTTTTTATGAAAATTAACTTTCTGTAAATTAATACAAACTTTTTAATTTTCTTTCCAAAAAATCTAATTTTTCAAATTTTTTTTCCAAAAAAAAAATAAATTTATGTAAATACCTCTGGATTCTTTCAATTTTTATACAAAAAATTTAATTTTGTGTGAATAGTTATGAATTTTTTTTTTGAAAAATTAAATTTTTTCAAAATAATAAAAAAACGAGGCCCCTCCCCCCAATATAATCTTGCGGATGCCCCTGTTAACTGAGTTGTTCTTTTTGTAATTTGAGCACATACACACTCATTATAATGATTATAAACTTGTTTTTTATTACACAGTATTGTCGTACTTAAATGATCGTCTGGCTTAAAATAGGCTGTGACGCCCTTTATGTCAGAGCTCTGTTACGTCTATGAATACAACAGTATGATTATTAATACAATATATTGTTAGTAACTTAACAATAATCCTCTCTCTTTATAACTTCAGAATATGGGTCTTTTTCATGTATGTATATGTGTACACATGGGTTGGTTGTTGTTATGTAGATGTATAGATAGGGAGTAAGTCTTTTATGGTTATTCAAGCATGTTCTACTACTCAGTTGCATAAACTCTATTCTTTATTACCCTTTGTTTTTTTCATCCATATGACTAAAGTAAATAATGTATCCACAAAGAAAATCTTTGAAACAAATAATTTCAACTCCACAAATAATAGAACAGAAGACAAAAAAAAAAAAAAAAAAAAAAGTTTGGTAAAGAGGGAGAGAGGGGGATTGGAAAATGGCTTTCTAAAGAGGGAACTTTTAAAACGATACACTTTTACTGAAAATTTTATATATTTGTACAAATTACAAATCATTACTCCTAGTTATAAATTTTTTTGAATAATCTATTGACTCTACGGTTTTTATTGATTTCTTATTCCATCACAATTTGAAGAGGGAAAACGTTGAGCATTTAAATTGGTGTGAGTCCACAGAGGTTGCGTAAGGACTCCTTACAAAATATTTAAGATTAATTTTTTACTTTTAAAAACTTGATTAGTCAAAATGTACTTTTATGTATAGTAAGAATTCGTTTTATGAAGCATAAAAACTTTAATTATTGTACATGTATTCTTCACTTTGAAGTTAATAAATGATGTGTAGCCTCAAAGTATATTTTTTGTGTCTATTAATGAAACCATAGACTTACAGGAAGGGACGTCCGGGATCTCACGTGACGTCCTTGGTGTCGGTCTTAAAATGGAATCCCTCTCATTTTCAAAATGAGAAAAAAATAGGGAAAATTAAAGTCCCGGATAACTTTATAATAGCAACAGTGGTGTGAAAAAGGAATAAAATATACTGGAAATATTGTCGCTCACTCGAATAGGTGGCCTCTCTCATCTCCTAATCTGAATTGGCTAGACTATATATGGTGAAACACTGTGAACAGGGAATCCAATTCTAAATTTGTATGAAAATATTACCTGTGCTTGGGACAAAGTTTCTGAGAGAAGTATCTAAAAAGTCTTAAGTAGTTTCTGCCCTCAGACCTTCTGTAGGGACAGGTCATAAAAAATTTAATTTTAATTATTTAGACTTATTGTCGATACATTTTTGTAATTTATAAAGTAAATCCTTACACAAAAGTTCATTTATTTGGATACATATTGATTTTGTAACGAGCATGAAATTCACAAAAAGTAGACATAGATAGCCAGAACATAAAAATTGTTTTGTTAATTAAAAACATTTTTCCTGGTTTTGGGGAAATTCGGTGTTTCCTTGGGAAAGGTATAAAATTGATGAAGGAATATGATTTCCGAAAATGAATAATTGCTGGAAAACTTATCATTTCTTGATATCTGGAAATTATCAAGGTACGAATTAAATCATATTGTGATGTACAGAATACGTTGGATATACACAATTCAGTTCATAATTATTTAAGGGGAGATATATTCAATAATTATTTATAGATCTTACTTATCTAAATCATAAGTGAACTTGTAAAAAAAAGACCCATTTTCTCCCAAAAAATAAAGCGTGCCTTATTGAAGTGTTACTCATACAGAAATAAAGAGATTTGGGTAACAAGATGGACTAATGATTGATCAAATGTATCACTTGTCATAAAGGGTATAAAATGACGTCACATTTTTTTCCTTTCTTTTATTAATAATTGACAATTCCAAATAGAGAAGTCACATTCAACTCTGACGGTGAATTATAATGTTAAGCAATCAACTTTTTTTCTTGAGCTGACGTTGAAATTATGATATACATACCTTTATACCCAGAGGTAAAATAATATACTACAATACTTTGTCCTACATGCTTAATTTATTTATGGTCCTGGAGTTCCAAACTCAAAGCAATTTCACCAAAAAATAAATAAGTAAATATAATTGAAATGGCTCTTGCGTACAACTCGTACCATTGTAAAAATTCATATGTTTCTTGTACTCGTATCTCAAGATAATACTGAATCTTTGCTTCTAACCTTCACCATAGCTGACTTTCATTGCATCATTCATGAATAGTCTTATAACGCCGAAGTACCAATCAAAAGTCCATCATAATTTTATTTCGCTATGACTTAACTGAATCAAGATTGGACAGATTAGTGTCCCCAAAACATCAGCAATATTTATATGTTTTTAATCAGCTTGTGATGCGTTTATCAATGTTCTAAATGTTGTATTAAAATTTTCTAGGAATGGAAATCATCAAAATGCAATTAAAATATATATCAACTCTAACCCTGACACAAATTAAGTGATGTGTCTATTCAATATTCTGAATGTTCAGTAGTTCGCAGACTTTGTTCAGTATTCAAGATATTCAAGTATGATGAAACATAATTTACAATAATGGATTATATATAAATCTCTTCTACCTTTTAAAACCAATGAGACAAAGAATAGCCCAACAGCGAGAGAATATGACGGTATTGGTTAACTACCAATTGATTTCATGATTCTTTTTTTGGGACGTTTGAGAAAGGCAATAATAACTTTGGTTTTCTAAAGGGAAAACAGTTGTTCTCGTTCAAAATGAAGACTGATGCTGTTGTCTTCTCTCTTTAAATTTGACTACAAGGCAACTCTTATGATTACCAAACATGAAAAACAAACATGAGTCACTCTTTTTGTTTGATCTACAAATGTCAGCAAAGAAAATTTTTGGTGATGTAATAACATATTTATGCATATTTTGTTTCCTCTTCATGATTCAATGTGTTTACAAGCAATAAGAAAAAAAAAAATAAGAATAGAAATCATCAGAATGCAGTTAAAATATTTATCACCTTGAACCCACATACATGACTCTACCACTAATTAAAAGCAGTCCTTTACAATGTTTCTTTACGAAAAACCCATACAAATCAAATTGGGTTTTACAGTCTATAAAAACATGTAATTTGAAATATTCAAAAAATATATTAATGTAAACCAAAACTTAAAACCAAATGACAAAATGAAGGCCACTTCATGAGTATTTGTTCAGATATTTTTTTTGTCCGCTAGGGGCGTGAGGTATACTTTAATACAAAACCATTAATAACTAACTATGCAACCTCTACGATTTTAGCCTTTTAACTCATCAACTTTTAATTCCGCTCTGGGCAACAAAAATGTAATACATCCTGAGAAAAAGTAATAATGTGACGTCCTCTGAGGTTTCATACAAAATTACAGCTTGCGTGGGGTGAAAAATACAAGACAAGAAATCTACTCATTCTAATTAATAGACATGTTTCCCCATTTGGCTGTTAGCCTTGTTACAGACGAACGAGAAAATTCGTTTAAAATTATGTTATTAACTCTCACAAATGCATGATTACAATAGTAAAAAGAAAACAAATATTGAACTTTATTGTGAATAAAGTTTAAAAAAAATACCATCTTTCAAAAAGCACATTTTAATTCATAATATTGATAGTAGAATTGAGTTTAATACGTGAGTAGAAAGAACATAAATCAAAAGTGAATGGGATAACAACGATGATGTAATTTAAAATTTATGCAATTTTCAAAGTTGTTCTAAGAAAAGCTTTTCTGTCTTTAAAACGTCAAAAAATAGACTGTCATTTTCAGGAAGAGCAAAATAATTACACACACAGAGAGAAATGGGGAGGAGGAGAGTTTAAAATAATGAGGATACAATATTATCTCGTCATGGGCATGTCAAACCCACTTTTTTTTAAAAGTTTTTCTATATATAAAAAAATTAAAAAGTTAAATAACATAAAGTATGCGTTCAACATTTTTGCAATTTTTTATAACAAATTCTTTTGGTTTTTTGGGAAAGAATACGATAATTCGTCAAAAAAAAAAAAAAAAATACAATAATACTTTTACACACAAAGAAAGTTTATTTCTGGATCCAGCTTGTAATCCAAAGAAATTTATCCCTTCAAAAATAATTAAAAAAAAAAAAAAAAAAAAAAAATCGGATCCATCTTAAACTAATATAAATTTTCATTAATTACGTTATTGTTCTTCACTTTTCTTGGCTTATTTTTTTCCTTCAATTTACATATAATAAAAACTCGTTTGTCATTGCAAAATAAGGCTCTAAATCTACCTTGTATCTCAAAAATGGCTTGTTGGGACGCATGTATTACAAGTTATTATTCTATTGGTATTTTTGGAGATGCCTACAATAAGCATAGTAAATACTGATTGGTGCATTTACTTCTGAACATTTTGAGTTTCAACAAGATATAATATAATAATGAGTTGCAGAATTTTAACAAAATTAATACTCCAAATATATATTTGTCTAAACTTTTTAATCATTACCACCCTTAGTGGCAATAATGGCACCCGCTGCGGATATATTCCTCTGTCATGGGGTCCCAGTGCTGGCTAAAAGTTGATTTGAGGCCGCGGTGTCTGCATGCTGGACTCTGTAGGCCATGTAACTAAAAGGTGTATTCAAGGGTGTTGGCATCAGGGCTATAGGATGCCAAAGATGTCAAAAAAGAGTTGAAAAGAAATCAAAACACTCATTGGTTGTTGAGGTCAAAAGTTCCCTCTTTACCCTCAAAAGGGGCTTTACACCCCCTTTTTTTGTACCTCTCTTGACAGTCTAGATTGAAATCCCGAGATCTCTTGCATGGGCCTTCATGGAATTGATAAGATGGGTTTGTGCTTGTGGTTTTTAACTACTCCGGGCCCAGGTTGTCCTTTTTGACAGATACCTTATTCCTCTCCGACGTTTCGAATTTGCTGACGGCGTAGAGGGTGGTCCCGGAGACACCCAACTGATTGGAGTGTGTAAATGGAAAATCGTCGATCACGTTCAAGTGTCATTTTCTCGACTTGTCCGTGAGCTAGAGAACTCTGGTTTGCTTAGTTTATAACTAATTTTGTATGGTTTAATATATCAAAATATGAGTTAACTTCAATTACTCAGTCTTAATTAATTATTTAATTAGTAATTGTTCAGATTTCAAAGGACTATCCGGTATTGGCAACAAGTTTTTATTTGTATCAAAATAGAAAGCTGCTAAATTAGTCTGCTTTCTAATTACAAATGCCTAGAAATAAGTGAGTAGACATTGGAGTCTAACTTTTTAAGCAACAAAAATGAGTCATGAAAATATTCTGAACTAAAAGATTAAAATATACACGGAAAGGTGACCCTTAAAACAACAAAACAAAAGCATTTAAAACAAATTTCATCCCATATATTTTCAATTACAAGATTTTATTAGCCATCCAAGCGACAGCTGAAAGTAATATAACCAAGTTTTGTTCTTATCAAACATCTCTAAGTATAAAAATGTCTGAGAAATAGGCAAAAAGACAACACCGAAAAAGTTGGAAAGATCGTTGATATCTTCATCCGTACTGTTTTCAAAATTAAGAATTTTATTAAGGATGGGCCACCTCCCATAGAGCCAAGAAGAACCAAAACTTCTGCAGCCACAAAATGGCAGACTTATGGCCTGTATCCATGTCTCCCTACTCCAGACCTGAATTTAACCGCCTGAACTTAGTAACTTGAAGCGTCTTGGAGAATAATGTCTTCTACACCTTTCCTCAAAATTTGGATTCCCCCCTGAGTTGCCATCATGACAGCGTGGTATACCATGGGATCGAACTTCATTCTCAACAGCTGCCAATCTGTTCGCCAGTGTGTCAAAACTGTTATTGCTTATGAAGGACAAGTTATTGAATAATAAAATATTACAAAAGCTAGTATTTAAGCATTTTACAAATTTGTTATTTTATTGCATGAAATTCACATTTTTGTAATTTAGTCATGCTATAATATATTATTTCATGTCAAATTTAAGTTTGTAGGTATATTATTTAAAAAACATAAACCTTTGATAAATAACTACAATGGATCGTTTACTTTTTAAAGGTGTTAAACTATAATATCATTCTCTTGTATCATGTGATTTTCGACCATAATAATTCTTAAAATGGTTACACGAGATTGAACATTTTTTGATATCAAAATATTATTTTTGTATTTTTTGGTATTGTAGTTGATATACATAATAATATCCGCTCTTTTCCATGAGTTTGTATATTGACTACACATAAATAAGATATTCAGCATATTTTATAAGCTATAAATTGTGAATTTGTTAGTAAGTTTATACAAATATGAAAACAAGTCAACAAAGAAAAATCTCTTAAGTTTCATTACAAATCTGTAATAATTTTTTTTTCTGTATCAAATCTAGTTTTTCAGACTTATCAAATGAATTTTTTAAGTATTTATAGACTGTTAATAGACTTGAGTCTTTATGAGAAATAAAAAAAAATATTAATCTTTATTAAAGTTAATAAATTATATATAATATTGTATGTTAATTTCAAATATATACTTATGTTATAAGCAATTATCCGATCCTGGTAAAATCCTTTTCAAGGCTTAAAAAACCCTCATATTTGAAGAAGTTTGTTTGAGTAGTAATGCCACCCAAATTCGTAATCCATGTGTCAAGTCTACTAAAATTGAATATTAATTGAAAAAAGAGTCAAATTTTATTCACTTACTTAATTGAACTTTTTTTCACTGTAAGAGAAATATTTCTCTGGTCCATATCCACTCAATAAAGGAGTCCTTCAACAGCATATACTTAATCTCTACTTCCTGTTTGGGTGATGCCCGTAACGATAATAACCCTCTTGAAAAAATGGTTTTTTTTTCTTCTTATATTGAGGTTATTTTTTTATTATTTCATTCCAGTATCAATTTATCACTCTGAATACGCTTATCAGATATTGGGGAAAAAAGTAGGAAATGTCTGTTTTTATTTTTTATAAAGAGATTATTTTATTTTTTGTAAATTTCTGAATCATCATTTTTGACATTTTTTACTCTTTGACAACCTTTTCTTCTTCTTCTTCTTTTCTTCCCCTCTTCTTCATGTTACATTGACTACTCCTTAGTGACATTTAGATGGAAGGAACAAAATCAATTATCACCCTTCCCCCCTCCCTCTTAGACTTGTCTTAAAAGATAATAAAAATATATACAATCATCTTCAAAATAGTGCGACCACAATTTTTGACAACAACAAAAAAACCTCTGTTTGAAATAATGGTCTGGAACAACCCCTTTGAATCTCTGATTATATTTTCCATTAAAACACCGTATGGAACTTAATCAATGTCTCAGTTGTAGTACAAAGAGAGGTAGACTGTAATTTGTGTCGAATGAAGATTTTCTCCCTCTTTAAAAAATGTAATTTCCAGAGAAGTTTTTGACCCCATTGATAGGCAGTCTGATGTCACAAAGACATAGATGCTTTTTTTTTAAATACTACATAAAAATAATTTTCTATTTATATTAAGTTCAGTAAAAAGTTCTAAGCGTTATTCGCCAGATGTCTTGAGTGACCTCACGATTAATAGATTGCATAAAATAAGCTTAAAGTATCTTTAAATGTTAAGCTAACACATGAAAAAGTTGATTTACAGTTTTGTAATTGGAGAAGCCAGATGTGTACTACAACGTTCAAAATGTAAATAAAAAAGGAGAAAACTCGATATCACTACAACTGAGGTGACAAGGCGTAGCAGGCGGCCATTTTTTTTGCTTCTTATGGACACAACACCATATCGAATACAACAAGAAACCGGTAGTTCTAACAATTCCGTTGGACGTAGTAGATGAGGCATGCTCTGTTCGAAAATGTCGATAAAATAATGGAAATCGTCTAGTTGGATAGGCATGTGAGCACTTATTCAATTGAGTAGGAAGTGAAGTTTATCCAGAAAATCATATGGAACCATTTACTTAAGAAGAAGCTCAATGTATGGTTACCATATGAATTGACGCATAAAAAACGTTAGGATCAAATTGCTGAAACGTAATGAAAATGATCCATTTTTGTAGTAAATGGCGACTAGCGATAAAAAAGGGGTCACAATCGATAAAAACTGCTCTTGGTCAAAGCACGGTGAAGTGGCTCAAACGATTTCCATGCCCGATTGACGGTGAAAAAGGATATGTTTTGTGTGTTAGGTGGTATCAAAATTTGTTTGAAGATAAAGTTCATAATTAGCTTAAATATGTCAATAAAACATTGGAAAGTTATTGATTCTAATTTTTTCTTCCTTTTCTCTTCATTTCCACATTTGTTTTTAATTGTTCCTTAATTGATCAGATGGAGAACTCCAGCATTTAATTATTTCATAATATTAGTTTCATTAAGTTATATTCAATTCATTTTTTTGTGTTCTTTTAATTGTTCATTTGGAGTTGCACTGATTAAGTATCAGTAAGTATTGTAGTATTACCTCCATCGGACCTAGAAATGGTCTTTGAAGACCATAACTATACATGATTTATATTCCCTTCTCTAAGAGTGTTTATAAATCGAACCTGCAGACATTGAGTTCATAGGAAAATTTCTCCGAGCGTGTTGTCTAATAACACGACGTCACTCAAATATTTTATAGAAGAAAAATAGAGGACGGACTGTATAGCTCACATAACTCCTATCAATTATACCAATTGTGTTATGTCTTAATATTTATCCTTATATATCTTATATAACAGGTGCAGCAAAACAATATTTATAATTTGTTTTTGTAACATAAATCATGGTTTTGGGGAATGCAGTCAAATTGTTCCGGTTAAATACTAAAAAAACAAAAAATGGAAAAAAACTAGATCTTCCTATGTGTCTTCGATGCCCAGAAAATTCCGTCCCGCACATGAACGTGGTGTTCCACCAGGATAGTGCGCCTGCACACACGTCCAAAAAGGCCCAGAAGTGGTTGTAGGACAACTGGAATTTATGGCCAAAGAAAATGCGGCCTCCTACTCACCACAACCTCAAGGACACTGTCAAACAGCACTGGGTTACCATGTCTGAGAACTACATCTGCAATGAATACAAGTCCCTTCGTGGTCACCTGGAAGCCATCATTGCTGCCAAGGAAGCCACATCGATGATTGGGTTATCCAAGACATCAAATAAGTTATTTTTATTCTATTGACAGGACCCTATTACAACTGGATGCTGATTTACATACATCTTGATAAAGTTCTAGATTGAAAGTGTATAGATTTTTTCGCCGTACCCAGTAGTAGGCATTTGAGAGCGAAAGCAGAAATGTGCTGACAATTAGAGATGATCGGAAAAATATCGCTCTTTTGTTCCTAAATTTAAAACGAAAATGTCTCTTTAAAGGAATGTCTTTAAGAAAAAGGAGAATCTGATTGAACAAGAGTGGGAGTTTTACTTATAGTCTATGACGTCACTATTTCTAGAATTTTTAATTTAATGCATTTTACCGACTGCTGGGCAAGAAAAAACAGATTTTGGGAAAACACGCAACCACTAATACAGTATCACGTCATTTATAAAAGCGTGGTGTAAATCAAACATCAATCGTACATGGCTTATGGTATAACATTGTATTTTTATTAACCTTGCAAATCCATTTGTTTTAAAAAATTCATACAAGCAAAAAAAAAAAAATATGTTAATAATTAACTCACCCTCCATGTTACACGAATCCGATCATCAGCAATCGGTTCTGCATGAACTAACTGTGGAGGTCCGGCAGGAGCTGAAAATAAATGCAAATAAAGGATGTATTAAAAATTATTCGATAATAATTATTCAAAGCTATAACTGAACACCAGTTTAAGTAAATAAAAAACATAATCTTTAATTTGGGAATTTTTGGCATTCGAACTGAAGAATCTCATCTGAGACTTTGATGCATTTACATTATTTTAATGTTTATTAATTTCCTTTGTCGATATGTGATTTTTTATTACTATTATTGTTCGTAAGTGATTATAAAAAAGAGACTGTATCAATAATTTTTAATTCTTTATGTGACGAGAGAAAATAATAATGGGAAGTATTAAAAATACTTAAAAAGTTTCTTTGATGTGGAAAAAGTTGATTCACCTCTATGTATGAATTTAGTTACCTATATATAGTTATAATCGTCAAACATTGCTGTATAAAAAGACGGTTTTGTTGATCTTTTTATGATTAAAATCAAACCTGTATTAAGCGGTCAGGTCGGGGGGAACTCGAAAAGTAACTAATTAGCGCAAGTGACCTTTTAGACCAGGTTTGCTGGTTTGTATTAATACAAAAGTTGAAAATAATGCATGGAAGAAGAATACAATAAAAGATACAATTATCGTCAGGGCAGTATTGGGATACCGTTCATTCTCAGATTGAGAGAAAGGGAAGGACAGAAATGTGAGGAAAACATTCATTTATACCTTTGCATGTATATATATATATATTATTTATAAATTCGTTAAGAGAGGGCTAATAAGTCTATAGGCGATCCCTAGTTTTTAGTTATGTACTCGACAGCCTATTCAAATATGAAAAATGTGACCGTTAAAAGCAGGTTCATATATGAACATATGTAGTACTTATTAGTGCTGGCGTACTCTATGGAGATCCTAGACTGATCTTAGACCGTTATAATTTTAACTAATTCGGACCAACTTTGGTTTAGATCGTTCTGAATGGGTGTCTTTGTAAAATCTAAAAATCCGCCTTGATCCGGAACTATGCCATTTTTTGTGGAAAAATGTAGTTTTTTTTAAAAAATAATTTTAGTACACAGTTTGCATTTCAGTCTATTTTGGTCCACGTTTTAAATTTACGTCTAGACCGAAATAATGGTCCAGATTGGTCTAGAAAATATCAGTAAAGACCAAACCTGAAAAATAATTGTTATCGGAAAGAGTATCAATAGGCAAACATTTGTGTGACCACTGGCCAGGAATTTTAGTAACACCCTTAAGTTTTTTATGTGTGAAATTCATTCATGGAAACTGGATATGGGCGCTTAGTGCAGTGACTGTTAGACAAGGTTTGACTGTATTGTAAATATTATAAAATTTAATAAAAGTTAGAGTCTTAATAATTATGTCAAACATGAAATGAAGAACATATACCACGTACAATAGGTTCTTGTAGTGTATATAATAACTATATAGTCCTAATGATGATTGTAATAACAGGTCATAAAGAGTATCGATGTAATGGAAAAAGAATAATTGATATTCAGCTCACGATCAATGGTCCCTTATCCCCCCTCCCTCCTCCTCAATAAATAAAAATACGTACACATGTCTATCCTTGTCTGTATTTATATCTATAAAAACATTATTTGACAAAAGAAAGATGAGACATGTAACTATGTAGTGTCGGATATGAATATCAATGAACTATTTACTATTTATTCAAAGGCGGAACTTACTGTTTCATTAGAGTAAACATATCGCAACCTTTCAAAGGGTTTGAAACGATACTAGAAAAATAGGTAGAGTTGTAAAAAAGGAAACCAAAAGTTTGAGAATTTAAAAAAAAAAAAAAAATGTATTGGAGGAGAGTAAGGCTTTAAAACAAAGTAGCCAACACACATGCTAACCTGAGTAGATTTATGCTCTTTGTAAAGTCATCCCCTCCCACACGCAATTTGATGTTACATATGATAACACAGATGTCATTTGATGAAAATAATAAATACTATCGATTGGTATGTTAAAAATCAAAAATTAACTTACGTCACCCTGACCATTAGAAGAATGAGGTTAGCGTTCATGACGTTTCATTAAATTAGCTACAAGCAGCTATGAGATGAAAGAAATACACATAGAGCCCTAATGATATAGGGAGAAATCACTCTTATATCGATCCACAATTCTACTCCGAGTCTAACAAGGACTGGCACTTAAATCTTCTCAGCATTACTCTTCATAATTTAGAATCAAACATATTTGTCGTTACACTCACTAAATATATGTCGTCTCCTCAAGAATGAAATAATAATTATAACATTTTTAGAAGATAAAATATAGACCGGTAGTTGCATAAATACGCGGACTAATTTTTAAACGCTTATATCTCGAGGTTCCATGACCGGAAATAAAAAATTCCAGCACGAGTAACTCGGTAAATCTTTTGGCTTTTTCTTGTTTTTTACTTGCATCAAAAAAGTCGTTTACGATGAATGACGAGGCCAAACGTCGTATGGTTGCCACTCTCCTCCGCGCCGGTTGGTCTGTCGAGGAGATAATCAAGGACACTGGACTATCCAGGACTACTGTGTTCAAAGTCCAGAAGCTTGTCAAGGAGGGAAAAGATCTCAAAGACCTGTCCATACCTCTGGAATGACTCAGGATTGGCTCGCTGCCAACATGCCATATTGGAACAAAAACATTTGGGCACCTCAATCACCTGATTTGAATCCCCTTGATTACAGTGTATGTTGGCAAATTGAGAAGAAGGTCTGTGCTACCCGCCACCCGAACTTGGACTCATTGAAGGCCAGTGTCAATGAGTAATGGACAGCCATGGAAGACCATTACATCATCAATGTGTACAAGGCCTTCCGGGGCCGCTTGGAGGGTGTCATAGCAGCTGATGGCGATTATATTCAGTAATTATATTACATTTTATACCAGAATAAATTATCTATTATATAATTCTCAAAAAAATACGTCATACGAATTTTATTACACATTTAATTATTTGCCACATATAGTCCGCGTATTTATACAACTACTGGTATATATTCAGTTCGCAACTTCAAAAAGCTAGGCCCTCTTCCAATATAATACTATTTTAATCTATGGATATCACTATATAATTTTTTGTCACTTTCCTTTACACGATTTGTAACTTTTTCTTTCCTTTGCATTACCTTTTTAATTCAGATAAAAGGTTATGAATTTAGATAAGCTGCACAGTATGTTATGGATAAATAGTAAAGGCTCCTAGTGGAGAAAAAGTATCGATAATAACGTTGTATAAATATGGATCCTGTGGTCTTCGTTTCACCCCTTAATTTATTGTATTTAGCTATCCTGACGTTTTATTAGATCAGTTGTAAGTAGCTGTGAAAGGCAGGAAAAGGCAAAGTATCATTCCATATCTAGCAAGAACATAGACATTAATAATCCGATATCAATCCTTAATTATATTATGAGTCCAAACAGGACTTATAATTTTTTACCTCCCCAACAAGTCATCAGGGGGTAAATATTTGTCATTCTTCAGCTTTGGAAAATAATTAAGATGGTATTTGAATCTTAATGATCCGTTGACTTATTAGTCAAATACAAAAGATATTAATAGTGTTTGTGCTAGGCTTAAGACAAATTTTGAAAATTAGGGAATCGTTTCTATGATACAATCAAAAATTACGACGTGACTCTGAACAAGGTAGAAATTATACTTTCAAAAAATACGTTTAGAAAATCAATAAACATCAACCTCACAAATATTATATTAATATAATTGAACAGTTCTGTAAATAGTTTTAATTAGATTGCAAATTCAAACGTATTGAAAAAACTTTTATTCCATTTTGAAAAATAATTATAGAATAGATTATATATATCTTAAGGAAATTTTCAACTTTCTATCAAATTTCTAAATAGTATATACGTAATTATAAAAAGTTTTTTTAAACCAACAATTATACTCGAGTACTTTGTGTATTTTGAGTCAAAGTCGTCCTTTGTGTGATATCTACCAATCAGTTAACTATAAATTCATAAAAATGAGTATATTTATAAGATGTTTAGTTTCGGAGGAAATCAAAAAATGTTCTCTATCCGTATATAGTCAATCCTACTTCAATAAATATATGTTATCCCTCCGGCTTTAAACAATTTTTTTGTATCCAAACGAAGTCAAATAGATTTTTTATTTTAAGGGTTTAGTAAAACTTTGGAAAAGTGAACACAACAATTACTAATATAGATCAGTTCGATTTTTCTAAGTCTTATAGTTAAAAGGTATCCTTTCAGAAAATATATCTATAATATGTATATATTTAATTTATATTTGGTGACAATATAACTTATTTTGTATAAGATTCTTAATCCTATTATTTATTAATGCATTGAATATTTCCTGGAATTATTAATTTATTTTGTGAAAAGTGACTTGCAATTTTAGATTAATTTCGATATACAACCCATTCCAACTTGGAAACTCTAAGAGTAAATATCTCTACACTTATTTATCTCCTAGCTTCCATACACTTTCCACACTTTACCAATATTACAGACTACAGAGTCTAGTAGGAATGAATTAATTGTGAAATTTGGGGTTAAAAAACAGAACCTTTCTACAGATGATTACCAATACTATTTTTGTGTAGAATGAAAATGATCAAATATGACGAAAATACATTTAATTTTGAGTTGTCGTATGTCATTTTAAGCATTTTGCATTTTAACTGATGTAAGTACTATTAATACATGTATTTTTGACATTTTGATAAACAGAAAAAAATAATAATGCATAATATAAAATGTGGAATAAGAACATAACAAAAAAATGCTTAGATAGCTTTAATATCATTATTTTTATATATATATATTATAAGTATGTTGTGAATAATAGTGAAGAAAATCAAACAATTTTGTTCTTGTAGATAGTCTATTATGTACATTAGGCCAGGAGGGGAAAGGGTGAAACAGTGACCTATCAAAGTTAAGTCCTGAAATTTTTGAAATCCCGTGATAGTAAATGATATTGTATAAATATATCACCTTTTATTGATTTTTTCCTCAATCAAATGAAAACAAATTATTACTGCAGGTAAACTAGACCTTATAGAACCAATTACACTTATATAAGTAAAACCCATATTATTTATGCTTCAAATAAACTCCTTTAAAAAAAACGAAGGAATCCCCAAGATGTTATTTCTTTTCAATTAAAAAACAAAACAATTTTTAATCTTTCAGCTGCATTTTCAAAGGATTAGATGACAGCATATAAAATATAAGTACATATTTGAAATTAACATAAGCTTTAGCAAAGAAAAAACTAAGTTTCATGTGAGTGATTATTTCTTTTTCTTGCTCAAAGGTTAAAACCTTAAAAAAAAACCCAGTAAAACTAATCTAAAATTTGATACGGAAAAACAAATCACAGTTTTGTAATCACAAGTAGAATTAGAATAGGAAAATGAAACTGAGAAGATTTCTTTTATTAATTTGTATTGTCAGTCGAAAGATATTTTATTTCTTGAAGTAACTTCTGTGCAGAATAATAACTAAAAAACTAAGAAGTACGTCTGTGCCTATTTCATTAAATGAGATGAGGGTCGAACCATGTTTTTTTTAAATTTCATAATCTACTTTTTTTTCGGTTCAATAATTACTCCTAGATTTGTAATTAAGATTTAGCTTAAGTAAAAATAATTATAATAAAAAAATATAAGGGTTATTCGCTGAGAATTTTTTACAAAGAAATTTTGTATCAGCCACTCAATCGAGCTCTGAGTTTTGAGAAAAAAAAACAACATTTTAATGAATATTTGAATTAAATATGACGTAAAACAAAGCCATGATATACAAGTTTAATACATAATTTGAAATTATAAATTTAATTATAGAGTATTTTTGTAGATTTATTATGTTTTTATATTAAAAGGTGTGATCGATGAAATTTTCTTTCTTTTGACTAAATAAATATAGGAATGATTTTTATAAATCATTCCTTCATTATTCTTAATTTCATGATTTTTCTAATTTAATTTTTTTTACAACAATTATAAGGTTTTTAACTTGATATGTTTAAAATCAAATACCAAATACCTTGAAAAATTTAAAGTAAAAAACCCGGTCAAAATTAACATTTTTGTAGTAACAGAAATGTAAACTTTGTTTAGTTACGCTAACTGATATCTTTTTAATGGTGTATTATATTTGCTTATTACTGCTTTGGTTATAATAAATACATTCATAATCAAATATTCATCAAAATGTTAATTTAAGACCTCAGAATATGATTAATTTAGAGATTCAAATTTTCATCTCCCAGCTGGTTTATTGTCAACAATACCACAAAACTAAATTTTAGTAAATTTTTTTTTTCTTGATGAATACCAGTCCTTAATTTTTTATCATGAAATAGTTCAACAGCACAAAAAAAAAAAAAAAAACAAAAACAAAATTCATATCTACAGAGCCGTTCAATAAAACAAATATAAACAAAATAAATGTAAAATTGAATTCAAGCCTCATATATTCTTTATTTTATAAAAAATACTGTATTAAACAAGCATTGCAACAAAAAAGTGTCCATAACATTTAGCTGTCAGTATGATATTTGAATTATAACAAAATAAAATCCATTTTATAAATACAAATCTATATTATTTATTTCAACATATTATCAAAAAAAGTCAATTTAAAATAGAATAATTATGCAATCAACTGAATTTCTTTTACAGTTAAAATCAAACTGTCTTCAAAATGAAAAAAACAACACATATAGTCTACAATTATAATGGATTAAAAGCTAAAAAATGAATCCAATTGAAAAACTTGATCGACAAAGTCAACTTTATGGTTAAATTGTCAAAGTTTAAAGTAATGGTTTTAAAACGAGCTAATATAAAAATAAGTTCGTAAAATAAACAACAAACTATTTTTACACATGTGTCTTTTTCAGAAATAATTTGGGTGTTGAAATTAAAGGAAAGGCTCAGAAGTTAAAATATGGTGTGCATCATAGTTTTTTCTAAAATTGCAAAATATAGAACTCTGAGTTTGAGATAATGGATTTTCTTTTAATATGAAATGGATGTTCCATATATTATTATGATATAATTTTGGACTTTTAAAATAAAAATACTCATTAATATATATTATCTGGCATATTAAATAGTTCAAAGATTTGCAGTTAATTACTAGTAAAAATTGATTAATCCAAAACAATACTTTTTCAAGCAAGAGGAAGATTTAGAGTTGAAAGGGGTGTAGAAAAGTATTATTTCGTCTATGATGCTGTCTCGGACAATACCTTCTCAAACGGGAAATTTCTATATCCGTTAATAAGAAGCACAAAGCATTAACAAGTCCTGCACATTTGCCAGTGAAATTAAGATACAGAGAAAGCCGATGGTGGCATAAGGATATATAAGAGTACTAAAACTACGAGAAATCTGGGTGAAACAAATACTAAGATCAACTTGTGGAATATTGGATGGTTGTAAATTTATGGCTCAGTTACAGATTTGTATTTCCTTTAACGAACTTTGTAAAGACTGTGGGAAGGTATAATTTGGTTATTGACGCATTCGCAGAGTCCTCCTTCCTAAAAATACTTAAGTTATTGGTATATCTAAGCAAAAATGATCTGCAAAGTCCAGCTGGTTTTCTCCTATTATTCTTTTTGGATTAAATTTTAGATGTAAGTTGTCTCCAATAACCAAATGTACTTTTTTTGGACTCTTAAAGTCCAAGGCATATTTTTCAAAAACTTACACAAAAAACTTCTTTTAGAGAGAGCTGATCAGAGACGAGAATTTTAAAGCTATTTTAATTGATGCCTCGGCATGATACGTTATGTTTAGTATCAATATACCAAGAGTCTATGTACATTTATGGGAATTTGCCTATGACGTAGTGAGCTTCAACCCCTCTGAATCAGAACGTCATTTGAAAAATTAAGGATATATTGTGAGTATTTTTGGACATCATCATTATCCTGCAAAAAATTTATAGCTGTGGATATTTTTATTAATGTTTTATTATAGCTTTTTACGTTTTCTGTGTATATGTATACATTTTTAAAAGAAAACATTTATGTGAAAGTTTATTTATGAAAGTTACGGGCTATTTTAATTTTTTTTCTCAATGTTATTGACTGAAAACTTTATACTTTAAAAAAATTTGAGGCATAACAAGAGGACGAAAGAACTGGTCTTTAAAATGAGGTATATTTATAAATTATAATGTTCATTTATATTTTTATAAAGCAATTTTTCCTGTTATTTAATTAATTAATAATTAAAAATGGTATTGTTATGTCTTAGTGAGTAAAAATAGAGCACATCTTAAAAAAAAATTTGAAACCCAACAGTAGTAACAATTAATAGTTAGTAATTAAAATGAATAATTGTTATAGATAAATAAAGCATTATAAGACATGCAAATAGCAATATTAAAATTTGCTTATACAAGTTACAACTTATACACAGAATCTATTTATTTGAAAATATTTCTAGATAGATTTCGACAACTTTCATATATCATATATGTACAAACCTCACAAGTTGAAGGATTTCCCACTAGTACAATCAAGACCTTATTTGCCACTGAATATAAATCCAATTGATATTTCGCTATGAGTGTATCTTCAAATGATATGCTAATCTAATTATATTGAGCTGGAATAAAAAAAAACTTTCTAAGGCTTTCACATCACAAACTTACAAATAGTATTTTAATAAATACAAAGCCTTTTAAGTACAAGTACTTTTAAAAAACTTATACTGAGTAAAAAGGAAAATACTTGTCAAAATGTGTAACAATTTCAAAAAAAGAAACCCATAAAAATAAAACGAGAAGGTAAAGAAAAAAAGAAAGTGAAGTTTTTTTTTTTAAAAACACAATTTGTACTACTTTTTCTCAATTTGTTCTGGGAAAATGTTTTGAAAGAACTTGGAGAATTGTAAGGGGAATAAGTGAGTGACGAGTTGGGGGGGGTATGGGGGTATTCGACTTCATTTGTAATGTGAAGGGGCTTGATATGAATTTAAATACATATATATCCTAGTATCCGAGTGAATCCTTGACCAGTGAAAGGGGATGATATAATTTATAACTCAATTTATTATGTATTTCCATTTGTAATATACAGAACGTACGGATCAGTATGGTTTTGAAGGAATCAATGTATCCCCTTCACGTCTCTTTCCCCCTTTCCCTCTCTCAATGTGTACATCATTATGACAAGGAGGTAAGAAAAATGAAAAAAAAAAAAAAAAAAAACGTTGCATGTTTTTGTCATTCTAAAAAAAGGGTTTCCCGAAATTTCATTTCTATCTTCTTTCCTTATTCTTTTAGTAATGGACTCACTCTGATATTTATATATAGAAATACTTCCTATAAGGAAATTTACTAGTGTATTTGTTTCTCAATTAGACACACTCAAAAAGACAAATTTAACACACTGCAATAATGATGAACTATGTAGGTCACGTTCTATTATTTGTATTTGGAAGGAAGGGAATACAAAAAGAAGAAAGAAATAGGGGTTTTATGCGTACATAATTACATCTCCGTCAAGATAAATTGGTTGTTTAACTCCAATGAATACAGAGTTAATTGTTCTTTTTAACAAACATGAATGCTGATCCCTTTTCTTGTAGAAAAAAAAATTAATGGGATTTTGAATTTGTTTATATATTTTTATAATTAAAATGTGTTGTTTTTTAACCTTCTCTCTTTGTTTTCTATAAAAGTTTTCAAGTTAAACAAAAGACGGGAAATAATCAAAAATCAAATTTGTGTTAGATGAAAATGTGGGTAAGAAAAGATTAGGAAAGGGATTTTACTGAATAAATGAATAATTTTATATTTCATAGAGTATTTAACAACCATGATTTGTTTGAATTAGAAAGACATTTTTGGGTATATGATCATTTAGTCAAATATGTACGTACAGAATTTGGTGCCTCCTTAAGTTATAATTCCACTAAAGTAATACTTTTTCATAGAGGAATAGATGAAATCAATCTATATTCCATTAAAATTAAAAGCAGTAGTCATTGATAATGTGCTGATTATAATTATAGAAAAAAAAAAAGATCAATTTTGTTTTATTTATTATAAAAACCAAATTAATAATTATTTCCTTACCAAAACTGGATCAAAAGTATTTTAGATTACTTAGTCCCTGAAGTCTGAAACGTGGTTACGGTTATTTTGAAGAGTTATATTTTATTTATTTGTGAAAGTCATATGGCCTTACCTTCAAACGGTATGGTTAAGATTGTCTATGGAGATGTTTTTATACAGAGGTGGCAGAAGTAACCAGATAGTATTTTCAAGTAAGTTATAATAATTTCATTTTAAGGCAAAATTTATTGAATATGAAATTTAAATAAATAATTAGCTGTTGTATCATTCAATACGATCACCCTTGGGATTGATCACTAACTGTAAACAGTAGATCACTGTGGAGCAGACCTATATAACATCTTTCTTGATGAAGCGGGACATGTTCGTTTACACAGAGAGCTTCAGAGATCTCAAGTAGCTCTAGGTATGTTCTTTTACCTTTTTCCTCACCTCTGACCACAACTTTAAATCACTAGGGTTAGGTCTGGGCATTTACAAGGCTACTGATAGCGATGTAGAACTAGCTGTCAATGTAATACAGGACAGTGTTGGCAACATGACAAGGCACTGATCCCTAAATCCTCATGAACATTGTATTTGGTGAGTATGTTGCATCCAGCCATTGCATGGAAAAATTTTAAAGAATGTCCAAGAACACTCATGAAGTCAACTTTTGACTGTTGTCAAAAAGGTGAGCTGGCATGAAATTTCGTAAATGGTGATCAAGGCAAACACCACTATATTGGACGGGCACTTCAAAGGAGAAATATTACCTCCTTCCTTTGCCACCCAGCAGTCATTCTTTGGGTTGTAGGCAGCGTCCAATGTGAAGTTTGACAGATCACTGAATAGATTTATGATGCCTACATGTTATTTACAAATTTGGTGGAGTTTCTTGCATCTTTGCAATCTGATGTCCTTCATCTTTGTGGTAAGAAAGTGATGCTTTCCCTTGACGTAGGACTTCAAGTCAAGACATTCCTTGATGGCCCTTGTCACCTTCCTCCTAGAGATATACCTACTCTGAACCTCAGCATCTATTTAGATGCCAGGATTTGCATTGGTGGACCTCTTACCCAGCCAGGAAGTGAACAGTCCGCTTTTTGGCTTTGTGTCAGCCACACGAGGGAAAACCCCTTATCCGCCTTCAGTCGCTTGAAGATGCCATAGAATGTGTTCCTGGCATATTTTGTGGCTTTTATGATAGCCTTAGTATTGTTGCTGGCTTCAAATAATTCTGCAATGACTTTACGTTTTTTTCTCTGACTCTTTCATGGTGAAACTGAACAAATTAAGTATGAAAACAAAAGTTGACAGAGTATCAGGTAAAGCGCCATAGATTAAAAAATACAATCAGAAATATGTCAGGATATTTCTGCCAACCCCTGTATGCATGCAATGACAAATAGTAGTCAACTTTTTCCTAATCAAGAAAATCTTACAAATAATGTTGATGCCATTAATTGTTTATTGTTCTGTATACCTAGAATTTACAATTCTAGGTATTTTAAGTTAACACAAGTTCCACCCCGTATCATACTAGGATATAGGCAGGAATGACTCTGTTTTCGATCCTCAATTTTACTCTGATTCCAACTCATACTTAAACTTATAACTTCCTTAACAGTAGTTACTCAGAAAGGTATATTATAAGTACAAATGTAAATCGTGTGTATTTTATAGCTGGGCCGTTTTTTTTCGGACTTGGTAATCTGAAGCAGGAGTCCGTGATATTTTATACTTTTGAATTCATAATATAAAATAAGTTTTGAGAATAGATTATTTTAAAATTAATACATTTTTCCAATACGGAATAAAATTTCAAAATCTGTTAAAAACTAATTTAGTGTAATTCCAATAAAAACTAAATACAGAAAGTGGTGGAAAAATATGATCCACACAAAATATTCGTCGAATATTTCAGTCTCTTTGGTGAATAAATATCCTACGGAAGTAACGAAGGACTTAATCTGATTCTTCAATATATTTATATATATATTATTAATATGCAGGCTCTTTCACAGCAAAGACGACCCCTGAATGAATAGAAAGGGTCTCATTACTATTTCTTTCTTTTGATAGTTAATGATGGGTGCAGGATACATCCCAAGGTCTTTTCAGGAAGGAATGAAAGGGTTAACTTGTTAAGCAATAAGATTCATTAGAATTGTAAATGAAGAAGGGGTAATATACTTATATAGGATCTTTTTGGTTATATGGTTGTATGTTTTTAGGTTCTTAAGGCACGTATTTTCTGAGTCTTTCGTCGTTTTTTTAAGGCTATAATCATAACAATAATAATAAAACAAGAAATCATTTTTATTATCTGATTCTCTCTAGTTCCTTTTATCCTCGTTCACTCTTTTCATTCCTCCTATAAAATGACTTTCCAATCATTAGAAATATTTATATGTTCTTTCAGTCCCAAGATGATATAACGTGTCTATGTAATTGTATTTAGATTTGGGTTGAGTATAAGAATGATGGGAAACGATTTTTGGACTTGACTTGACATTTTTGAGCTTTGATAAAGCAAAGGAAAAAAGTTTTTAATGAAAATGGGTTATTTTCTTAATTATTTTCAAGGAGCCGTTAAGAGTTAATTTAAAGGTTTTCATTTGAACCCATTTTATTTAATGGGTTGGTAATAAAAAAGCCAAAAATTTCAAGGTCCTTACCCCTTTCTAAAATAAATTTAAATATGAATAATTTCACTTTACCTTCTTGTAGCGTAACAGCAGTAATGACCTCCGAGGGATCCCCAGCTCCTACTTCATTCACACTCATAACCCTCATGTTGTACTCCGTATAGGGACGAAGGCCTCCCAATTTGATACCCGTACTCTCTCCACCACCAACTGTTTTATTATGATGATAGCGCCAATGAACACCGCCTTCCTTGTACTGAACAATATACTGAAGAACTGGGCTATTTCCATCATATGCTGGGTACCATGCTAGATTAATGCTTCTACTGGAGAGTTCTGTAATGTGCACGGAAGATGGAGGCTCCGGAGATTCTAAAAGAAAAAGTAAATAAATAAGATATCCTTTGATGAAGTCGCCCTCAATTCACTTACCCACAACGGAGAGAAATATGGAGATAGAAGACGTTCCAAAATCATTCCCTGCCTCACAAATAAATTCACCCGAGTCACTTCTTCGCACTGAGCGGATTGTCAACGTTGATAGGACCCCTCCAGATGAGTTTGCCTCCACGATACTATAGCGTGACGTCATTCTTGCTCCAATCTTTTCACGTAGCCCTGTTTTCCATTCTAGATTAATGGGAGAGTTTCCCAGGGCATTGCATACAAGGGATGCGTCCTTTCCGGCTACAGCAGTTCGGTTTTGACTTCCAGTTCCAAAATACACTGGCACTTTAACGTTTAAAAACAAAAATAAGGGGTATTTAGAGGTGCTATGGATTAAACTTGCTCCTACTTAGTAGGATCTCTTTCCTTCTTTTTCCTCAAATAAATAAAATATTTTTAAATCTAAAGAGGTTCTTAAAGTGATTTAAATTTCTTAGGAAAAAAATGGATTAAGATTTCTACCTATTTCTTTAATATAACAAATCTTCTTCAACGTAATATTTTTCTGCTTAAGTATGTACAAAAAATGCTTTTCTTTTTTAAGAAATCAAGGACAACCATTTTATTTACTTACTTAAAATATTTTACATAAGAAATTGAATAATATTTGATAAAGTGTAACAGACATTATGAAATATATGTACCTATGAATGTATGTACATATTATTTACACCTTACACATGGAATAAATATATTTATCTTATTTACATAAACTAATGTTGAGGACAATTTTATGCTTGTGAAGAAGAGGAATAAGGAAAACAAAAAACAAAATATGAGCCCCACCGGAATTTCATAAATAAATAAAGTTTTTATTCTTTTTTTTCCTCTGTTGATATATTTATTTCTCCTCTTCCCCCTTTACCTCTACCTGTTGATCAAACATTATATATATTCTATTATTACCTTGGACCGTGACAAACACACTCTTGGAAATAGCACCCACCCCATTCTGAACCTCACATCGATACTGTCCCTCATCCTCTGGAGTCACGTGATGAAGAATAAGGGATCCATTGGGGTGAAAGCTCCGTCCAGGCTCTGAAGTTTGGACATACTCATAGTAGGAACCATCCTTGTCGCGTGATATGTGATTGCCTTTAATGGAAAAGTGATATAAGTAGATCTACACACATAATATATAGAGTTCACCGATAGTTCTGCTAAATTGGGGGGATTTAATTGTTAAAAATAGGATAAAATAAAAGAAAGCACAATATTTGTTTCTTGTACTCCCCAAATAAGCCATTGATCTTACCAAAAGACGCAGGAGTACTATAAAGTCAATTTGAGTGGTCCTTGTAGAAGGTAATTATCAAACACATTTTTGAATATAATTGATTACTTCTTGTACTCTATTCTTTAAAGCAAAGCCTCTATACAAAGCCATAAAATATAATGGGGATATGCGCCTGTGGAGTAAACAATGCCATCTTCCCTTTGCAGAGCTCAACTTGTTAATTAAATTAAAAGGGGAATTCCTCAAGGTTACATAGTTAGTTATAGAGTATTCATTGCCACTCTCAGCGTCCCCTTGCGGACAAAAAGATTGCTGCCAACAAAATTAATAACGTTGTAATCATGTGGGAACTTACGTGTAAGGCTTTACATGTGAAAGTCTAAATAATATTTAAAAAATCATTGCTGCTTAGAACTGCATCCACATCCAAATGGAAGTTCATTTACGCAAGTCCTTTTCAAACAAACTTAAAGTTATTCTATAGACATTTTAAATTAAATGTTGTTAAATAAGTTTGAAATATGAGTTCATGGCTTTCTATGAGTAAAGGAATATACTTATCAAACAATTAATTATGTATTTTAACGAAAGTAAAATAATAAACAGAACTATCCTTAGTCACTGAGTAAAGGTTATGGAGAAAGATACCTGAGTAGCTGGAAGAATGGGCTCGTCGCCATGACACAGTTGGACGTGGATTCCCAGATGCTTGACAATCCAGTACTACCTGTGAACGATGTCGTGTTACAATATCCTTTGGAGCTAATAGCCATGATGGTGGCACTGTGAGAAAAAAATAATAAGGAAATAAAAAAACCAAACCATTAACAAATTAATAACTAACAGCACTGAAACACATGTATATACGTATAAAGATCGTTAAAAACAAGTTGTAGTTAATAACCATTGCTTGGCTATATTTTCTCTCACTAGTTACTTTTTTTACATCTAGATTTAATCCAAGGGATTTGTCTTCTCCTTTACTATCCCCCTCCCCCCTCCTTCACTGCTTTCAACTTTTGAATATCACTGTTGATATCCTTTAATTTTTCTTTTTTTAATCACCCTGGATTAACATCCCACAGCCATTTCGTTGTTCATTTTTAAAGAAGGTGTAAAAGTGAATTAAAAAGTCGTGAAATTGTTTTTTTTATTTTATTTATATCTTCTTAGTTGATACTAACTCATTCATCTTATAGTTGGTGGTGCTACTGCTACAATATAAACGCACCTATACGAGGTTCCCTGTTGTGCTGTTTTTATATCTATATTATATTATTGGATAGAGTCATAAATTTCCCTTACACATCCTTCCATGGATAAACAAAATATGTATGTAATAGTAAAAATAATAAGGTGTATGTACAATGTACGTGGTTGTGTCTCTATGCCTCCTCTCTTTATTGGTGTGCTTTCTCTAAAAAAAATAATTTCACACCAGTAAGTCAATTAAGGTAACTGAGTTTTTACATATCTTAGTAACTTTTACTACAACTTATGTATGTATGTATATGTTAGGAATTTTACTAATTTAGGAATGAGGTATTGCAGCATATTTTTTATTTTGCATTTTATTCACCTTGACATGAAACTAACCTTTAATTGTTCCCAAAAAGAGGATGCATTTTGATTTACAAATCTGTAAAATATTCACTGAAAACAAAGTTTTTCTCATGTTCTTCCTATAAAATAATCGAGTTGAGTCTAGACACAGGATTTTTAGAAAATAAGCTATTGTAGAACAAAGTATATCTTTTAACAACACTACGCAAATTTACCTCATGTGATGAGTATTTTAGTCCTAGAGATGTTTCAAGTAAATAAATATACTCTTTCGGTAACGCGTATTACGCGCAAACATTTTGATTCGTTTCTTCATTTTTGTTACTCAAATCTCGTTTTTTGATAACAAGTGTATAAAATTATAATTGTCAAATATACTTCTGAGTTCATTTATAACAAATAAGAAACACTATTTTACCTATTTATTTAACATATGATTTTATTAAGGAGTGATGCATAAATATTATTGGTGTACTCAAAATAGTGTTAGAAAGATAAGATTTTTACGAAAAAAAATCCCTTTTATTTTTCGTATTTAGTGATTGTTTGGATGGACAGTACCAAAGAAAATATACACTTTATTTTACAGTTTTTCTTTGATAAAGGAAAACACAAGTGTGGCAGTTGAAAATATGAATAGTCTTTATGGTCTCGATACAGTATCAGTCAATCACAAGGTATTTTGGTTTCTTCGAATCCGTTCCAGTGATTTGGATGAAAAAGATGAACCACGCTCTGTAAGGCCAATTGACGAAAATATGAAAAAAATCCATTATTTTTTCATTCAAAAACATGTATTTAATTTTCTACACTTGTATAAGTTTTATCTAATTCATTATTGTTTTTTTTTAAACATTCTTTTAAATGCCACATGAAGTAATAACAATTAAGTATAAGTAAGTATTGTAGTATCACAATGACTCCGACTGACCTACAAGTAGTCTTTGAAGTAAACATAAATAGTGTATATTTCCTCCTTTAGAATTGACCGTGAATCGATCCTACACAAATTGTGTTCAAGATAATAATTTCTCCCGAGCGCGTTACACACTCAACTGCATCGCTTCCTCATTAAATTAAACGTTCAGTACAGGCTTAAGAATAACTTGGAATTAAAATCTTTAGAATTTATGATTTGCAAATGATGCAAAGTCTTTATCGATACGAAATGATACCAAATGAAGCACCCCCGTGTTTCAAATTTAGAAACTTCATTACGAATAATAATCTTGTACGTTCCTAGTCCTTTATTTTTTCATTTTCTACTCCGTCATAAAATGGAGATTTGATATATTGAGAAACGGAATAAATATTAGGAATTAATCCTAAAAAATAACGCAACTTTTATGTGTCAGATAACTGAACTGAAAGCTATTCCATTCATGCACAAAAGCTCTTTATCTTGAATATACATATATATATTTTTAAAGAGTATTCGATGTGAACTATTTTTATAATAAAAATAGCAGGGATTCTTGTGATGTGGGAGTTCACTTTTAACCCATGGGTTGGTTATTTTGCTATTATCAAACCCAAAGTTCCTTCAAAAATTAGCTCTTTCTTTAGTTAGGACATAAGTTTTCTTGGTTTTTAGATCAGGCCACATAATTTAAAAAAGCGGAACCCACGGTCTCTAAAAAACAACTTGCAAACTAATAGTTTTAAATGATCAGAAATGAGAACTGATAATATATGTGTACGACTAGCTTAGTTGTATTATTTCTTATGAAAGAAATACTTAAATTTTACTATATTTTTGATTTACTTACAGGATCCCCAATATTTCCCGAATAAAAAGAGACCTTAATATGTACATACAATATACATCGACTATATGTTATATGTTTCCAATCTGACGTTTTATGTATATCCGTTAGTAAAGTATTATCGTACTAACTTGGCTAATAAGAATAAGGGAATCCTTGTGTGTTGTAGTAGAAGAAAATACATTCTCTTCACAATTCCAGATTTACACAGGATGCCTCTTTTTTAACAGTCCTTGCAAAGAAAAAGCTATTGAATAGTGTTCGGCAGTTATTGATTGATTCCCCTTTTGTGGCAATGCTTGAAGAGTGCTTGTCATGGATTTGACAGAGCACAACATTAGGAAAATGAAAACCACAATTTTATTAGGTGTTTCATCGAGAAAATCATCCAAAGAAAGTTGAGCAATATATTTTGCACTTTTAAGTAGTAAAGCTTTCATCACTCCAAATCTATCTAATGGGGACACATTTTGCTTGCAAAATCTGAAGCAATAGTTATATGTGCCTCTACGAAATATTTTTCTTTTTCTCTAAAGATCCAAAACTTGGTATGTAGCTCCTGGGACTATGCCCTGGATTTGATTAACTATCTTATGTCAGATTCCCTTCGATACTATAATTCGTTGAAGAGGATCGTCGGGCAGTTATACATTTTTTGAAGAGAGATTAACTTCATAAATTGAAGAGTTTTATCCAAATGGTACATTATCTTATCTTTTTGTGTATTAATTGTTGTAATTACTGTTCGGTCTTGCATATGATATCTTCCTTTTAAAATCCAATGTTTATTTTTGTTTTTCGAAGCACAATTCTGTCCAACAATTTTATGTTGCTTAAATTCTACCGGGCCAACCATTATTGTTTCCTCACCTCCATTATGCAAATTTTGAGAGGTCAAGAGTCTTAGATCTTAGATGCATGTATACATCTACCGTCTACATTAAAAATATGAATAAAAACATTTAAAAAAGTGTTATTCAACACAAGTATGCTGTGACGATATATTTAATCAGTTTCATGTATTTGATCTCTAAACCTTCTTTTTTAATATCACATTTATTTAATCTTGAAAATAATGTGGCATTGCTGAGTGATTATCAAGTTAAAAAAGTTGATAGGTATGAAAGGTTCAAAAATTATCCGTCTTTTTATACTTCCCAGGAATTGATTTTAGTTAATGATTTAACAAAATTATAATTTGACAGCTGATGCATCCATTATTTTGCAACATTCTTAAAAAATTAGCAGAGTATATTCAATATACTTACTTAATTTGTAAACAGTACCACTTTCTAATTCCTTGATCAACCTTAATAGTAGAAAAGAGTTTATTGCATTTGTATTTATTTAGAAAAGTACTTCAATTTCACACTATTGCTCATTTACTAACAGGATACTGTAATTTAAAAAGAAATATTTTCTGGGGCAATGAGAAACCGTAATACATAGATATCGTGTTAAATAGTTCATATGTGTATTGTCTATGAGCCTTCGTAGGGATAAAAAACAGAAAAAAGAAATGAAAAACCAATAATAACCGTATGTATTAGAAATTCACTGCAGTAAATAGTTATATACAACAATATACCATATAATATAAATATATATTTACAACATTGCTCCTCGTTCGTTTATTTATGTATTTTGCTCTAGAGGAAAAAGGAAATCATAAAGTTAAAAACGAAGAAAAGAAAAGATGTAACTTCTTGTTTCTCCTTTTTTTCTTTTTTTTGCTTCCTTCCATGGATTTATGGATCCATCTTGGAAGGCTAATGATAATAGCATTCATTGTGAGTGTATGAAAGGCTTAGCAAGTCTTTTTTTTTTCTACATATGTGTGTACATTTGCTTGTTATTTGTTCTTTTATTAATGTTGACCCCCAAAAGTTTTTTTATGTTTCCAATAATACTAGTTGTTCAAATTATGGGACCATAAAATTGTATTTTGCACTTGATTTTGCATATAAATTAATCAGGACATTAACTTTTAAATAATTAATCTTTTTAAAATGACAAAAGTAATTGTTTTACTATTCTGAAAACACATGATTAAAGTATCAATAGCTAAAGTATGACAATACACAAGAGCGTTCGTGGTCAGACATTTTCTTCTTAGAGTAAAGGTTTGACAGAGATCGAAATTGCAAAGCAAATACGAGAGTCCAAATTAAGGGAGTCTGGTTCTATCTTTAAAACAGTATGTTGCATTTAGTTGACACATATCAAGTAGGGCTGGAACTGAGGCAATGTTGAAGAACTACATATTTTAAAAATGAGATTTGGAAATGAATACTATATTTTTTGATAAAAAGTCACCTAGGCTTCAGTGAATTTGCGACAGCGACTTTTCTTTATCGTAAAATAAAGCTTCAACAAGCCTTCCTTTTAATGGATGTATGATAGCAGAATGGGAGAGTTTTTTTGTTTACAATTAAAAGATTTGTATATCTTTTGTCAGGGTTGAGTTTACCAGATTGCAGATTGATAGATTCAGCGATAACAAAAAAATTTTGCACCAATTATGGTGCCTTTAATACTGTATAAATGACCCTGTATTTGTATAGGTATATATACAAAATGTGCAAAAAGTTCAATTATTCATGACTTTCAATTCTTATTATAAAGCAACAACAAACCATACTGTATTTATGCATGTAATTTATATTATTTAAAGGTATATAAAACACATCACAAACGTAACAACAACTAAAAAAAAATAGATGTGAATAGAAAAGTTCTGGGTTTGACAAATGAACATACTGCAGATTTTACACAATATACTAGGGATGTATCTGTGCCAAAACTTTGACAGTCTGCTCGGTCTCATTCTAAATCTGAACTATTTGTTTCCGCTAAACGGTTTTGGGGGTTTAAATTTAAAGATATTCACGGGGTTTGGTTTTTTTGATTTTGGGAACACAAAACATATTTATAATAGATATGTACGCTGATGACAATGTTATAATAAGATTAGAGGTAAATATTCATCAATGGATCATTAAACAGAAAAAGATACGAATGTCTTACTTATTACCTTTCACAATTGAAAATTGTGTTTTGTTTTGAAAAGAACAAGGATTATAGTTTCAAAAAAGATTTATTTACAATAATATTATTGAACATGATGCCTTATAAAAAAACAATAATAATGATTAAATGTGAAATTTGTGTTTCATTTCACAATGCCCAGTATTTTTTCCACAGAATTTACTTTTGTTTATATATCAGACGGAACAGTCAGTTGGTTACTTGGAATGTTTTTAAATGATCCATTTCTAACTTAAAAACTTAAATTTTTGACTTTTACTAATTTTCTAAGAAAAATTAAAACATATTTGCTTTTTGAAATGAACAAGGATTATAATTTCAAAAAAGATTTATTTACAATAATATTATTGAACATGATGCCTTATGAATGTTCCTTAAAAATAGGGGACATTTTCATGGACCAATAACAGGGAAAGGAAATACGACAGACCCATTTTGAGGTCCATATTAAGGACCAATACAACCATACAGGATACATATATATCTTGAAACCCTTCTTCCAAGAAGAAAAAGAAAAAAGTCATAAAAACAGTTAGTAGTTTCTAACTATAATTCAATAATTTTTTTTGATCATTATTGAAAGCAGGTAACTTTTATTCAACCAATCAACTTTTAAAACACTTATAAATGGTAAATTTTTGTCTAAGTGAGGTACCATCATAAAGTATGACACACAATAAATGAATTGAGATCAAATAAAAAACACATTTTTATTTTCTTAAAAAAAAAAATGAACTAAATATTTACTCATAACCATATTTTAAGCAAAAAAATATTTTTTAAACATCTTTCTACGTTTCCTTATCTATTCAAATATATTTATTTGATAATAAAATATTATTTAATGAACATAAATTGTATATATTTGATTTAGGCAGGGATTTATTCTTCTTTGCATTCAAGTAATTCTCTTTTGATTTTTATTATAATACTATTTCATCTATTTAAAATAGTTATATAACCCATTATTAGTATATTTACATTAGGGTGAGTTCTAACTGCATAATGGAAGGCTTGAAATGTTCCATTGGGTAATTCTTATGAAATAGAATTGTTACAATATCAATAATTTTATATTAGTTATGTAACGTCGTTAAAAAGATCCCCACATACGTTGACAAGTTGATTTTTATCAATATATAATGCTCTCTTCTATTGTGATTTAAACAGTGTATATTTTTTTAGGAGGCCCACTTTTTTGCAATTGGTAAATTGAAGAATGAATATTCTTTTCCTCAAGTATTGTCATTATTATTGAAATACAAAGTAGTGAACTTATTTTCCTACTTTGTTCAATAATATTCACAACCTGATGGACCATTCGTGTGTGCGCATAAAAGACTGAGAGTAAACTTGAGGACTTCCTGCATAGATGTAAGTACTTTTTGGACTCCGAGTAGAATTGAGGATTGACATTGGTGTAATTCTTGCCAATGTTCTTGTTTATTTCCTTGTCACATCTGATTGTAGCTGATATAGTTCAACGTCATGAGAGCTAAGCTCCTCACCTTTAAAATATTTTTCAAATTGTCAGGGTTACGATGTTTATTTTCATTTTTTTAACATACCCAAAATACAAACGATTTTGATCACTAAATATTTATATATGAGTTGATAAAACTAAGTCATTCCTTAAAAAATTAAGTCTTTTTGAATTAGATTTAAATACTGAGTGGAGTCATGTTCCCACTTGGATTATTCTCGATTTAAACTGATTTAAACTCTTTTTTTACGGAATATCGCATTTCCAAATACATAAATAAACATTTTAATGGCAATTAAGCTTTTGGACCTGATGGTATGGGTGGAGGGATTTCTACCCAATGCATGGATGAGGTAGTTCCCTACTTAGTCCAACTGGGAAAATCCATGGAAATCTATGGGAAACTTACAAAATCAGTTACTAAAGGCCTGATTGGTGTAACGACGGACGTTAATAATTGGAGACCGATTACATTGCTCAATGAGAACTACAGAATTCTTTCTGGTGTTTTTGCAACTGAAATTGAACCAATTTTCAATTCTAAGATAGTTAGGGATCAAAAAGGCTTCCTCATGGAAAAGAAAGAATTCAAGGAACATTTCAAGGAATGTACAATCTGCCATTGAGATTATACAGAAAAGGGGAACTTTTGGAGTTATTACTTCTGTAAGGCTCTTGATTTAATTTTACATGGTCATGTCATGAAAACAGTAAAAAACTTCTTACTAAGAAATACTTTAATCCTATCAGAGCTCTTCTCTTCAATGGAACATCAGTTATCTCTATGGGTGAGAGGAAGAGTAATCCTATAGATTTGAAAAATAGTTGTGGGCAAGGCTATACTTCAGCTACCTTACTATTTGTTGCTCTGCTAAACGATTTTGCCGGTTTTAATTTAAAGAAATTCACAGGGCTTGGAGTTGATTTTGGGAATACAAAACATATTTATAATAGATATGTACGCTGATGACGTTACAATAATGTTAGAGGCTAATTCTTAACGACAATGAACTAAATGGATTGAGATTGTAATAGACTACTTCAAAAAATATGAACGGAGATCCGGTTTAAAAATCAACAATAAAAAAAATACAATTCTTCCTATTGGTAAATTGAATCCTGATAAAGTTTCTCAAATTGCAGATTGTCCTGTTAGGGGAAGTATTGAAATTCTTCAGATTGGACAGAAACGTTGCCTCTTTTTCGAACTGGACGTTTTCTGGATAATTATTTTAATTCAGCAATCTTCTCTTGGGCAATTCAAAGGATTTAATGGAAAGGAACGCCGTCTTTTCCTTCGTCCTCGACCATTGATGTGGCGATACAAAATGTCGATAGGAAGTTTTATTTTAAAAGCCTTGTAGAACCCAGAAAATTGGAATGTTTGGCTGTATCAAATAATATTGTTTCGATTCACGATTTAGGAAACAACTCAATGCTCTACTTTGGAAATTTTTTTACCCACTCATGAAAGCCGCAGAATTTCATATAATGTCCATTCTATGGCATTTGATAATGTCTTTTGAATCAAATTTTCAGGAAAATGGTGAAGAAATATACAATAAGTTTTTAAAAAGCTTTAAACCTACCGATATCATGGAAAAAGAAAAATAAGAGCTCAATTGTGAAAATTAATGATGGAAAAAGTTTTTCTTCTCAACTTTAAATTTCCACCGGAAGTTTATTTTTTAATGTTCCATGCAAAGATAGTGGGAAGTTATTTAATACAGCAAAACATTATTTTGCTGACCGTCCCAGGCTCTTGCATTATGAAGGAATATATTTTCGTTTAACTTATCTGGACTACGGGATAAGCTCGCAAATCCTTTGATATTATTCGGAGTCACATCAAATACCGTTAAAGCTCCAACAAAGGCATGTGCCTTGGAATTTGCTCTCTCGAGCAGTAAAATTAAAATAGCTGGAATGTTAGCTGAAGGAAGAACTGAGAGCTATTTTAATTTGGACAGCTGCAAGGCATTCAGCATTCACCATCAAAATACCTAATATGGATGGTCTACGGTACAAATATGCCGGGGATCTTATTCACTACAACCCTTCAAGTTCGAATAACAATATGAAGTTTCTTCGTCGCCTGATACGTATCCATAGACAGTTTAAGATGTTTTGTGCCTCAAAAGTTCAATAGTTGTCTTTTTTTATTGGCATTGAAACTTTGGATTTTGTTTCTCTTTTTTTTTAAATTGTTAATACTTTAATATGAATTCTTAGGATTGTTTTAATGTTTGCTGTATCCCTGTGGACATATTTTATCAATATTTTAGAGACAATTCATGTAATAATGTACATTATCTGTTTACCATGATTATAGTAGTCATGTCTTATAAGTTTAGGGACTTCATTATAAGCTATAATGCTTATTTATATATTTTCACGTATGTGACTTACCTAGACCAATAAAGAGAGATAAAAAAAAATCTATTTTCCGTATTTTTTGGTCACTTTCTCCATAATTTTTTTCATTTTTGTGCTCAAGTTCAATATTGATATATTTTAATGAAATGGATAATATTTATTCATTAGATCCATACATAATACCAAAAAGATGTTGGGTGATCCATCGCAATTTATAAATTTGTTAGACATCAACCTCATTTCAAAGTAAATCAATATATTTACATACTACTTGCTGTATGTAGGAGAACGGGGTAAATTCGTGCACTTTCGCCTTATTTGATCCATGGAACACTCATCTATTTTTAAAAAAGTTGTTACCATATTAATGAAAAGCTATTTGGCTAAATTTAATAATAAAATATTTGGCAGATATTTTTTTAAAGAAATAGTTTAAGTGCTATTTTATTAGATTGTAGAAGTATTTAACAAGGAAATGGAACGTTATAGCTCAATTAACAACACGCTGAGAAACAATTATTATCTTACGCTCAATATGCGTAGGTTTGCGTCTTGTTTCTTCCTAGAAAAGGAAATATACTTCATGTGTATATGGACATCAAAGATAAATCCTAGGATAGATTGAGTAAATGTAATACAGTAATGTTTACTTTATTCTTAACCAGTCCAACTCCATCTGACTATTGCAAAATCATATCAACAGCAAGTCTTTATTGTGCAACTATTTTATAGGGAAAACCCTGGAAGGAAAGTTGTGCTCTCCACTGCATATTTTTACGGAATGTGTGAAAACAGTGAATTTTAGAAAACTGGAAGGAAGATTTTCGAAATTTTGAATTTAGTAGACAATTCCTGGACTTTTCCTTTTGGGCCTGTTGAAGGGTAAAGAAAGGCGACTATAGGCAGGAGTCTGTTGAGTCAAATTAAAAAAAACAACTATCATGATTGGCAAAATGGATGGGTAGATATAGCCCATCCACTTACTCAAGAGTCGTCTTATGTTTTATATGTTATCTATCAATTAATTTCATGAAGAACTGTACTTTTTAATGGACTCAACAGCTTTTTAACTTGCCAGTAACATTTGGCATAAAAAGTCTCCCAGTGAGCTCATCATCCAAATGAGGAAGTGCGTAGGCCTCTATGAATGTTTCCACTCTTTTAATTATCTATATCTATATTATATTTTTATTGTTTTGTTTTAAGAGCATTTACATCGGGATGAAAAAAAACAACAACAAAAAAACTCGATCTGACGAATTAAAGGAATATAAGTCGACTGTAATAGGCTTTGATGATAACTGCTCATCAATAAATAAACAAATGAAATTTCAAAAACAAGGAATGATAAAAAATAAACCTCTAATACCCTTGAACAATTTACATAAATATAAACAAGGGAAGAGGTATAACAAGTGGATCGTATGATTTTTAGCTATAGTTTTGTCATTATTGTTTCACTCCTGAATAGTGAACTTCTTTTCCTACTTCATTCAAAACCTGATTCAAAATTTGTTTTTGCTCATACAAGACGTAAAGACACCTTGTCGATTTCTTCCAAATGATTAATTCCAAGTTATTTTTGGACTCAAAGGCAGGATTGAGGATCTACATTAGACTATTTCTAACCAATGTCCATGTTAATTTCCTTCTCACTCATCACAGCTGCTCATAGCTAATCTAGTAAAACGTCATGCTAACTAAGTGACTGTTATGACTAGGTATATCTAAATTCCCTCCTATTCATCGCACGTGCATCTCACACCCAAACTAATTAACAAAAAAAGATTGATGTTACTATAAACAAAGTTGTACCGGATATATTTTGAGCAAATTGAGTGTCCTCTGTCATTGCCGTTCGAAATCACCCGGTTCTCTCCTATGTATTATGCGTACATATAACTAACTCAGCAACTTTAAATGATATATAATGTGATCAAGAAGTTTGAAATATTTATGAGGAGCTCTCTACCTTTTTTTTTTTTTTTTTGCTTCTCCCTCCCTCTTCTTTTCAACTAGGGTAAGCCTGTATTTTTCAAGGCACAATGACGAGAATCTTTGAATTTTGTAACGAAGTAATGGTTTAGAGTCAAATAAATGGCTTTTTAATCATCTATATCCTGGATAAGATAAGTTTATGTACACAATTGAGTTTTTCTGAAAGGTTTGTACAAAAATAACTTTAGACATGTGGAACGTCAGCACAAAAACCATCTTGAATAAATATAAAAAAAAAAAAGATATGAGCAATTTATGTTTTAGTTTATAAATTTATGAACAGATTTCAGTCAAAACTTTATCCTTGTTAATTTTGTTTTGTTTCGTCAGATGTCGTTCTATTGGATTTCCTTCAATTTTCGTCACATTTAGTCTGTTCTATATTTTGTCAATCTCTTTAGGTTTTTACTCATTTTCTAACCGGCTCATACAAAGGAGTCTATTATATTCATTGAAAGAGATTGATTGATTACATAGAGTCTAAACCACTTAAAAGCTTTTGACAGCGTTTGAGGTTGAGATAGTTAACTATTGGTTTGTTTCGTTTCGTCATTTTGATGCAAAAAAACATTCGTAATAATTTATTTGCCCCTGATTTGACCTTTCAAGGAACCCCTTCTAAACTATTTACCTATATATAAATTTGAAGAAAGAGTTTCGTGACATTTAAGTGTAGTTTTTTTTGTTTTTTTTGTCTCCAAAGAATTAGTCAGGATTTCCTTTTGAGTGATAATTACATAGTTGAAGAATATAAATGTAGTCCAGCCTTAAATGTTGGGAAAAAAGATTTCAGCTTGCTCTATTGTAAACACCCATATTTTTTTATATTTATAATATAGTTTAAAGAGTAACAGTAGGTGTTGAATAAATAAGAACAGGGATGTCAGGTCATATATCATTCCCTAGTGCTGCAATGCAGGGAAAATCAACAGAAATACCTTTTCATTTAACAAAAAAAAAAAATGGAGAGACAATGTTTATTTGAGAAAATTTGAAGAAAAAAAGAAGACTTCATACCCCCATGTATATGGCATCCCTCCCCCTATTGTCTGTATTTGAATCTGGGTTATAAATATATTTATCCCAAATGTACTCTATATTGTATTTTAGATTTATATATTACATACAATAAAGTTAAACCTGTCGTCCTACAAAAAGAAGTAGAGAAAAAATAGTATATTCTAGGTCTTTAATAAAGATAATTGTGTGGTGGTATTATATGTAGAGAGCTCCTTTGGTAATCATCTCGTAAATTACCATAAACAATAATTCTCGTATAATACACTTATTTCTTGATTACTTTATGTTTGCGTGTGCCTGTTTGTGTCCTCCCTGGAACCCATTATTATTTAGAAAGCACTCAAGCAATTTTGAATGGGGCAAAGCTTATTTTTAAATGTGCATTCATACTTTTTCTTGCAACATACGCATGGTTTTAAATTTCTTACTAAATTGATTAAGAAATTACGTTGTCATGAAACGAATATTTTCTATCCGTTCCAGTACAAATATAATTATTTTTTAAGGCAGAAATGTCTTATTCTTGCCTTTGCTCAAAAAATAATTTTGGTTACACTGAAAAAGATGAGTCAGAAATTTGAGAGGTGACGTCATTAGTGTCCCAATGTTTTGCATGACGTAGCAGAACTTGTTTGATTCCAATATCATTGTAGTATACTACCGTTTTAATTGCGTTAGTTTCACAATAGTAACGTACCTCAGCATTTGCGAAAGTTTTGCATTAAGGATGCCCACTTTCAATTAGGCTATAAAGAAAGGCATTGGTTAATTAGTTGCAAGTTTCTTTGCTTCACAGAGAAGGAAGCCAACACTTGAATTAGAATTAGTAGGATTTGCTAGTTTTACAATCAATTTTATCGAAGCAAAATTAGGCGATGAAGGCCGTGACCATGGTGTACCTTCCTGGCAGCTAGGAGCAAAAAAAGTTTGAATGAGAGGTGCAGTAGATATTCTTATTCAAGATACTTCAAATTGTCAAGCCCAGGTGGTTGAGTTTAGGAGTCGAGGAGGGCAACATGGAGGCAGGCCAGAGGACATACATATTGTTCTTGCAGAAGTTTTGCTTATTCAAGGCTGTATGGAGCTTTAATTGATTTATTTATTTTGTAAGTGGTTCATCCTTCTCGTCACTGATACTGGCACGGGATGAGATTACAATCGAGTCACCTTTTTTTTGTGTATCCGACATTTTTACATTTAGAGATATGTGATAAAGAACAAAGCTTGTTCATTTTTCTTTGAGCTGTCCTTTAATTGCATTATGAAACCTCTAATATATAATGGAGATAATAAAGCTGTAATTAAATGCTACTGCAAGTTTTGGGTCCTCATTCTGTAGACCAATCGTTTTCACACTTCTGTATACTCTTGGGCTCCTTGAGCAATACTTAAGGAAATAATGAGTTTATGTTTGAATTTAATGTTACTATGATACTCGGATCCAAGAATGCATTAACTCTACAATTGAGAGCTATTAGGCTACTTGAAAAAAAGGAGATACTATCAGAGTACACGGATGCCATCCTTTCCCACTTTATACGTATCACCACTGAATACTAGAGAAAAACAGGGCTGATAGTATATACTTTAAGTGCTTTTCGAATAAACGATTTAAGATAAAATTATTTTTTTGGAAATTTTCCCAGGTGATTACATATTTTGGGTATACAATAATCTTAGAATAATTTTCTTCAGTATTATTTAAGTGTGTACATACATTAAGGCGTACTGAAAGTATTTTTTATGATATATAGGAGTAGCCATACCCTGGGGCAACTCCGATATATCATATTTATTGACTGTATGTATTTATCCATACAAGGGAAAACCCAATTTAAAAAATAAATATATTTAAGAAATAAACTTAGAGTTTTTGTCAAGTGTTTATTATTAGTTGTAAATAACATTTTTATAGCAAATAAGTTATATATTTCAATCAATTTCAATAGAAACGATATTTTTGAAGTTGGTCAGAACATTTTAAAGTATTATGAAAATAATCTAATTTTACAACTTATAAAAAATGTATATAAGATTGATTTTTAAAGAAAGTTTTTGTACTTAGACGAATTCCCGCTATCAATTTGGATAACAAGACGTATAAAGGGTTTTATAAAGTTTAATATCTTTAGACATTCTTCCAAAAAAGTCAGTCCATGATTTTAATAATATACAAAAATTATAAATACCATTAGTTAACCATAATAATAATAGTCATCGCATTGTAATCAATATTTTAACAATAAACATACAAACTCTTAATCAAATAGAATAATTTTAGATTACAACCCCTTCTAACACACACGGATGTTGCTTCATAATCTAAAATCTCATATATCTATATAATCAAATAGTTACTTAAATAGTATACATAAGTTATATTGTTGTTATAAATTATTATCCCTACGAAATTGGCTCATACTTATTCTAGACTAAGAGTTCCAAAAAAATGTATTAAATAAGATTAATCGTCCATAAGAATCGTTAATAATTTAATAAATATAGTCTCGTTTGACAAAAAACCATAGTCTTAAACAGCTTCTTAAAAGTAGGTGTGCAACTTGTACGAGCAGCTTATTGCAGACTCTTGGAAGGTTTAACTTTCTCTCCTCCATCCCTTCAAGGCAATTTCCAAGGGGATACAATCAGGAAACACATATTACACCTGGACTATCTTGAAAGTAGCACCATGTTTTTAGTCATATAATTGCAAATTGTAGTCCCTAAAAACTACTTTTTGATCTTAACCCCCATTAAGAATATGGGAAAAAGTATTTTTTTTACAGTTTTAAGACGCACTTCATTGAGGAAGGTCAGTTTTTAAGATATACTTGGATGATACATGTAACTCTATATACCTGGAATAAAGACGACATTTTTCCTTATACCCAATGAGTTATTTGATCTAACATTATCAATAATTATACATTAGAGTAAAACAGGACCTTATTATATTTTTAATGCATAACTATAAATTTTGGCAAAAAATAGTATTCCTCACATTTTTTAATAACAAATTTTCATCATAACGATTCTATTTTACAAAAGTTTATAATAAAAAACTAACTACCTTCCAGAGATATTGCTTGATGTGTTTATTTTGAAAGAATTAAGAACGAAAAATGTGTCCAAATACAAATCAACTACTAAAACCTGTAAGTTTATACAGTAAATACAAGAAAAATGATCTATGACACAAGTTGGGCAAAAAAGAAAGACAAAAAGACGTTAATGTACTTCCATATTTCCATATTCAATATCCATTGGATTATAATTCCATGGATGAGAGAACTGAGTAAAAATTGAGAGAGCCGAGCAAAAATGTTTGACATCATATCAAATATGTTTCGTAATCGATAAAAAAGACAGATAAATTGTACTTTATAATAACTTTAATTCCTTATGAACCTCTTGCAACGCCCTCTATCAGCTAACTTTTTTTTTGTTGTGTAGTAAGTAGAAATATTGGGTTTATTTAAATGTAATATTAAATTGGTTTTTATATTTGTAAAATTGGAATCGTCATTCCAATTGCAGTTTCAAATTGAAGGCTTCTGTTTATGGTTTTATGACGTATGTGTCTGTAAAGATGTAAAGTAAAAAGCCCTAGAGATGCACACCAAAAAAAAATATACAAAAAAAAAATAGATTCATATCCTTGCTTTCACTTTTATCATATTTATTTATATACCTACTTCCGTACACATTGAAAGTCAATGATAAGAGATACTATCATAAAAAGGAAGATACAATGTTAAGAATAATTAACTACTACATAACAGGGAACAAATGTTTCTTAGAAACTACTTTAAGACAACAAAGAAAGTCTCTTAGTAGTTAAAGTAGGAGCTATGGTGTTTTTTTTTTTTTTGTATTATTAGAGATTTTTTTAGCAATTTGAGTTTCCGCATTGCACACTTTGAACAACAAAAAAAAAAAAAAAGCTGAAAAATAAAAACAAAGAAAAAAAAGAGGATAGAAAAATAAGAGCATAAGGCAATTAAACTTAATTTATTTTTATAGCCAAAAGTTTTTATTTATTTTTTATAGACCTTTATATGTTTTCGAGAGACTTATATGTATTATGTATTCAACATACAGGGATTCTATATATTATTAATGAAGATCTCGTCTTACGTTTTATGAGATGTTATTAAATTCAGTGGACGAGATTTGTCTAGTAAAAGTAAAGTCTAAGGATTTAATGCATCTTCGAATCCGGAAAGATACTACGAGTACTTACGTACCTGATTATGGCTCAAAATCAAATGATTGTAAATGCCGATGTTAAGAGGTTTTTTTTAATCCTTAGTCAAGATGCTTTAATTATCTAATTAATTTACTGAAAATGCAGTGATTTTTATTATCACTGCAATGCCAGTCAGACAAAGTCATTTACCCCCCCTAAAGAACACCACTCATTATAATAAAATGACTTGCCAAAAAAGGAAGTCTCTTAATTTTTCACACTAATTAAAATCCCTACTTTTTCTACAGTTTTTTAATAACCCTATTTGATGGGATTTTATTTTGTTGGTACTAAAGGACTTAGTGGTATTTCTTATATAAAAAATCTACTTCTATAATATCATTATTCATATTTGGTCACACATTTACAATAATCTCTTTATCTACACTTAGAAAGTAAAATTTCGTGTGATAATTTGAAATTCTTTCTTTCTTTCTTTTTTTTGACAAAAAATAAAATTTATTCCAACATTTATTTTAAAGTGTAAATATTCTTTATTCGTATGTGTCTTATAATAATAATAATGTATTTATTCGTTCCTAATCCATTTACAAACTTAGAATGAATTTTAAGAGGTGTTAAAAGTAGGAGAGCTTCTTGCTTTCAAATTTTTTAGTCCATAATATGTTTATTTTATATGTGATGGTATGTTAACACAAAAACAATCTGGAAAAAAAATCAATGAGGGAAAAAAACCCGCATTTGTTTCTTTAAATTACATATTATAAACACATACAGTACAATTTTTATTAAATATGTTTTGGTTAACTATAGGCTGTGTATTCAAATTTCTGGAATGATTCGAGATATTGAAATATATATATAAACTATGACATAGAATGAGTGATGAGACTTGGTCCAAAAACAAATGTTTTCCAGTTCGGTCTTAACTGAATTTTTCTAGAATGATGTGGACCAATATTTTTGTCTAGACAGCGATCATAGACCATAGATCAAAATTTATTTCAAAAAAAATTGATGGATCAATTTTTTCGGTTGAGAAAGACCGGTGCAGAACGAATTTCTTTAAAGAAGCCATCTAGTTGGGCCTACAAAAAATATAGCATTCTCAGACCGAAGCCTTACCCCTATTTAAAAAATTAACTCGGTCACATTATAGTCTTTCAAATATGAACCAACAATTTGTAATTGGTTCATTGCAAGTATGAATTTTTGATAATTAAAGTGCAATTGTCGGCGGCTCCAAAGGATACAGGAAACTATTTTGCTGAAAGAAATTGACAATAATTGAGTAAAGAAAAAAAATTAAATTTTGATTCAATTTTTGAGCATAATCATTCTTGTATGATTTTGTGTTGACAGTCCATACATATGTATACATCCAAAAAATCCTCCAAAAGGATTACAAAAATTAATTATGATAAATTATGGGTCCCTTAAAAAAATGATTAAAGAGGGTTTGCACATATTAACAGCTTTCTAATGAAGGGAACTTACATTATTATTGTGTGAGTTATGAGAAATGGTTCAATATTTTTCTCTGTTTTAAATCATCCTTATAAATGTTTATTTTTTTTTGTGAAAAAAAAAAAGTAAAAATGTATTTCTTAAAAAATATATTTTTATTCGTTAATTCATCTTTTTTGACTATAGAATATTCTCAATTTTAACTTTATGCCCATGATTTAAATAACTATTACATTTTTGAGTAGGTAGTTTGATATTTATTTATGTACCGCTACTTAGGCATACTTGAAAATAATCTCAAAAATACTTTTACTTACAATTTATTCTCAAAGTCTGGTGTGCGGTAAAAAATAACTGTGTATGACATGGCATATCAACTTAAACAGTTTTAGTGAATATTCGTAAGAAATATTTTCCTCCAATAAATTTAAAAAAAGGTTATTTTGGGGGGGAAACAAACTCATGCTGAAATTGAAACCTGGATCTCAAACCATCTCAGGATTTATTTACTATTGTTTCTCCCAATAAATGTGTAAATTGGAACTTGTATAAGCATACTGTATAGTGTATAAGTTGAAACTAAAAAAATGAGAATAATATTTGTGGGTACTTGGGGTGAGGATAATAAAAAAATATTTGGATTGTCGGTACATTAAATGAACAATACTAATGATAAGTATTTCGTAGCACATTATAATGTTTAAATTCGCAGAGTTATACTACTTGTAACAGGTGGAGAAAAAGTCCCGCTACCATTTTGATTGCGCGCCATCATGTTCATGTGACGTTTAGTTCAGTTTTGCTTTGACCATTGTGTTGTGTCGGCGCCCAAATTTTATAATCGATGTATGCCACAAGAACAGGCAGAAATGGTGACAATATTTATTGAAAATAATCGTTCCATTATTGCCACCCAGCGGAAATTTGGTCAAAATAATCTTATCATTCAGTAATTCACAAAACCACAATTTATTGTTTACATGCGATTTTTCGACAGTACGGTACGACAGTAGACAACCCTCGTTCTGGAACACAACAAATGTCAAGTAACGCTGACAATCTGGCTCTGATGCGTGATAGTGTTGCAGAGTATCCAGAAATTCTGAAACGGAGACATGCTTCCCAGTTACACATTTCCACACGCAGTTTAAGGCAAATCTTGAAAACTAATTTGAAAATGTTCCCGTACAAAATTCAATTAGGTCATAAATTGCCACCGAGAGATTATGATCAATGAGTTGAGTACAGTAAGGCTATCTGGCCAAATTGAAGATTTTTCGTCTAAATTGATAATGAGCGATGAAGCCAATTGTCTTCTCAGTGGCCCGTCAATAAACAGAACAGTCGATATTGGGAAACGCACAATCGTCAATTAATTCATGAAAAATCATTGCATCCACTAAAAACAAGTGTATGGTGTGGTATTCAGGCTGAAAACATTATTGGTCCCTATTTTTTATGTGTTCAAGTTACTGTTAATGCTGAACAACAACAAGACATGATTCGAAATTTTCTTGTGCCTGAAATGGAAAAGCAAGAACTAGTGGGCAAGTGGTTTAAACAACATGAGGCCACAGTACACACAGCCATTTCAACAATTCAATTATTGAATGATGTTTTTCCAGGAAGACTAATTTCGCAAAATGGTGATTTGGCATGGCCAGCCAGATCTCCGGATTAAACATCACCAAACTTTTTTTATGGTTTTTTTAAAATCAAAAGTTTACGTGAATAAGCCCCAAACGATTCAACATCTTAAAGACAACATTCGTCAAGATATTGAAAAAATTCAGACTGAGATGTTGCAAGATGTCATGAAAAATGGCTTAAAAAGAGCCGAAAGTTGCATAGCGAATCGCTGTCACGATTTAGCCGATACAATTTTACAATCATAACGTAAAAAAAAAAAAAAAATTTAAAGACAAAATAAACTTTTTTTCAAAACCAAACTTACTTATTTTATTTGAACAAACTTATAGGCAATCAAAAGGGTATGATAACTTTTGACCCTTTTGTTACAAAAATTATAACCACGCAATTTTAATAGATGAAATTGAAATTATGGCAACAATGAAAAGTTAGTAACTTGAAGGATTGAGATAGTATTAAATAACACATTCTAAGGCTTAAATTTTTTAAATGTATCATCTACTTATGTATTCAATATTATATGTAGATATCATGTAGATGAAAGTCAATACAAAACTTGCACAATATAACTTTTTTCTAAAACAACTTTGGACATTAATAGTGTATAAAGTTCCATAAAAAGTTCACATTTAAATTTTTATATGTTGTAACGCCGGTAAACATGACTTTTTAGCTAACCAACTATTGCTCCTTTGATGTGATTAACATTCTTGTTGACTAACGTAATGATTTATTTAAAAATATGGAAATTTGTATTCAGCATGAAGCTTAACCATAAGTTTTTAAGACTGGAGTTACTTAGCTCGTGAAAACTAAAGATCTACAAATGAGGGTAGTTAATTTGAAGATAGATGAGTCGTAAAAGTTGCTTAAGGAGATTAAGATGATATGAAAATGTAATAAAAAAGATGAGATAAATACAATTTAGAAATACCGTAATATCATGTAATCATCTTTATTATATCGTAACAGATATTTGATCTCAGCAATGTCACTGTTAAAATAAATGATTCAATAGTCCACCAACAATTAATTTGAACAGTTACAGCTTTGATCGTAGTTCCTTTCTATTTATTGTATACTGCTAAAGGGAATTTTGTTAAGAGAAATTTGAACTTTAACTGAAAAAAAAAATAATGTTATATCTTTAAATTTCCTAACATAGGTTAAAAACAGTTACGTCTGATTAACAATTCAACAAATGTACGTCATCATGTATATTTTTTTTGATTTAAGGATTTTAATATTTATAAGGCATTTTTATATAAGTTCAACTAGTTAGTCATGTTGGGCCCTAAGCAATCAAATTGTATACAGATTAAAGAAAACATTTTTGCTAAACACTAGTGTATCCAGATAAAAGATGCCGTGCTTTTGAATGTTAGCTTATTGATATTTAGCGGAGAGAAAGTTGTTGTTCAATTTTTGTAGGGCGGGAAGGCTAAATACACTGCGTATTCACACTTAGTTGAATGTTCTTAAAAGGATTGCAGTCTAAATATTTATATATATATCTCCTCGGCTAGAGATATATTGTCACTAAAAAGCTACTATTTTAAATTTTGATTTTTTGAAATAGTGTATCCTTGGGAAATGAATCTGTTGGCAAACGCAACAAACCCATTGTGACAAAACAAACCGAAATATTTTTAACAACACGAGTACATCTAATCACTTGTAAAATATCGGATCTAAAAATATTTTTTAAATATATTCAAATGGGATATTAGATATTTAGATATCTACCAATGTCTAAAAAATAACGCTTACATATTGCTTTGCGTGTCCCACACTGCATTGTTCACATTATGCCACATAAAAACTTTACTGTGAAGGATTTAGCCATTCCTTAGTCCTCATTTTTCTAAAAATATTTTTTAGCAATATGAAAAAAGAAATTGTACGTGAAATCAGATATAAGATTTCCTGTGTATCCATTCCAAATGATTTAATAAGAAGGGAATCATACCCCCCTTCTGGTACAATGACTGCAAAAGCCTTGCAAAAAAAAAAAAAAAAAAAAAAAATTATATGAAAAAAAGAAACCAAATAATGTATTCTTTGGTTGTATCAACATAGTAAGCACACAGTCAAATATGGAAAATAAAACTTTTTATGTGAAGAGAGGCCATAAACAGACTTAAGGAAAGACTTCTAATTTGTCTTTAACTTCCATACGCTAGAAATAAACTTATGTTTGAGTATGTTACTATAACAATGCCTCATTTTGGGTCATTGACGAACTCATTGCGAAAAATTGCAGATACAATAATAATGATACTACATATTAGCTTAATTTATACATAAGAGAAGAGTCTAATACAACATATGCATGGGGGAAGACGTCTCTGGTAGGATGGAGTCGTACTCATATATGTATGTATTAACATGTTTAAAAAAATATATGTATAAATTTTTACAACTCAAGTAATAGAAAACTGCATAAATGTCTTTATTGTCATTCTTATTTTACATACATTTTCCTTGCAAATAATTTTATTTTTAAATTAGTAGAAGGGAACGAGAAATACAGCTTCTATATACATAGAGAATAAACCTTTTATGATCCTTTTTAGGTGGTGTACTCGTTATGTCCCTTTTGTTGTTGTTACGTTTATGCATGTCTTTGTGTATACGTATACTATATATATAGGTATATATGTTCACATAAAAGGATCTTCATTCAAAAAAAAAAACAAAAAAAACTGAAGTAGTTTTCTCTTTCTTTCTCTCCTTCGTATATATTTTTTGCATTCAATTTGATTAAGTCAGATAAAGACATCCCAAAAGGAGAAAACAAGCAAGAAAAAGAAAAGGGAATGACAAGCTAGGGTTAGGTTACTTTCTTAAATTATATACATATAATGATTGTTAAAAAAAACCGAGTAATGCATAAATACAAAAAAAAAAAAAACGCAGTTTTATTATAACATAAACCTCAAAAATGAGTAGCTACTTGGTTTTTCTATTCTCAAGATCCCATTTTTCTTATATAAGTTTCATTATTAGGTCTCTATTCATATTTTTGATGATGGATGCAGTCTTGTGGATGTCGCAGGCCGGTCTTCGAACCTGTCCAATGACTCCTTGGGACCCGTCTTATGACTATTGGTCCTTTGGACTCTCATTAATCCAATTGGAAAAGAAGAAATAAAGTCGATTGCCGTCATTAAGGACTGAACTTTATTAGTTTTAGGACTCACATGTAGAACTGAACTGGAAGGAACTGCAGTCCTAAATAAGAATCGACACCAAAATAGATACATGTACACATAGATATAAAAAAAATGTAAAATGTCCGTACCAAAAAGATAAATAAACATTGTAGTTTAAAATTAGACCACCTAACCAAGGTACGTTTAACAACAATAAACGTATCCAAAAATAATTAATTTTATTTATTATTTATTGTAACGAGTTGGATCGGATTACAGAATAAAGAAAAAGTGGGAGTCATGGACTCTAAAAAACAATTAGTGATAATTATAAAAATGAAGAACAGTATAATGGACAATAATGAGTTAGACTACTTAATTCATTCTTGTTAAGTATAAAAAAATGATTATATTTCACAATATTTATTATTTACTAACGCAATTCTAATATTTCTCAATCAATTCATTCCATTCAATGACAATTTCCTGGTAAAGGAAAATACTTTGTTCGTACATTTATAAATAGACCTTTACATAAAAGACATACTCAAGTTTCATTATCCCTCCACCCAGAATAATGCACGAATATGTTGGTAAATGATAATCTTTTAAAGACATTCAGTTTGCAAATATTTTGTAACCAAAACCAATAAATAAAACAGTGCTTCTAAAACTTATTTTAAAAAGCATTAATCCTTTTTATCACTCCTAATGCAAGACAAATCTTTTCGCGAATATTACAAAATAAATTTTATAAGTAATTATAGAAAGAGCTTATGATGTCATCCGTGGCTGAGAACCAATGAGAATAAGCAACTCGATTTTACCGGGTCAAAATATCCTGCATTATATTTAGAATAGAGTTATTATTGTTATTTGAACTCTTGCAGCCTAAAGTTACCTATACAGATTCGGTGTGTACAAATTATTTCTTCCTTATAATGTGCACTATTCGCTTATACAAGATACAACTTCCATAAGTTATTTTTCGCGTAAAAAGTATTGCAAGATTATTTTTTACTTGAATTGGCTGTAAGAATAAATTATATTATAAAAGAAAAGTAATTATTTACACGCTTCCTCTGTTTATAATTTTTCACATTTACTCATTTTCTAAAAATAAAATTGTGTTATCCAATAATATTTAGGGAGTAGAAATATAAATCACCGCGAAATCTCGTGGGGTAAAATATGTTATACACGGGAGAGATGATATTTCATTGAGTTGTTCAATAGCTCTGACTTATTTATGATTTAAAAGGTTTGTTTCGACGGAAAATTCAAATATATGGATCTCAATGTATTGTTCTAACGAGATCATAGTTTTTTATATAAATATTTATGCTAATGTGTTGATTAAAATCATTGATAAACAAACATAATTTTAAGGGGATGTTGGCTAATTTTCAGCATAGACAAATTTAGGTGTTTTTAGTAGAAGTCCTTCTCTATAATAAAGTAATAAGTTAAACAAAACCCCGTCCTCGTTTAGATGCAAGCCTATATTAATACTCATTTAAATATAATTTAATATAAAGTCATAACTTCAGATACAATATCTAAATACAAATACACGAACGATAATATCTAATAAAGTTACTTCATCCAGAAGAATACAAAAAAACAACAAAAACATCCATGTTTTCACATGAAAAGTAACGATTCTCATTTCCTTTAGATATATTTTTTGCTATAACGTTGTTACCGTACGTAAAAATTGTATATTCCAAAGGCGCTGCACAAATAATAATTATGCAGAAATTTTGTGAGATAATAAGATTTAAAAACTCATTGAACAGCAAAATAACAATGTTTTTTGTTTGTTTTATGACAATATGGTTGTTTCAAATATATACATATAATGACTGAATTTGAAATTTATGGCTATAAACAAAGTTTTATCAATTTCTACATCATGTAAAATTACAAGTTTGTTTTTGTAATTTGTATTGCCAATTGAGTGTTTGCTTTATCAATTTGTACATCATGTGGAATTACATTTTTTTTTTTTTTTGTAATTTGTATTGCCAATTGAGTGTTTTTTGTTGAGTAATTTTAAAATCTGTGTATTGTTGATAGAGACCATAAGTTAAATCAAGTGATTAAGGCTTATATAACAATATTCAGATGATGACACAGTTGTAATGGACTTGGAACATCTTGAGCTAAAGTATATTTTACCACTAAGTTAATTAGTGCTATGATACCCTCAGGGTAATTATTGTTATAGTTAGTTGATTGTGTTGGAGTTCCTCTCCTGAGGATATACTAAAATTGATAAATATTTTTGCTGCGTTGAACCTCCTATATGTATACTTTACATACACAAAATCATATATAATTTTCTTGTCTAGCTTTCTTTATTTATAGTATATTATAGCATCATGACTACAGATATGAAAAGTATCGAAACGTCTGAAATAATCTTAACTATTAACGTAACATTCAAAGCCCAACAATAGAGTTCCTTACTTGCGTATAAATTTTCAAAGCAAGAAGAAATAAAACTATGAAAAAATGGCAAAATGAACCAGTTAGCTTACGGGAGGTTTCTTGGCCCCGTGATTTTTATAAAACTTTTTTAATACCTTAGTTGACGTTACTTTTTTCTTTTTCTTTGTGGCATATACACTTTTGTCATTTTTTTCAGAATTCACCTAATGAACATGCAATTAAAAGGACAAATTGCTAGAAGTTGCAAAATTAGTTATAGAGTAATATTCATGGTATTCTCAACACCCCTAGCCGACAAAAAAAATCGTCGAGAAGCTAAAAGTATTTGACCAAAAAAATATCACGTGGTTTAAATTGTACATCTTGGTAGAAATAATTAATAAAAGGTCAAATATCTTGCTTGAGTTTCAACACTTTTCATATCTCCAATCGAAAGATACTTGCATAAATAGGAGACCGCATAAAAATCAGAGCCTTACCTTTAACAACGAGCTGAGATGTAAAGTTTGTAGTTTCAGCTGCATTGGATGCAATACACTTGTAGAAACCAGAGTGTTGAGCCTTGAGTCTAAAAAACAAAAGAGAGCTTCCAAACACATTGTTTTGAATTTGAATATTAGAGTCAGGCTCTAAAACTTTTCCATCTTTTTCCCAACTGATTTGTATGGGAAGATCTCCGGAGGTGATGGAGCAAACCACTTGAGCACGATCGTCTTCTTTCAGGTCTGGTGCAAAGTGAAAAGGAGCAATTTTAGGTGCTTCTGAAATAAGAAAAAAAAGAACGTTACCTATTTGTGTGTTTGTATGTTTCACTCTTGTCTTCAAATATTGTTTTTTCCTCTTCAAAAAGAAAAAACAAGCAAGCAAACAAAAAAGGCTTACTTTTGAAAGAAGGAGATTATGAATGTATGTATATATGTACATATATGTGAGCCAATTCTTTACCCCCCTCTCCCTTCACTTTATATTATTTCCTTTTAAATGTCTTATCAAACAATGTAAATGTGTATTAATAAAAAATACATTATATAGGTACAAGAAGCAGAAAATATACATACATATATTAAAAACAAACATGGAGTTAACTCAACATTAATTATATTTGCTATACATACATTAAATTATAGCATATGAATCACGAAGGCAGTCAAAAAAATAAAAACCTGCTAAAAATATACATATCCTACATACAAAAAAATTTGACACTTAAAACACGTGAGTCTACAATAAACTTTTTAAAACTTGAATTAAGCCGTATGTCTCTTATATAGGTAGATAGTTGACGCTTTAAGTTTATTTCTTTTTTGTGACGTTGATGGACTAATAACTTTATTTTTGCTAGAGTTTTTGTCACGAAACCAATATTTTATTTCGGACAACCGTATCAAAATTGTTATCAATACTTTTTGACTTAAGAAAATAAGACAATAATGTCGTATGGAGTGGACAACGGGCTCAAAGGAAATTATTCTATCGAACTCAATGTACGCAGATTCGATTCACGTTCGATTTTAGAGAAGGAAACATATGTACATTATGTAAATGTACTTTAAAGACAATTCCTAGTTTAGATTCTAATGCTTCAAAGTATGAGAATATTACTTTTTTTATAACGCATGGCAATAAAGCTGTTATAATAGTAGTGGGTAGGCGTGGTTTTATTATAGAGGCAAAATCTTAAAGTTTTCTTGGAAATGCAATCAATTTTTATAATGCCTTGCAAGTTTGAAGAACGTGAATTTGTCGTAAAAAAATATTATATTCGCAAAAATGCTTTAATAAAATATTTTATAACAATAAACTAACTTTAATTTAATATTGAAGTTTTATTGGTGTGATTTATGAAAATCAGTTAATTGCTTTTATTTATAATATACAAAAAAATACCTATTTATTTTCATAATTGTTTGAACGCAAATAACTCTAAGGCACACAATGCTGAAGTGCTAATTTTTGTACCATAAGAATTTTAAATTGGTGCGATTTATTGAAATGAAATAATTGGAAAAGGATTTATTCCAGAAAAAAGCAAAACATTTTTAAAACCTTAGCATAATTGCAAAAAAATTGTAATCAAATAATCAGTCATAATTATTTAACACAATATGTTGGCAATTAATTTCGGCATCTTTTTGTAGAACAAAATTATCCCTTTAAAGCGTCTTAATGTAAAGTTATTTAAAGACAAAGAAAAAAAGAAAACAAAACGTTTCGCTTTATTCAGTGTATGGTCAATGGGGACGTCACCTATCTGATATGATTATCGAAACTCTGTACAACTAAACTTCAAATGAGCACTATCATTATGAAACAAAAATAAATACTTTTCTAATTTATAATATTTGTTTCATTGTTTTTGGGACAAAGGAGGTTGTGTTGCTACTTTTGTACAATATTTATATAACATTATCAATTCAACTCCTTCTAACCTATAAAATAAACATTTTTAAAGATTATAAAAAGGATAACGGGAATGATTCAGAGATGAAAGGTCATTAGCCGGCCATTTAAAAAAAATATAAAAACACTTAAAGTATAGGCTTCAACAAGAATTTATGATAGTACTCTTTTAAATGATTCAGTACTCCTGAACTACGGTACAACGAACAACAATAGTTTGTAATTCACTATCATCAGCATTAATGTAATCATGGTAGGCACATACTAATGATGTCACAATACAAATAATTTCGTAATGGTTCCGGTACAAAAATGGATCGGCATTTGAGAACTTTAACAACTAAAAATAAAAACTGAATAAGTTATAAGGATCTAAGGTTACATACACTTACAGGGACATCTGTTAGCTATGGGATGGGAGGGGTTAAAAGCTTTCTATTTGCTTAAAGCTAGTTCAAAAATACAGGTTTCATTCTGTTCTTTTTTTTAACCAGAAAAGTACATTTTTATTATTTTTGACTCATAAATTTGGGTTTTTACGTTATCTGAGGGCCAATTTTGTCTGACTGATTAGTTTAATAGTGTTATATATGAGTTTGGACAACAAAGATACCAGTATTTCAAACATATCTGCACATAAATGGACCTTGTTAATTTTTTGTATATTTGATTTTTTTGGCTACTTTATGTCATTGAATATACCCATATACATTAAGTGTATGTAAAAGCAATCATTTTTATTGGTAGTTAAAGAGAGAGAAATAGAGATATTAAATGCTTTATTGGGCTTTTTTGGAGAGTATTCTATTAGAGAGTCATTAATATTGTTATTCAGATAAATAAGTTGTCAATGTACAGATTTTTATTCTCGTTAAAAAGATATAGGCACTTAACTACCGTTGCCACATATGTATGAATATATTTGCTTTACGTACATAAATAAATATACTCATAATTAATATAGGATTATGTAAAATATATGATTTTCCCTTCAATATATTGAAGGAACATACAAAATATACGTTAACGGATCATCGCAGAAGTATACACACAGGGTTTGGCGACAAAAGTGGTCCATAATTTAGTCCATAATATCTCTTAGATAGCAAATAATACAAATCCTATTAGTGTTGTCGATATATTTTTGTACAGGTTTGGGTATCCAAATCAATATCAGTAATTCGATACTTTTTGAAAATACAAAATTTAAACTAAAAATGTTTCTAGTTATATGGACAATTTATATGAACTTACAGAGCCGCCCATATGACTTTGGGTTGAGGTGATGAGACAGAGTTAGCTCAGAAATATGATGACGTTTCATGGAAAATATAATTTTCTCTCTTGCTTTGTTTTATAAAGGACAACTTTCGAGCTCAGAAAACTGGGGCTAAGTTATTGGCAGGATAGTTTTTATGGCGTAAAGGCACTGTGTATACTATTTTCAATATCAACTTCCCACCTCGCCTTTTTAATTGTTTCAGTTCTTTAATATCATTATAGTACCGTTTTACCCAACCACACTAGTTTTTAGTTGTATTTAGTTCTTCAAGTTGTTGCGGGTATATGAAATTCTAAGGGTCATGCAATTTAAGGAATTTTAATTATGATTTTTATGACTCAGAGAAACAAAATATTCAACAAAGAGGTGTTTAAAATCACATCTATCGTTATGCTCTTAAATACTGTACAAAGTCTGGATAAATCTTGAATGGCATAAATGTGTCTGCAAAATAACTCCAATACTTTAAAAAAAAAATGCAACGACATGGTCGTAGACGAACATATGTCCATTTAATAGTCCGTATCTTAATCATGTGGACTATTTTGAGTCGAGATATCAAAAGTATTATACCAATAGACGTTATCGCACCATAAAGACTTCTCTGGTATACTCCATCAACTCCAATGGCTATATTGTATTTTCTTAAATATAAGTATTAAAAAATAACGATTTTATTGCGTTTTTTCCAGAGAAAGTTTTTTCATGGCAATGATATAACCAAATTTAGTAGAATTCTTAGATTTAAGTTGGCGTTTATAGAGAAGACACCGGTTTGTTGGTTTTTTTATAAGAAATAATATTTTTTCATCCGGCCCAAATTATATTAATTGAAATCCATTTCGTTGACAGTTATTGACTAGCGTCAATAATGATCTATATACTCGTAGTTTATGTGGGCGTATCCTTTATAGATGCTCACACCGTTGGACTTAAGAGGCTGAAATTTTGCATGGGTGCCTTTTATGAACCTAGTCAGGCTAAGACAGGGGTGGCAATTTCTGAGGTGTATATTAATTTTCTTTGCAAAATTCGATCAGGCAATTATTTTACAAAAATAATAAATGAACAATTTTTTAGTATGTATGGTCAATTTCCTGCTCCATTGATATTCATCTAGATAATCAATTTTTTTCATACCAAAGAAACTATATGGTTTCAAAAATAAATATTTTTTTTAGTTGAAGAACTTTAATTGTTCAAAATAATGATCCTTGCTTTACCATTTCTGCTTATTTTATTTAAAAATGAATTATTTTCTTCATAAAACACCTCTAAATTTTTGCAGAGAATGAAGTTTTGGCCCCAAACATTCTCAAACTGGTTAAATTGAAAATATTAAAACTCATTTATCAAATTTTAAAGAGAATAGCATTGGGTTAAACCGGTAAAATTAAAATATGCTAACTTTTAAATAATTTACTGCGCACAAAAAAAAAAAACCGGTAAAATTAAAATATGCTAACTTTTAAATAATTTACTGCGCACAAAAAAAAAGGAAGATAATTAATGAATTACCAAAAAAATCTTTTGAATTTTGTTTAAAGCAAAAAAGTTTTCTTTCTTTTTTGAAACATTTATGAGACAATAAAGAAATTGTAATTAAACTAAATAGACTCGATATTAACAAATAAAACATATATAACATTATATTAATTATGATAGATTTAAAATCTTTAATGAACTATGTTCATTTAGTCGTGTTTCATTCTTTGGCAAGTTAACATTTTTATTCTTCTTGTACCCTACATAATCACTTTTAGAGTTATTTTTTGATCGCAGATATGTACAGGGAGTGGGGATCAAATTGTCGCCTACTTTAAACATTGATAACTTGAAGACAACATTATCAAATAAAAACCGGTTACCAAATAGGAAAGCTATTCTCGTCAGCTGACGATACGTAGTTCAGTTAGCATCATGCCGTCATCATATGAGGAGATAAAGAGCTATAAGTGGAACGAGGAGCTTTCGAGGTCCGCCGTAGTCATGGCATTGGTTAATAATGGAGGTGAAATCTCCAATTCAACGATTGCTTTAACCTTAGGAGTGAATTTACGGACTGTTCAGCGTATCCGTAAGAAGCTAGAGGACACCTGGGATGTTGATGCCACCATAAAGAGGGCACCCAAGGAGGAGGGCGCCGACAGGAAGGTCAGGGACACCGACTTTGTCGACAAGGTGAAGAAGATGGTTGAGGAGGACCCTACCAGGTACATGAAGGCCGGAGACAGGCCCTGGGTGTGGCAACAGGACTCAGCACCCTGCCATGTGTCCAAAATCTCCATGCAGTGGTTAACCGAGAACTGTTATGACGTCGTAACCAAGGATTTGTGGCCTCCTAACTCTCCCCACCTTAATCCTTTGTACTATTTTGTCTGGGGCTATGTCGAGAGACATACCAACAGACATCCCCATAGCACCAAGGCCAGCCTGATGGACTCCATCAAGGAGGTATTCGGTAACATGGAAAATGAGATGGTCAGAAGAGCCTGCAGCCGGTTGAGAGGCCGTATTGAGGCTGTTATTGATGCCAACGGTGATTATATCAAATGAATTGCTACTTTATACCTCTATGCTCGTCATAGTTTTGATTTTTAATAAAAAAGTTAAAAATTTATATTTTGTGTTGTTTTTTGTAGAAAAATAATTTGACCACAATTTGATCCCCGCTCCCTTTACATGAGTACACATAATTTAATTACGTTTTTTGTGCCATAATTATTACTTCAACCGTCTTGTCTCTTTTTTCCAATAGACTCTTTAGTCTTGTTCAAAGCCAAAAACCAATTGGAAATAGGAAGACTATGTGATCAATATTTGTTCAAATATAGTTGACTATTCAAAAGCTTGTACTGGTTTATGTATAACTAACATAGCAATTTCATTCAATTCACCCTTATAACTAAATTAACAAAGGGATTCTGAAAAGGTAAGAAAACATTGCGTGTGTCATGAAATAAAATGACTGAAAATATTGATAAACTGACATCATTATTCTACTCAAGCTAACTGGTCAGTTTACCACCCTTTATTAAAAAGCTTACATTTAACCTAAAGGGCTATCGAGAAAAAAGGGAGATCAAGGATACAACGTGAAATTTAAAACAAATGTACGAATAAAAAGTTATCAACCTCGTCTGATAAAAAGGAATAATTTGACAAGATACATGGAACATTTAGAACAAGGCACAATCGTTCAAATTGAGTGAGATAACATATCACACTTGATTAAGCCGTTTTAATATTCTCGTTTTGAGCAGTTTGACAAGTTTTGGTCTCAAAAATTCCTTCATTGAAAATTAAAGAGGTATTTTTATAAAGAAAATCATGTATATTTTGATAAATATACACAAAAACAGTTCATCTGGTGTTTTGAATATAAAAAATGAAATTCAACTCTTTTCCTTTTGGACCAATATTTCTATAATTTTTCCCATTTGGTAAAGTATGTAATATCATTTTGTATACTATATCATTCTATAATTTGAAGTACTATTTTAAGTGATAGATATTAAAAATGAACCTTTATGGGTATATCAATACTTTAAAAAAATTATTAACTTTTGACTTTTGTTTTTATTTGACTGTCTACCGATGTCATTGTTTATACAGTCGTATTATGATGTACTTATAAATTAAATGAATGACATAAATAAAGAGCAAAAAAAAACTGCATAGGGTTTGCTAGAAATTGTGAGTAATCTGTGGCTAATCAGGTTAGGCTAATGTGAGGAAAGAAAAAAAGGATGACTCCTCGTTTAACGTTGAGTTCCACTCTTTAATTTAAACTAATTATAAAATGACGTCATAATATGTAACAAGGAAGTGGGGGGGGGTGTACTTCATATTTACATATTAATATAATAGAAAATTAATTCAGTACTTAGTGAAATATACAAATATATTTATTTATATAAGCAACCATGATAAATGGTTGAATGCAATAATATATAAAACCATATATGTTATATAAGTATGAGTACAGACTACTTTCTGTACTCTTTGTAGTATACAGTAAATAAATGAGGGGAGTTTTCCCTTCTTTCTTCGTCGGAAGGAATAAGAAAATAAATCAAATAAATGGAGAAATATCTTATTTATATATCATTGAAAGATAAAATACATAAATAAGGGAATGTAAAAAATTCCTGGTAAATTTTTTTTTTTGCAAATACATACATACTTACATTCTAAATGAAGGAGAAACTGTTTGTATATAAATGCTTATTTTTTGATGAAAAGCCCTACCTAACATCATCCAAGCATGTCTTTTATATATATAAATATTACAGTTATGAATAGAATAGCCCAAGCAAAAAAAAAAAAAAGAAAAAAGAATCATTCAATGAGCGTCATAAATATTTATATATACTACAAAAAATCAATGTACAGGAATGAAATTCCATGTCGAATAAAGTGTCCATCCGTGGATTTGCTCCAAAAATAATATTTCTACACATCACAACAATATTTTATTAATATATTGATGAACACATGGATCTTTTAAAGGATATATTCTTTTGAGTCTACAAAGTTCAATATTCTTTTTTCCAATTACCATTTAAGATTATGAATTCACGAGTATAAAATATAATCGCAAAAAGTATTGTTTTGTCAATTCCTATCAAGGAAGACTACAGTTCTGTCCATTCCGTCTCATCTAGTTCAGTGCTGTATATCAGTCATAAAACTTATAAAGTTCAGTCCTTGATTACGTCACTTAACTTTATTAATTATTTTTTTAATCAGTTCTAGTACTGAAAGTAGAAAGGGCTTATCTCGAGATAGACTCATAGAACTTGTCTCAAGCCTGTACTGGACCAAATAAATATGGGCTGACAGAATACTTGTAAAAAGTATTCAATTTTTGTTCACTGATGATTAAAGTATCAACTAATAAGGACAAAATTGATATGGGAAAAAAATTATCTTTTATTATGTTGAGGTGGTTAAAAACTCATGGGAAATTACTTGGGTTAGGATTTGAATGTAAATAACGGTGATTTAAGAACAGTTGGAGTTGCACTGACTAAATATAATTTAACATTATAGTATTAAAATTACTCCATCTCTTCTCAAAATTGTCTTTGAAGTCAATATATATGTATATTCAGGGAGGCTACTCATAAATTTATAATATCCCTAGATTCTGTCCTAAAAATCCAACGAATCAACACTGAAATCCCAAGAAAATAATGAATGTTTACAGAAAATCAATATGATTTGACATTTTCACCTTGAATCAATTATATTTCATATTATTTTGTACCTTCAATAATATATGCTGATATAAAATTTCCATTATGTGTTTTAAGCCTATCTTTGTATCGTTAATGAACATTCCCCTTTTCAAATTTCCTTACAAAGGCTACAGTAGGTTACAATTTCGAACATGTTCCATTGGTCTGTCTAATTTATTATTTAGCCGCAGTTAAAATCAGAAAAAAAGAGAACGAATTCTTTACAAAATAAAAACGAATAAATGAGTAGTTAATTTTTATCCCTTTAGAATTTAGAGGAATCAAGTTTAAAAGATATTATTTAAATATAATCAACTGAAAGTATTCGATTATTTTTGGTGTTATAAAATCCAAGATTTCGATATTTTAAACACAATCATTACTGATGCAACGATAAATCCCCAGAAGTAGTATCTCCGTGTAGTTCCTTCTCTAGGACTGATTGTGAATTGAACCTACTACTTAGAGTTGAAGATAATAATTTTTGCAAAGGAAGTTGTCCCCTATGACACATTCTTCCATAAAAAAAAAACCATCCAATTTCTTTGTCAAAACCCCTAAAAAAGGATTTAATTTGCCCTCACAGCAAAATTTGTAGCTCAAAAAAGTATCCAAGTGTACTAAAATAGAAATAACAATTTTGATACCGGAGACACTGCTATGAAACGCTTCAAAATATACAAAATCATGCAATAAAAAGTTAAGGTATGGAGATATGACTTTATAGAAATAGTTAGAGCCCCTTTTGCATTGTACATACCATGTCAACAATAAGTATTAAATCCCCTATGACATCTACTCTTCAAATCTCACCAAATCCTTTTCAAACTTATGTTATATATATCCGTATCTATTGATGGGTTCTTATAATGTATTGTGATCCCATAAAAGCACCCCCTCCCTTTAAGGTCACTTTGTTTCGAGGCTTTAAATGAATGATAGAGCATCCAATTTGATGGATTGTTCATCTCTCAAGCTACATACTCGTATATATATATATTGAAAGGACATAAAAAGTAATCAAGTTTCTATAGTTTAAGTAAGAGAGGAAAAAAAAAAAAGGTGTAAAGGTCTATTCTTTGAGAAAAGGACCTCCTTAGTATTCAAAGAAAGGGGGAAACACTAGGAAGGAATGTTTATTTGATTCATTCTACGTTTTTTCTCCCCTCTGTTTCGCAGTGTCATCTCATCCATTATAAGTAGGTATTATTATTGCTTTTAGTTATTGTATAGGATCATCTTTAAAAAAATGAATGTTTTGGCATTCAGGATGCATTTAGGTAGTCATTCAGGATGATATTGAATGTGTCCCAAGTGGGGAAGAAAAGAAGAGTAGTCAATATCTATCTATCTATGTAATTAGATGTTTTTCTCCTCTATAAATAGACGACCAAACAATATATACTTATGTTGTATATAAGTATCTCCACTCGTAGGATTTCCGTTACCATGGTCTAAAGTATGTATACAAACATTATTACTTAAGTAGGTATGAGTCTATGTTCTTTTTCCGTGTGAGTATAAAACTCCCAAAGAACTTTGAAATACTGTCAAAGTTGGGGAATTTATTTTCTTGTAAGTAAAAGATTATTTGATGCCTCTAACATGATTTTTTAGTTCAATACTCACATGGATATAACCTTGAAAACTAGGGTCCCAAACATTTAATGAACACGTCCAAGTCAGACGCTTAAATCGTCCAATGGAACACCCTTTGTAAATTACGTCATCCTAGATGTCAAAAAGGGTTGATTCTATACACAGTACCCAAAAACGTAACTATAACTTAATCGGTCTTTCAGATGGTATGAAGTTTTTTTGGAAGATAGTTGTTAAAATATTTTTTTAAGCTCAAGTTATCATCTATAATATTTATTTATTTCATTATTAGTGGAGATATGACAGATCTTGGATCTGAATCCAAAGTACCCGTGTACTGTATAAGGAAAATATTACTATCAAAATGATCCAAGACCCCAGCCGGCTTCAGGTAAACCAGCTTTTACGGATCTTAAAAAAGATCTGATATATTTTTGAGATCTTAAATAGCTTGATATATTGCTCAATAAAGGTAAATTAGGTCTTGGACTTAGAGTTGAAGACCTCACGAAGGGTATAGGTCAATATTTATTATCCAAGATCCTGTAGATTTTTCTATAAAAAAGACAATTTTTATAATAACCAATAAAAGTTAATATATTCTTTCGGCATCAGTAATCAGAAAAAAATAAAACCAATATCCAGATCTCATTTTATTTTGCTTTAAACATAGTGTAAAATGCTTATAATATTAGGAAAAGTATACGCCTAATTTTGATGCATTTGAAAGCTTGGCTACTCGAAATTTACTCGAATTTTTAGGGCTAATGATTTAAACCGACCATCATCTAAGACAATGTGAATTCATCCTATCTTTAATCGTACGTCTTGTTTCATTATTTTGTATGGTTAATTAAACTACATTATATGCCAGCTTTGTCCAAAAATCAGATATTAAAGCAACTTTAGAGCAATTCTACTACCTCTAAATATTTTTTGATAGTCTTCAGGTTTTGCACTAATTTTTTTTTATCAAAAGAAACATTTTGAGATTAAAAAAAAAAAAAAGAGTTTCTTACGGACCACTCTAATGGAAGTGATGAAAATCGTGTCTACTTAGGACATGTTAAAAAAAGAGAATCCAAAATGGTAACACGGACAATTAGAAGAATATTTCAGAGAAGAATAGCTAAAATCAGCTTTGATAATAGTGGAGGGAGAGAATGAATTAAACAAAAGGATATTAACAAGAATTTTGTAGGAAATTAAATAATAAAGACAACTGCTAAGTAAAAGATTTTTTTTTAGCAAGGCATTACTTCGATAACACAAAAATACCCAATTTATTTGTTCTCAGATGTAGATTAATGTTGATACAATATGGCTATTTCATAATTTCTTCTTTTTGATTGATAATCAAAGTAAATAGTAATTAGGAGAGATGTAAATCGTGTGATTTTTTTTTCAGGCCCATTTTCTTGGAATTGGTAATTTGAAGAAGGGATTATCTTTTCCCTATCAATTTTTATTATTATTTCATTCTGAATAATGCACATCCTTTCCTAAATAGATTATTAAAAGATCAGTTGGTATAAAACAGTTATTTGTCTAACTATCAGATGATTTGGATCCTTTTTTAAGCGTCTTTTAGAAGAAAGGGTTCCCTGATACACTCAAAGTAACGACATGTCAGATTATCAATTCAAAAAAAGCAAAAGAAAAACTGGCCAGCTACAAAATACACACAATTTACATCAATACTAATATATTTTTATACGTGTATTTAACAAACATATACATAAATAGTTATATATTTCCGTTTGTTGATGTTGCAACATCCCATGAGTCTCATTTAGTACTCGAAAATCTCTCTCCCTCTCTCAATTTTAAGAATAAGGATATATAAACATATACGTACAATGAATCTGTACTGTGTATGTTTCTATCTAATCATTATATGTATTACTTTAAGTCTGTAGATACTTTGTATGTTTGTTTCTTTGTCTGTCTGCGTGTGTGTAGATAGGTCTATAAAAGTACATATATATATTATAATATGTATAAATAAAAAGTATAACAATGCCTTCCTTGTTTCAATTTGATTCCATATATTTTGATTTTCATATTACATAAATAAAGAGTTTTTCTTTCTATCCATCTCTTTTTTTTTTTTGGTTTTTTTGTATCAAAAGAATAAAACATTTTTTTCTGCTGTACTCTAACAACCATTCGTCTTACTTATCTACGTACATTTTACAATGTTAGAGAGGATAGAGAATGAACACTCCTCATAAAGCTAACACACATACATATATATTTATATTACGGATGTAAATTGTAAGCATTTTTGTTATGTAAAAAAACCAAAATACATAGGAACCATGCTATTTAAAAACAGCTTAGCTGTCATGACGTTTCATTATATGCTGCAACCAGCTGTGATATGAAGAAGAAAATACACACAAGTCCCACCCTTTAACTAGCAGCAAGGGCATAGACAGTAATGTCCTAGTTTTGGATTCTCAATTCTACTCTGAAACACCTATAACTAGTTATACAAATAGAGAGAATTTTTGTCATGTTAAAAAAAAACAAAAAACTGAAAATCATTAGAGTAACCAATACCAGTTGAAAAATCTTTTAGAGAAGGGATACGTACATCTCCTCAAAAAATATTTATGTTCACGAGTGTACATACTCCTGGTTACAATTTAGATGAACGATGTTTCCTCCTCAAGAATGAAAACATAATAATGATTACAGCATTATAAAAGAACACTCTTCATGCTGTCAATAACAATAAGACTTGTACGTTGATAAATGCTTAGGATTTACAACTCTGCAACAGCTTTAAATAAGTTTGATTATTCAGCATTTTTATGTGAGGTCAGCATTGTTGGTATGGGCAAGTATGACTACGGGGCGGGGAGAGGTAAAAAAATTGTGTTTTTATTCATGATGGTGAATGCCTTCCTATACAAATAAAATGTATCTCTGTAATTTTTGATTATATTTTAGATTTTTTTCTACTCTAATCGATAAAAAAAAATCATACAAACCGAGTCATTTCAAAGGGATTTTCACTATCTTTTACTTTGATTTAACACAAATATTACTATATAAACATAAAAGTTGCTTGCAGCAAATGTAATGAAACGTCTATGTAACTATAGTATCGAATAGTATTCTAACTGCACTTCATCACCAAGAAGGCCACCTTCAATAACGTTTCACAATTGTAGCGGTTCATCAATTTCCCCCAAATTCTATTATGTTGTTTTTCAAAATATGAGACTCAAAGCAAAAACATGACGTGTTGTCAACTTTATCCAACTTTAATAGAGTTGAAAGTCTTTTAATTTGTAAACAACTGTGTGATTTTTTTTAAAATATGTAAATTAGATTTAAGAAATAAATTAACTCTAGGATCCTATCACGCTGTTGTATACGTTTATGATACGATCTGTGACGTCAATATAAACACACAATACAAATGATTATAAATTTACTTACTGATAGCCAACAAATGAATTTTTCCTTGTGCCCTTTGCCCTACACGATTCTGAACCACACATATATAAGTCGTAGCATCAGAGGCCTCCACCTTCTGTATGAGAAGAGTACCATTGGAAAGTGGAGTCGGACGAGGACCACGAAGCTCTCGACCTTCTTTTGACCAAACAATACGTTCAATGGGATAGCCAGAAACAGGGCAGAGAAGGAGTACGTCTCCTCCAGATACGGCTGTCTTGTTGCGTGGAGTCCGAGAGCGAGGTATCCCTGTATAAAGGAATAAAGTTAATCGTTATAAATTAATTATGTATTTCAATTAACTCTCTGGCAAATAATCTAACAAGCACTATTAATATATGTATAAATGTCTTCTCTATAAATCATATTCATGCATATCGAACTAAAAATACAAGTATGTACACATAAATGATACTATGTATGTTACATGTAGGCATTAAGTAAATGAAAATTTGGTTAGACTTTGAGGGAAATACTCATAAAAAGCAAGTTGTTTTTTGCTATCAGAAAGAAAGAGTGACTTTTATTACTTTACATATATGATTTGGTTGTTGTGTAATATACATATATTTTTATGATTGTTATAAAATATTTGTATGTTACAACATCGGTGTTGCTGTTCCTTTATATTTTGTCTAGATTTGTCGTTTTGTTATTATTAATAAAATCAATGAAATGACGTAAGTCAATGGAGAACGATTCCTAGTAAATTTAATACTCTAATGTTTACTTTTACTTAATCATTGCAGCTCCATCTGACCAACTTAAGGGGCATTTTTAAAAAAATCAACAAATACGTGTATCCAACATGCCACAACTCACAAAGAGGATGCAAATAAAATGTAGGATACAAATATAAAAGTCGTCCAATAAAAAATAGGTAGAGAAGGATTTGAGTTTTTTGTGAGACGAGATACTTCTTTTTGAGTGGGCAAATACTCTACATATATTGTACACTTTGCATAAAGATCTAATTTAAAAAGAAGAGAAGTAGAAACTGCAAAGTTCCCTCTGTAATTTTCTTAATGGAATATATAAATATGTACATAAATATATTTCATTTTTTTTTATCCATTCAGATAAATTTAATACAATTAAACTTTTTTTTCTTCTTCTCTTTCTCGTATCCACTCTTATATGTAAGTCTTATACCCCCCAAAAGTTATGTAAACTCACGTTTTTAGTAATTAGGAATAATTTAAAGTCAATAACAAATACTGAGTAGGATATCCAATAATATAAAGATTCTTAAATATATAGAAAACACATTTAAAAGCGAAATATAGATCAGTGATTTCCAACCGGGGATTCAGAGTGCATCCTATAGAACTCCAGAAGGCTATCAAGAAATATAAGAACTGTTTTTTCTATAAAAAGATCATACAAAACTTAAATATAGATTATAGTTACATTCGTCAATAGGTAGGCTAAATCACTATTAAATTGAGGAAAAGTTGATATCTCCGATTCTCAGGACTGTAGAATACCGGTAGTTGCATAAATACGCGCACTAATTTTTAAACGCTTATATCTCGAGGTTCCGTGACCGGAAATAAAGAAATTCCAGCACAAGTAACTCGGTAAATCTTTTGCCTTTGTTTTTGTTTTTTTTACACGCATCAAATAAAGTCGTTTACGATGAATGACAAGACCAAACGTCATATGGTTGCCACTCTCCTCCGCGCCGGTAGGTCTGTCAAGGAGATAATCAAGGACACTGGACTATCCAGGACTACTGTGTTTAAAGTCCAGAAGCTTGTCAAGGAGGGAAAAGATCTGAAAGACCTGCCCATACCTCTGGAATGACTCAGGATTGGCTCGTTGCCAACGTGCCATTTTGGAAAAAAAAACATTTGGCCACCTCAATCACCTGATTTTAATCCCCTTGACTACAGTGTGTGGTGGCAAATTGAGAAGTAGGCCTGTGCTACCCGCCACCCGAACTTGGACTCATTGAAGGCCAGTGTCAATGAGTAATGGGCAGCCATGGAAGACCATTACATCATCAATGTGTGCAAGACCTTCTGCGGGCGCTTGGAGGGTGTCATAGCAGCTGATGGCGGTTATATTCAGTAATTATATTAAATTTTATGCCAAAATAAATTTTCTGTTATATAATTCTCAAAAAAAAATACGTCATACGAATTTTATTACACATTTAATTATTTGCCACAAATAGCTCGCGTATTTATGCAACTACCGGTATACGCAAATCAACTTATTACACCATTTGAGAAAGGGTTTGTAAATCGAATTGTAATAAGAACACTTGAAATAATCCTAACTATTATTTTTGTAGTTAAGAAAGAGAGATAGCTTCACATCTTTTATGTGAGTCTCCGTTTTTAAAAACTATTTACTCTGCTCTTAAAGAGGTGCCAAAGGACCACTTCGGAGACCCAGTGAACAGAAATGACTTTTTCATACCAACTTTCAATGACAAAATATATAATCAACGCCATGAAGACATCCGGATTCAAGTTTGACTTATGCGTAATAAATAATTTAATAAACTGTATAATATACTTTTAATGTGTTTAACACAATTAGTCTTTTTTAAATGATTATATAAAAAATAAAAGTGTTAAAAGTTACGTACAAAATTAAATATCATAGATTACAACTGTATATTATCATAAGGACTGTGTCATTTCGACGTGTCTTTAACCCTCGTTTAGTGAACTGGGATGTCTTACAGCCCGATAATCATAAAAATGCCTCTAATTTCTTTGAATTTACATTTTTTCACAAACATTAATTAACAAAAAAAAAAAAAAATACCTGATTGATATATATAAGTTTTTTTATGAAAGCTTTTACAGGGAAAATAAATTTTATTGCATTATAATTGACTTTGAATGTTGAAACAAAAAAAAAAAAAAAGAAGAAGCGAAAAGATAGTGGAATATTATTTATTAAGCCCGTAATTGCCAAGAAATCTCTTAATAATTTATGAATACAATTTAACTAATAATTTTTTTTTTAGGATTTATAAAGTTATGCTTGTTTTCATAAATTATAAATAAAAGTGAATGAATCTAACAGAAATAATATATTTTTTTTCATGAAAAAACAAAATATTACATTCAAGGTCATTGTAAATATGATGTTCATATTTACTCAGAATTACAAAATAAAATAATATTTTTTCTCAGAAAATAGATGAGATACAAAATTGAAAAAACAATCAAATTATTCAAAAGTCAACATACATTTATCTGGAATATGTTACTAGGAGAAATCCTTCGAGCCAAAATATCATACTAAGACTTTTTTTTAAAAACACAAAAAAGGATTCGTGTTACGATTTGAAAGGAAAGTAACGAAAGATTTAAAGGCGTAATGAGTAATAAACTGCTCTAGGCATAACTTGGCACAAAAATGCAGCTAATACAATTGCTTTAATTAATTTATAGTTGTGATAACTTCAAATTAAATTTTGTAAGTTCAAAATAAAAACCAAAATAACTATAACAGTTTCTTCTATTAACTGGTTATTATAAGCCAACAAACTTTTCGTAAATGTTTTGTTATATTTAGAATTACTATAAGTATATATGAAGTTTCATAATGTACTTGGATTTTTATAATATATATTTGAATGACTGTACTAGTAATTTTCAACAAATAACACTTAATTAAAGGGTATATTCCTCACCCTGAACATTAGGTTCTTTGAAGTAAAAGAACAATAAATGATGTTTGAAGTAAAGTTAAGATACATGTAACAATATTTAGATGTTTATTTGGCGCAGTCCATGACAAGTTTTGAGAATATACTAATGTAGAAGAATTCCCCACAATTTGCATTTTTTTAGGGAAAATAAAATATATAATGTATAAGATTATTTTTAGATCTGAAAGGTTCCATAATTAGTGGGAAATTTTTGAGCAGTTAATCTATTAATCTTCTATCTGATTGGCCTAAACTAAATCCCAGAAGAACTCTGACAATAAAGACTACAAAACAAGCCTATATTTAGTCATTGTGTATCCATTAAGGAAGGCGGTCGAAGTTCTTTACGATGAATTTAATAAGACGTCGCAAATTGATCAAAATTGCAAATTAATTCCACTCTTTTTTATTGGATGTACATATTGGCTTGAATGAACATTTATATTGATTAAGTACTTTATACACAAATAAACTCAGAAATAAAGTTATAGAACTGATAATTTCCTGAATATAATTTTGTCTGGTTAAATATTGCGTAAAATAATACCTTTGGAACTTATGTAGGAATTACCTTATATATATATAACTCAATTAAGCAAGGCCATTATTTTTATTTATTCGGTTTTGCATTCAAAGTATTAGTTATTTATAACTCCAATGTGCCCTTTGAATGCATGAAAGAGAAATACTCCGAGATTTATCATTGAATGGTTCTTCAAATGAAAATATTTCTTGAATATTTTATGAGGTTAACTAAATAAGAGTGGCACACTAGATAAGGAGATACAATGCTAATTCTTTCAGCTAGAAATGACCATAATCAAAAATAATAAAATGGAAATAATTATTCAAAGTATTTAGGGAAGATACTGGTACTATTTTAGACCAGTACATAATTTAGTAGACATGAAAAAAAGTTAAGACCCGAACAATATAGATGTATAAAGGACTGATTATGAGTTTTTCTAGAAGAAAAAAATTGAAACCCGATTAATTGATCGATTTTTGTTTAAATTAACTCTATAAAAATCTTGTATAAATAATCCCACAAAAGTTTGAAAATGAACATTTGGGCTACGCTACAATATTCTTCATCAACTTTAAAACAAATGGTATTTTTCTTAACAAAAAATAAGATAACTCCTTATAACTTTGGAACTGTGGATTCTTAGTTGTACAACAGCACTCAGCAGCCTTTAGAGCTCTATGAACAATGTTCAATTTTAAATCTTAGTAACACCCCATTTTTTATACGGAAGGCAAGTAGTCAGTAGACCTTCAGTAACCATCAGTAATTAATATAGCCCTCAAATATGTCATATTTAATAAATAGTTGGGTTTTATGCAATTTTTTAGTCTTTAGATACTAAATGATCAAATAAGACGCACAAAATACTGACAATTAGAAAAATTAAGTTGCAAGTTTTAAATTACGTTGACCATAACATTGTTGATTTTGTGTTTGACGTCAAAAATGTTGATTCTGTTTGAAATAAATAATTAAAAAATTTCCTTTGGGAATAAAAAATATCTATAATAACCGCTGTTCAACAGCAAAAAGTGTTCAAGAACAGCATATGTTAAATTTCTAGATTTTTTTTTTGAGCGATTAGGGACTAAAAAGGTCGGATATTAAATAAAAATATATTATTCCTCCATTGTAATAGTTAATTTTTATATTATACACAGAAATGAGAATGTATAATGAACGATGTAATATCACTTGTAATATATTTAATAATGTATACTAGAACTAAGTATTAGAGTGTCATATTTTGATAGATAGTAAGGTTCATTTCAGGACTCTTAAATGTCTTTGGGTAGTACCCAAAATGAGATTAAGAGATCATCTTGCAGGCCATCTTAATTGGCTTTATTTTAATTGGAAAGTAAATTATGTTAACTTGATAAGCCATTAGCGTTTGGATATTTTATTACAAATTATAACTATTGAATGTAGTCCAACATTTTGTGGTAATCCTCATTATATCATCTAAGTAATCCAAAACTGAATGGTTGACTAAATTTTTTTTCCCACCAAATTCATCACGACGAATACTAACTCGCAGAACCGTGTTGATTCGAACATTCCTCAAATACAATGATCCAATTACTCGAAATTTATATCATACATTAGGTTCAAACATCAGATTGTTAATGGAATTGACTAAAAAAATAATTTAACAATCTATATAAGTAAAACTATACTAAATAATATGCATTAAAATCAAAAAGAAATTGACTTATTTCATTTTGCAGGTTTCTGAAAAATAAAATTTTCTATACATATTGGAAAAGAGCCACATTTTTGCTGGAACCAAAGGGTTGCTTTAATCTGGATGTATTTATACATGTTCAAACCACCCACCTAATATTTTCTTCTGTGGTTAAAACATCAAAGTTAATGTTTTAACAAATTAGCCAATATATCTTTATTTTCATTAAAACAATTACATCCAAATTACAATTTATAGAAATCTAAAAGATATACTAGATACATTTCTCACTCAATGCATGACACATTCCGTCATAACCACTTTCGTTATTGGCTTAATATATGTTATTTGATTCATCAATATCTGAGACTCTGGTAATGCATCAAGATAAATAAAGTCTCATAAGGAAATCATAAAATGAATATTCCAAAGAATAATTAACTTTTTTTTCTCTTGACTATGAGCATTGAGCATCCCTCATCTAGACATCCATACTTTGTGACTTGATTTCTGTGTGCTTATTTTAAGCCCCATGAGTCACCTCATGACTTGTTGCAGATCCTTAGTGAGTGAGGGATTCCAACAATAAAATATTTAAAGAAGTCATTGGGGGAAATCCTCACAAAATCGTTACCAAGGATTCTTCCTCACAAATGAACACTTTTGGATAGACAAACACCGATCCCGAACTCCTACTCTCATGAAGGATTTCATTTCCTACTTTTTAAGCTCTAGTGCCTACTTTTTTCTCTCTATTTTTTTTTTCAGCTATGGCATTCAAATATATGGACTCCTTTCTTATGAGATCATTTCAAAAATGAGTTTTATCCTTGAAATATTGTCTTGTCCTTATTTAAAATTGACAATGATACAGAGCGTTTTTTTGGGTTTTTTTTGGTCTCTAAAAAAAAAAAAGTTCAGAATTTCAATTATCAAATGAAATTTTTTTTAAATTTTTTGAATATATTTGTCTTAAAGCGATAAAAATTCTGAATTTTAAAAATGGTTTAAGAATTTTGTAAAATTAGACTTTAAAATATATTTACAAAATGTATCCCTAACTTCTCCATCAAACGCTTCAGAAATCTTTGAACCTTAAAAATAGCCAAAAATAAAAACTCTTTACCCTTATTCTGAACGCTATGAGGGAAACATAGAGAAAATAAGGTCATATTTAGAATAAAAGGTCAAACTGTAATCAGTAAATCATATGCTGTTCTAGTGCTTTAAAAAAAGAGTAATTTTGTGGGAGAGTGTAATCAGCAAACTTGACGGATTACCGATTATTCCATCTGTTAGATAAAATCAGTCAAGTTTTAATTACCATACATTGTTCAACTACTTTCAAACTGCTCTAATATTTATTACGTTGTATACACATATGTAGTTAAACAAAGGTTATATAAAAGGCGCAAATCATTTCCTTTATTTTTGAAAGAGAAGACAAAAAAATAAAGTCAAGTTTTGAAAATAATTCATTTTTTTGTGGACAAGTTATTAAATAATTTGATTCTGTTATGTATATTTTAAAGCAACCAAGTATATTATGTTCTATAAGATTTATTTACAAATAAAGGAGGAGGAAAGACCAAAAAATGAGCCCCTGAATATGGATAATTAATCATTTCCAAGCTCCCTTCAAGGAAGGCAGATACAGAGGAGATATGCTGCTGAAATGTCTTATTTTTCTTTTTCAAGAAATGTGTATGTACTATCTAGGGATTAGCTGCTTTAGTAGAAGTAGTACTATTATTATCATGTTTTATAGTCTATGTTTGTAATATTATAATAATGAATAAAAGGGGCTATTTCCATTGAAGTTAAATTGAACAAAGGGTAGTAGTGTGATACAATCTCTCCTTTGCTTCAAATAACTGAAAGAAGTTTGTAAGCTTTCTCTTTTCTTTTGTATTTGTTATTAATACATATATTAGTGTTGTATTCGAGTATTACTCCAATTCAATGTGAAAAATTCAACTTAGCTCGAACTGAAATGCTCAAAACTCGAAACATTTGAGTATGGATTTGTCTCATTTAGTCAATCCTTTCAGCTTAATTTCCTTGACCCATTTTGGTAGGATATTTTTTCTTCACTCTTTGTAAATTTAACGAAAAAAAATTAGTCTTAATTTTAACTTTCACAATATACTTATCACCAAATCACAAAAATCCATTGATTTGGTGAAATAGTAAAGGAAAAAAACACCTTTCCGTGTTTTTTTTGAACAGGCCATCAAATACTTTTACGTTTTAAAATACAAATTTAAGTGCTTAACGTTTATTTTTTTACAGCTGGGAAAATTATGTCTACAAGACGAGATTTAATTTGTAGTGAGGGATGTGGCTGAGATGTTAATAACTATACAATGAATGATAATCTAAAGTACTTAAAATTATGCTTTGCTATATTGTTATTACAACTTTTTGAAATAATTTTCTAAATTTCAAATAAATAATTTCTAAAACTCCTCAAAATATTTAATTTGGTAACAATTATTAAGCTAGTCAACTGTTAAACTTAAATAATATTTTTCTTGCCTTTACTCAAACTCAGCCGGACTCAATTCTCAAAAACTCGATGGGTACAATTCGAAATCAACACACCATTAATAAATGTATAAATATACATATTGTTTCCAGCCTTTGGTTCAGGATTAATGAGTGCTTTAATGCAATCAAATGTTTATACATAGGGATACGTATTTCAGTATAATGGAATGCGCTATACTCGTATATATATGTAAGGACCAAAATGATTCATCAAGAAGGAACAAAAAATATTTATATTTAAAAACAAGCCGGGTTTTTTTTTTTTCATAGAAGATTAATTGGCCCATTATACTAATAATTCATTAACATTTTTTCATATGTTATACATAATATAAATATTCTTTATATTTTGCACAATGTCTCTTGGTCTTTTTATAAATGTTCTTTAACAACCGGTGGCTGTTTAATTATTTATCTTCTCGATTTAATTCACATTTACAAAATATATGATATATAGTTTGTCCCAAGGCTATAACACAAGTAGGGATGCCATTTGTGGTATCATAAGAAGTGATATCTGCATGTGAACAATGATACTAACTATACAAGGAATTTATTCAAGCGTACATGCGCCTTTTACCAAATCCCTTAAATTTTTATATCCTAACATCATCAAGAAAACAGATACATAGATAGTAAACAGGTTTTCATAGAGGATGAACCACCCTCTAGAATAATTAGACATAAAGGGTGATTCATCTAAATATTTGCATGCCGAGAGAAAAATTTAATAATCGGTTCTGTTACTTTAACTCTTAACCAATGTTATCTTAATTTTCACAAAAATCAACGTTATTGAATAAATTTAGCATTCAATTAATAAAATAGTCGTTAACTTGGACCACAAGCACGTTCAGAACGTCATCGGAAACGTACCCTTGACCCTCCTACTGGGTAAAGTCCGGAACCCTTCTAATAACAGCTCTAAGGACCTTAATTAAAACCCCGTTAAACATTTTCCCCAGACACAATAGTCTAAATGGTTCAATTTAGGAGTCCAAAAACTCGACGGGGTGTACACCACATTTTCAGAATCAAGAAAATTAAGTGTTCCTTTGCTGGTATCAAAGAGTGCCCAGTCTTTTTGACAGATCCAAAGTAGGTATTTAATTATGTTGGCAGATTCAGGAAATACTTTGGTATGCAGAAAACTGATGTGGAACTTTCCGTTGACCTTCAAGTACTGCTTAAAGATGAAAAGTCGTATGACATGACCTTTGCTTCTAACAACCCCAAGAACAATAACTTGCTCTGAGTAATTGGCCTTCATTATCCTAGGAGTCTTATAAGGACCAACTATATATTGTTCTTCGATTTTTGCCTATGGGTTCGACAGGATTTTTTCTCATTTTTAGAATAAACAGACAAAATCATTGAAGGAAGGCTTTTGTTTAACTGGAACAAAATCTTGGTTTGGGTGACCCTTTTCTCCCTATTTGACGGGGTAAGAAGCTGTACCTTGCGATGCACAAATGTGCAGTACCATAAATCTTCATTGATGACACGATGGGCAGTTGAACGGGTCGCAACGTTGATGCAGTCAGAGATTACATTTATTGATTACCAGGGATTCTTCTAATTTTTCTCGTTTCTTTTCCTCAGCAAAGCAGGGCTTTGCACTATTTTGGCCACTCCCGGGTCAGAAAACTTCCGGGAAATTATTGTCAATGAGTTTTTACCATCCTGTTTGACACGTTTTTTGAATTTTGGACGAAACGACTAGTGTGCCCGACTGCTTTAGCAAAAAATGCATAGTGTATTTTACTAATTAAATGGCACAAGATGGACAAAAGTGCACAATGTTTTGTTCCTGATTAACCCTTTAATGCCAAAGGGGTTCCTGAGTTCTTTGGTAATAAAAAATTATTTAGACTAAATAGGATTTGGTGGATAAGTCTTCTATTATGACGTAAAAATTTGTTCACCATTTAGTTTTTTTGGTACAAAAATAACTTCTTCAAAATGCTAACGACAGGATGTAGATCTCTCAATTGGTAAAAAAAAATTACATTATAATATCATTGAAGAATAAAATATTATTGGTATAATAATATCCCTTCGTCCAAAAAAAAAAAAAGATTTTACTCCTATACTTTCTTATAACATTGAGCTCCTTCGTTTTTTTCTCCATCGTCTCAATTGTAGTTTAACAGTAGATGAGATGTTTGGATTAATAGAAACTATGTCGGATGTCAATGTGGAGGGAATAAATTTGGGAAGAAAAAAAAAGATTTGTGCTGCTTTTTTTTTTAAACCAGAACCTTAGAGATATCATCATTCTTGAGAGTATTAGTAGCGCAATTGAACCCACTACCTTAGATTTGACATAAGAGGAGTTCTTTTTTTTATTAGTGGTCTTTTTTTAAACAGCATATCCTCTCACAAGATAAGAAAAGATACTAATCCAATTCTGAAGCTGTTCCTCATATTTTAGCCAATAATATAAGTCGAGATCGATTTTTAAACATTATAAATATATTCATTTTGTAGAAAATACAAAAGTCTAAAAGTAAATACTGCAGCAAAACTTCTTAATTCTTAGAGAATTTACAAGTATCATTTTTGAAGTTCTCCGCCACGCCTGTATATTTATCAATTGACAAAATGGTTCCATATTTTAGAAGACATCACGCCCAACAGTTTAGTTCAGCTATAAAATTTGGGCCCACTATTCTTAAGGAGGATACTTACAAAAAAAAAAAAAAGAGACTACAGAGTATTGAAAATGCTATCAAATATAAAGTAATGCCCACTTGATCTTGTAAATAAAGATAACAATGGTAAAAAATGTAAAATTAGTACTGTAAAAATTTAGCTTATGTGTGAAAAACGTAATATATATATTCATTCAAAATGTTTTAAAGATTAATATATAAAGTACTTGATCATCGCTCAATTATCTAATAACTTTTTTGTACATATTAATGGAATAATAAATTTGAATAAAGTATAGGAAATTAAAAAATAAGTATATAATTATGAATAATTGCATGCTTAGGCGAAGGGGTATTTAAAATACACATCCGATATCCCAAGAATCCGTGCACCAATACCCGTGATTGTGTAGGAAAATATCAGCAACAGCATGATCAATGGACGTTTTAAATTTCAAACAAATTCATCAATTGGTTAACTTTCGTTATTAATGGGTTAAAAGACGACCCCTGTGGATAGGATATGTTCTCCTAAGAAAGCATAATATGCAGCTGACGTGGTAGAGTGATATTTGTACTGAACGTACACTACATTAGTTTGTGTTTGTATTTAAACGGGTTTGTAGGAGGGTGGGATTAGTCCGGAGAAGTTCCCTCTCAGTTCTAACTTAATCATTTGCACCTATCTTTTACTGTTCTAAGCAGTAGCGTATTATTTTATTTGCCTCTAAAAAAAAGTAAGCTTTTAGCAAAATAAGAAGTACTAATTTTGACTAGAGCAAACTATAAAAAAGTGTAATTCTATTTTTTTTTAATGCATTATAGATTTAAATTTCATTTTTTAGAAACATGGATACACTTACAAGGGATGGAACAACAAAAATAAACAAATGCAATAATCGGCTTAAAAAAACAACTAAGTGTGCTAATTAAACATTATAAACTTTTTCAAAATTTAGATATTTAGAAAACTTTTCGAGAAATGAGATCACATCATGATAATAAGATTGATAATTATTTGTAACAAATAAATTTGACTCTAAAAAACTGGTAAAATAACACTTATATTTGATTAAATAATACAACACTTATCTTGAATATTCTAAAAATTATTTTTATTGCATCATTCAAATTTGATATGTGTCTTTGATCAATATTATAATCTTTTCTATCAATTTTTTTTTCTTCCATTTATTACTTTGCTGAAAATGATCCTTTTTTTTACTGTAACAAAAAGTTTTTCCGGTAATAATGCTTACTTTGTTACAAAAACTATGAATCTGCATTACTTTATGATATCTTATTTACCAAAACTTCAATCTTCATTTGCTGCCTAATGTCAATAGTAAATAAAGAATGATTGATATCTGAATTTATATTTAATTTTCGAAGGATAGGATTTTCCGAAATAGATTTATATAAATTGCTTACAAATAAAACTACTATATATATATATAACATTTCTGATAGTACACTTTTAAGGCATATTTTAAGGAAATTATCATTGTAATTACTTGGTATATGAAAGATAAGTCAAATTGGGCATGCATTTTTTGATGATCTTTATGTTAAATGTGACAATAACTAGCAGCCTCAATATTAATTCAATAAGGTGGATTTCTTTTACATTGTACATATTGCCTAGGTCCTTCGAGATCCTTTCTACGCGGGATCAATGTAATTATTATTTGAATGTGTTCCTTTTACTGATCAACATATAAAAAAGCTTAAACAAGGACTTTTTTATTTTTACATTGGGTTTTTTTTTTTTTCACAAATTGGATAATTTCCCATACAATCTTTGTAATCAACTTTTAATTTTAAAGAGAGTAGTTACATTGGTTCGTGTATTTATTACCTAAAAATTGGATTCAGTTTAATTATAAAAATACTCAAAAATAAATTGATAGTACAATATTAATTACAGATTTGTGATAAATGGTGTCAAGTACTTCTTTCATATCGAACTTAACTTTTTTAGAAAGTTTAAAAGTTTTGTTGTAAATAGGGTGTTGAGAGATTGCATGAATAAAATTCCCTTGAGAGAAAAAAAATTAATGGAAAACGTCAATTGACTATCAAAATAAATGAAAAAATTAGATCTTAATTTAATCATGTATTTTTATGTACAAAGTGATCTGGGGTTCGAGTCCCATTAACTTTAACGTCATCCAATTAAGAAAATTATGTGTAAAGATTTTGTTACTCAAGTGATAATTATTGCAACATCAGGCTGGGCCTACGCCATACTTAGGGATGGGATGTTTAAAGATCACGAAGAAAAGGGGGGGGGAGTGAGCCTTATAAAATTACTGAATTAAACCGTTGTTAATATCAAGTACTTTTGGTTATATGATTTTAGGGAGACAAATAAATTACTGCTATAAAAAGTAGACCCTCCTAAGTTTAAAATAGCATAATTGCATAGAAAATATACAAATTTAAATTTAATTTTATGTGCCAAAATAGACGATGAGTATTCTTTTCGCAGGAAATGTTATCCCTACAACGACCAGTATTACATAAAATAAGTCAAAATAAAAGATAGCTAAAAATGAACTTGGTCATCCAGACAATTTGAAAAAAGTTTGGAAGGAGAACAGGTTAGCTGTCATGATAGTTTTATTAGATCAGCTGAAAACAGCTGTGAGAGGCTGGAATTACTCCAGTATTGATCCTCAATTCTACTCCAAGACCAACAGGGCTTACGCTTTTAAATCCTATGCAGGCCCTCATAGTTACTATCCGTCTTTTATGAGATCGTACACTAGTCATTACTTTATACTTAGACGTTCCCTCCTCAAGAATTAAATAATAATGATAGCACCATTGAAAATAAAAAGCTTGTTCAGATTATCAACTAGAAAAATCCACTCCCACATTTTAGTATATATTTACGCATCTCCGAACACGACTGATCAAATTTTCATTTTCTAAACCCTAAACTGTGTATTCTTGTTAACAAATCCCATCCCTAGACATGCTGCATACGAGAAGAGCAGAAATGGTGCGAAAAGACAATTATGATATTCTATGACCTTGGCTATGCAATGTCGAGGAGGAGGCTGATGTAGTTTCCAGAATCAGCAAGGACTACTTGACGGCCGCCGTGGAAGTAAAATACTCCAGAAGACGCTATGGTGACTAGCCAAGGGTAAGCACATTCAATAAGATACTGGTCAATTATTGGACAATATTAAATTGTAAAATAGTATTAATTCTAAGATCAAAAAAGTATCATCTCTAATTTATTTATTTTGAGTAGACTTTAATTCTCACATTCTAGGAACTAATCTAGAAAAAAATTAAGATAATATATTTTAATATAATTTTATTTATTTTGCAAATGGGAGAATTTAATTTACTAACTGATTTTAATAGTCGTAATTCAATGATGAAAACACGCAGTTATTATAATTTATTATGAATATTAGAGATTTTAAATTGCATTATTTTATTGCAAATGGTGTATATTTCCTATTAAATTACAGTATTATTGCTTTAAGTTTATTAAACACCAAAAATACGAGAATTTCAAACGCCTGTTTCTCACTTCTCCTGACCAATATATAGTTAATTAAAGTCATAAACAAAGCATATCAGCCTCAGTTATTATTATCCATATTGTTTGTGTGGTACTCACATAAAGGGGACTCTTAAAAAATTATCATCCAGTCGCATTTGTGGATTATTTGTTTTTACACATGAATTTAATTTATTTGGATTTAAACCGTCTACTTTAGTATTTATCCGTTTATTATTCACGCATAACTGCTAATTAAATATATACACTTTAAAAAAAATCAAATAATCAAGTTACTTAATTATCATCTTTTAAATTTTCATGAAATTTTATCCAAATTAATGGAGTTGAATAATTCTAAAAGTATATTTTAAACACTATTAATATATACAATATTAATATTTTTGTACACTATTGACATTTCTGGGATCTTCCTTCAGTCAATGTTCTGAACGTAGATTGTTAAAAAAGAATTATCTCTTTTTGACCGATTCACAACTGTTATTTTATAAGAATTTCATAGTTTGAAAAAGTTGTCTCAAAATTATCAACAGATTATGGGATTTTATTTCAGTTTCTGATGGGGTAAAAAATTACGAAATTCAAAAAACTTAACGATGTGTAATAGAAAAAAGAAGACAGTCTTTGATTGTTTCTAAAAAAGTTGACATTATATCCATCATAATTGAAGGAGAAGCCATCTTGGTATGCTCACAGTTGATACTTTTACTAAATAAAATGAACAAATTTGCAATAAATCTAGATTAAACTCCATCAAATGGCTTTCAGAATAAAAGATACGGCATTGAATACTAATTGGTGGCAATGATAAACGGTGATATTTGAATATCGTCAATGTTATATTCATTGAAAAGCATTATAAAATATCTAAATTTGTTCTATTTAATAATAATCAAATAGGGACGTAAAAGTTTGGATAAATATATGGATAGTTATGTCTTTTATTATTTCGGAATGTAAACGTAAGCTTTTATCTACACTACATAAATAAGATGTTATAACGGTGTAATAACATATTTTTAATACATTTAAGGGCCCGTGCAATAAACTGATAGTTTTTGTATATGCACTGAGTTTTCAGTGGTTTTAAATGGTTGTGTCATTTTGATATTTATCTTAATATGAATGAAAACAAGGTTGTTATTCTAATAAAAAAAATTGTTTGGGTCTACAAAATGACCAATATTAACAATATAAATATTCTATAAGACTCTAAATATTGAAAATATATATGTAATTATGGACATTTCAATGAATATTTTAAACTCCTTGTAACAACCCCACATTGTAAAATGCTGATTCTTCATAACAATACATAAATATGTATGTATGTAAAACAGCATAAAAAGTATTTATTTTAATAAAACTTTTCTTATTATATGTAATAGTAAAATTTTGTATAGTATTTGATATTAAAGATGAAGATCTCTCAAGTCGGTTTTTTTTATTAAAAAACTTTAGTTTTGTTTATTCATATTGTAAATTATTACAAGTTTACATATTATATTCGTATTACTACTAGTAAGGATACAATGAAGTTAAGAATATTATAAAACAACTATAGCCACAGGATATTTGATCACTAACTTAGGGCTATGCAGAAACTATCTGAATAATAATATCTCATAATATATTTGAAATAAATTAATGAAAATTGATGATAAATCCCATTGTTTTTTTGTTTTTTCATAGTTAAGATATCTAATCTATACATATATAAGTTAAATTTGATTTTTAATTCGTTCATTAGTTCATCATGCTTTTCCTCGTTTCCTTCAATACATATGTGGTTCAAGGGATATGGTCAATTTAAAGTAACCCTTCTAATGACTGTATTTAGCTTTTACTGATTGTAAAACAATCGAGATATTTTCAAATATAAGCTATTCCACGTCGAAACGACTAGATAAGTTCACTACATATCTCAGAGTTAAAAAAAATTGAATAAAGAGAGATACTGCTTACATGTTAACCTCCTTAAAATTTGAGAATAATCCATAATTTAACTTAAAAGATATAGGCATATAAAGTTAGTAAAATCAATTATATTTTCCTTTAAAAAAAACGTCAAAATGTGACTAATTGTTCACTTAAACATAAAAACCCAGTCTTGTTTTATTTAATTATGTTCAAATTGTTGTTGATATAAAAACCATATTTTTTTAATAAAGGAAATGCCATTTTAGTATTTTATTATATAATATATGACATGATATTTTTTTCAATATAAAAATCAATAAGACTTTTTAATACAACTAAAATATATTTTATTTAACTTAAGATATCGATATCTTTAGATTTAATAAACTAATAACTTAAAATTTTTCTAATGTTTAAACTTAATATTTTGTCTATATATGCTGTTAAAACATGACAAATTATAATATATTTACAATTTTTATCTTTCCAATGTAGGAACATGCATATTTAATACTGAATCAATGCCCATCTGGTTAGATTCCTGAGCAGTTTTTTTACAAAATTTTAGCTAAGTATGTATATGTAGCTTACAAAAATTTAACTTTTAGTTTCCATTTTGATTCATCACATGTCTAAAATTGCCCTTGAAAATGTGTCTCGTAAATAACTGCCAGTTATTCAATGCCTGTATCTCTACATGAATTGATTTTAAAGACATAAAATTACACTTTTAGATACGTTATTTGTAATATTTGAATTTCAAACATGGAGGTATAGCTTTAAATTTTTTTATTTGACTATTTTAATTACTTTAGGTCTTTTTTGTATTATGATATTTGGAAAACGTCCATTTGTTGAATGGACCTTGATATAATCAATGTGATTTACCAAAATAACAGTGGACATAGGATAAAATAACTTCCCAATTTTTTTCTATGTCATTAGTATTCTTTAAGCCTTCTACAATTTAAATCACATCTTTATTACAATATATTAATAGGTCATTTTCATTCATCACATTCATGATTAAAAATGATTATCTTATTAGTCACTATGAAACAGCATTTTTGACCACCGTCTAAAAACCACATTTATATTGTTGTTTAAACTGTAATGACAGAAAATGAACATTCAAATCTCCAACAGTATGGCCCTAAAAAGTTTTTTTTAAAAGTCATGTTTTTTGCGTATAATTTAGTTTCAGAGCAATATTTCGAATTAAAAGATTCCAATACATGAAAATAAAATTTAACATCAATTATGAAAAACATTGTAGCCTTTAAAAAAATTAGTGATTTATTATTTTATCTTGATTGCGATTCCTAAAAAATGTGTTTAAAGGTACAAGAATAAAATAAATTGAAGGATATCATTGGACAACTAATATTTTTTTCCAAATTTTTTCAATTGCTTAAAATTATGCGCAAAACTAAACAATAAACCATATATGTATATCAGCTTAAAAAGATTTTATGTCAACAAAGGTATCTTTTGATTCATTTTAACTTTTAATTTTCTTAGAGAATATCTAAGAAATCAACATTGTAAGGTTGCATAGAAAGTGCTCCAAAATTAAAAATAATTAAGCCGATTATTTGACTAAATTTGATAAGAAATGTATATATTTAGAGAGAAAGAGATTAATTTCAATTTAAATATGATTCATAGCCAATATATTTTATTATAATGTATAATAGATGTATTTATACAATTCACATATTTATATTTAATTTGCAGTGCTCATTTATGAAAATTAAATTAGAAAATTTAAAGTTGAACTTAAAAAATCAATAAAAATCGACTTTTTTTTTAATCAAATCTTTTTATATCGTAATATAGGGGTTATTCTATAGTTTTGGCTATAGCAACTGAAATGAATATGCAAAACATTTTATTTTACGAATAAGATCTTTTGACATGATTTTAATATGATTAGACACATTTCGTACGGATTATAATCAAGATACCAAAATAAATAAATAATTTTTCATATACTATAATGATTTTGTATAAATATATTTTAACTTTTATTATTATTTTTTATATTAAGGATGTACTGATTATTAAGTTCCTTAATAGATGTTAAGGGATTGATATCGTCTATTAAGATGGTATCGGAATCGGAAATTTTATAGTTCACTTTTTTTAATTTTAACTTCTAATTATTTACTTTTAGTTAAAAAAACAACCCATAAATTAATCAATCATAATTAATCGTTAATAAATATAAGTTTTAATTATAAAAAGTTAACTAATTTATGGTTGGTTCATATTAGGGAGTTTGTGTTTTGTTAGATATTTAAAGACAGCCTATTTGTCCCTTAGCCTCCGATCTCATTTTAACAAAAGGTTTTTTTTTATTTTACTGGTTTGGCACACGAGGCATCAAATAGTCTTGAACTGTCGTCAATTCCTAACTGAGTTTTATATGAATTGCCCTAGGAATTGAAATATATATTAAATTAGAACTCGAGTCCGGACTTGAATTTTTATTAATGGAACTGCGACGGATACTAATGACTCAAACTTGACTCAGAAAATATGAACTCGACTTCGGTTTTGTTATAAACAATATTATTCAACAAACATAGAAAAAATATATATTGATCGAAATAATTATTTTATTCCTTCAGAGTAACTTCCTCGCCCCAACTCCTTCCTTTACAAACTTTTTGAACGACTCATGACACCATTCAAATGTATGGAACACTAAAAATGTGGTGATTTCTAAATTGTTACTTTCTAGTAAATTTCCTGTACATACCTGGAAATTTGTATTATCTTTCTATTTGAATTTGTCTGAACGACATCGTCTAGTCTAGCTATTTTAAAAAAATTTGTAACCGCTATTGTGTCTCCAAAAAGGAGCTCAAATAAGTTATATTATCCTGTTATATATTAATGCATAGGTATCGATGGAGCCGGCATTATTGAGCTGATACCCATGCATAATTATTGCACGTCAAAATGTGATTCTAAATGCCAAACTTATGTTGGTTGAAAGCTTTAATGTCCTTTTCGTCTTTTGCAGCTTAAATAATAATAATATATTTGGCTTATAGCCGGAGGGCGCTCCATGGCCTGAATTTTGATGCATTACGTAATTAATTTTAATATCTAAAAAAACTTACCATAGATGTTTAAACTGGATTGATGCTCGATGAACCCAACAGCATTTTGTGCTCGACATTTGTAATACCCCCCATCTTCCGATTGAACATCACTGATATTTAAATGACTTATAACCAATCCACTTGGACTCAAATACTGACCAATTACGAGCCTGTGTGCAGAAAGAGAGAAAATAAAGCCTTTTTAAATAATAGATACAAAAAAAAAAAAAAAAAAAAGAATGGGAAAGAATGTGTTTTTAGTAAGGTGGACGCAGGTTCATAAAAAATTCCTTTGATATTAATGACTGCAGTTGGAACAGGTGTTGAGTTTTATATACAATATATATATTTAGGTTTGTATTGTATATATATACTTATATTTTCACATTTAACCTCGTTATTTAATGTACATACAAAAACACACTAAGGCACCTTTTCTTAATTCTATATACATACATTTATAGTGGGGTTGGATTTTGAAAACTGAGTAGACTCAGATATAACCGAATGTTTTAATAGCCGGGATCAATCTGTAGTTATAAAACCGTACTTACAAAAAATCTTCAAATGTACAAAATAATGCGTTAATGGACCCAAATTACCAATGAGTAGTGTTGTGTTGATCCTTATTTTGAATTGAAGACTCCTGTCCCATCAAACTCAGTCCTGGTCCAATCCATTTCAGTTCGGCATGTCAGACTGAACTGAATAAATAAGGCCTGACACAGCACTACTAATGAGTGATTCGTCTAGGCACCACAACCATAGCAAGGCATTAGTCGTTCACTTTTTGAAAGATTATAAGGATTTAAAGTTTCATGATGGTGTTGCCATCAATATTATGACGTCGTTTTCAGAAAATGCTCCCCCTTTCCCTACTTTTGGAATGGTTTCCGAGATCCTGGTGATGAATGAGAGCAGGATAAGAAAATAATTTATAACTATATGTGACATTTCTTAGTGAGTTTTTAAGGGATATGATGAAGTAACAAAACACAATCAACTACTTATTTTGCTGAATCATCACTCTTCTACGTAATGAATACTTATAAGAAAAAGAAATATTTGAAATTACTCATCAATACTATTGGATATACGACAAATACTTTTGTAACAGTGGGTTTCCCCCCGATAACTAAGGATCTAAATACTTTTTTTAAATTCCTTTTCAGATTTTCCATTTTGTGTGTGTAATATACGGGTATATTTTTTATTCAAGGACCGGGTAAGAGCTCACAGGGACGCATATTATCCGGAACCATCCCTTACAGAAAAAGTGCAGCTTCGCAGTTGTTACTTACTTTACACCCTAATTAAATTCGTCACTTTCAAAGATATTTATATCAACCTAGAAGACTATGTAAATCCGTGGTCTTAAAGTAAATATCCTTTTGACTGCATTTGTCATTAATTGCAATCTCGATATGGCCACAAAACAGTCTGTAAGTTTGATTGAATTCTTCCTTGATGTCATTGGTAATGTTAGCGTTGATGGCCCGAGGTTGTCTGCTCATATGAGTTTCTTGCTAACCCAATTCAATTATGATGTCTATCCCGGACTCATCAACGAAAATTTCAAGAACTTATACATGCATATGCTGACACACAAAGTCAACCAGTTATGTGAGCGGATAGACACTATATGTATTTGCAGATAAAGACAGTAAGATTGAATAGTAAGTTATGGACTGGCCATAACTACAGGTGATATTGGATCCTCCTACGTAAATTTAAATTAACATAGTTTTTCGTACATTGCTTCCATGCACGTCAAAATTAGGAGATGGTATATTCTAACAGTAAAATTTAAGATGATAATGTTGAGTTGATATATAAAGATTTAGAATGGTAACAGGGGAGAATCGGCACACTGTATATTTATTAAAATAGAAAGGACAGTCTAATTTTTTTAAATATCTTTGTTCTTTTTTTGTAAAGGGTTATCTTTATGTGCAGATATCTCATTTCGTATTTATAAAGTAGGGTTTTGAGTAGATAAACATCTATTTTAAATGATGAGCAAAGGAAGAGGGTACAGCAGAAAAAGTACATTTTCATTCTTTGATTTCATCATCTGTCCCCTACTACAAACATATTATTGTATATATAATTATGAGTATAAAAATAAGTTTTTTATTAATAATAATTTAATTCGTCATAATAGACAGATATATATTCTGCAGATATATTTGGATTACCATTTTAATAAAAATGAACCATGAAGATATACTGCAGAAAAAGTCATAGCATATATTGTGATATATATATGTATATGTAACAGCAGAAAAAAATAATTACATTCATATGATTAAATCTCTTGATATGTCCTTTGATTTCTTTCCTCTGTCTTCATATATATATAAGGACCTCGTTCCCAAAAGTAAATAAAATCAAAGAAAATTAAGTATAAATTAAACTTTTCTCAATATTTTCTTACTTTTGAAAAAAAAATGTTATCACATCTTTTAAGGGCAAAAACTCCAAATTAAGTATGAAGAGAAGCAATAGCTAGGGATGAGAATATTGTCTAAATTGGGGTGAGTGTAAAATCACCATCTGAGGGAATGTCATGAAAAGTATGGTAACTCTGAGAAATGTGATATATGCAAACAGATATAACTAGTGATGTAAAACGTGTGATTTTTTTAGTTGGCCTATTTTTTTTTTTTTTTGGAATTGTTATTTGGAAAAATGAATTTATTTTCCTTTTTGGATGTTTCTATTATTTAATTCCTGAGTCGTGAACTTCCTTTCCTAAATAGATTGAATTATATTCAAAACCTGTTTTAATATTCGTGTGTGCTCATAAACGACTGAGCAAAACCCATGAGGATTGATGCAGGGTTATGAATGCTCAGGGAATGCAGAAACTTCTGTTAAATTTTTATTAAAGTACTCACGATATAACTAATTACATAATTTGCATATAATTATAGACATAGGTAGACACAAGTTTCAAAAACATACGACTTAACTATCATTCGAAAATGGTCAACCTTAGCCTTAACACAGGCCGAAGTCTCTCTGGAAAGGACTTGCATGCTGCCTGTACCATTTCCACGGTGATCGAGTCCCAGGCAGCGACCAGTTTGGCTTTCAGGTCGTCAAAATTAGAATTCTTGCTGGTGGTCACACAAGCTCTCCTCTCAAAAATGGACCACATGGAGTAATCCATCACGTTTAAGTTGGGGCTGGGGTGGGGGGGGGAGGGGAGGTCAGACTGTTTTATCTTTGAATCCAATCAAATTGCTCTCATACCACCGGTGCATCTATCTCGATGTGGGGGAGGGGGAACCATCCTGTTGGAAGGTTTATGGCTCATTCTGGAAGTTGGGTCTATGGGAGAAATACCTTCCTCCAGGATAGTGCTCATGTCCTCCTTGATGTTGATCTTCTCCCTGGATGGCACAAACACCAAGGAGGACTTCCCTGTTTCAGTGTCGGACTCTTAAACTATCACTGAATATAACTTTTGCTCTTTGTTGACTCGATGGTAACCAAGCTTACGTTTTTAGGCCAGAAGCCGATCATTTGGGGGTTAAAAACCTGCTCCACAGTGAAAATGTTCTCATAAATAACACAATGTTGGGAGCTGCACTAGTTCTCAACTTCTGAAGAATGACATTCTTCTCCAAAGTCTTTTAGCCTTAACCTTGCTTGACAGGTTGCTGTTGCCTCATCCATTTGTAGGGATATATCCCAAATTCATCTCGGATAAGGTGTCTCATTGTTGTTGAACCCATGCTGATATCCTAGGCCATCTTGTTGAGGTTCCTCCGGGGATTTCTTGCAATCTATGTATCCTTTGACTGCCATGGCGACTCCGGGGGTTCTTTATGGTTTTGATATATTGAGTCTCCTCATACATCACAATGGTTCTCTTGATTAGCATGGGATTCACCTCCAGGGTCTTCAGATTCCTCATTGTGGTTAACAAAACTGTTGTTTTAAACTAGTTTCAACCCAACTACAGTTTAATCATAACATCTCGCAACCTTACATATAGTTATATAACATAAAGTTAATTAAACAGGACTTTCTGCAGATCTTGTAAGTCGTTGTAGGACTCAGAGTAGAATTACCTTGGGGATAGACATCTGAGTAATTCTTCCCAATATCATTATTTTTTTCCTACTCCCCTTCCTTCTCACAGCTGGCTTTAGCTGATCTCCTCTACAACATTCTTCAAACTGTCAGGGTTACCATGTTCATTTTCAGTTAATTTTTTTAATATGACTATTATAAAACAATTTCCATCAGTATGAATACCTTTGCCATTTTTTATGTATTTGTTGTATATATAAAGTGATTAATGGTAAGATGCATTGCCAATGTATAAGCTTTTTATAAATCGCTAATAATATTTTTAATTTAATAATATGGAAGTAGCAACAATTTTAGTTTGTGGTGTTCTTTTACAAAAAAAGAAAAATATGTAATTGTTTACTTAGTCTTCAATATCGTTTACTTAACGACATATTAATTTTAACAATGATTGGTTATTTACCAATGACGTCAGATATCTATATGTAAATTATTACATTACTTAATTTAATTAGGAAGGACATGATAGGTTGAATGTATCCTGGAACAAGTTTATAAGAAGTTTTCAGAGTGCTTATGATACCAAGAGTAGATAGTTGGACTCTAGCCATACAACTCGACTTGATTTCATAATCGAAGAATCAAGGGACTAGTTTTTGACTCAAGAGAGCCTTGACATTATAGATCATACAAATTATAATTATGGACTTAAAATGAACTCAAAGGAAATTTTAGGACTTGATGGAAATATTCATGGACTCGACTAAGTATTGTGAGAAAAGATTTGATACTTGACATGAGCTCGCAGTATAAGGCCTTTTTCCACTTTTGTGTGAAATTATGTAGGTGAGATAAAATAATAAAAACTATTTCAAGATTGTTTTGGTTATATTATAACGTTTGCTTATGAAATATTAATTTAATTAATCACATCTGAACGTCACTTATTCAAATTGCCTAATCAAATGCATATTCTATTTTAACGCCATCAGTAAATAATATAACTTTAATTTTTAACTCATCATTTACTAGACTCAGTTAAAAAATGAAAAAATAATTATTGTAATAGGGTTGTAACTAATGTGTTGTTGGGAAGAAAATCATTTTTGAACTTAACATCAAGTATATATTTATTTTAATAGAGTACGACAACAATTCAAATCCTCCCTAATTATGTTAATAATTTAATAACTTAAAAAAAGAAAGAACCCTTTAGATCTGACGTCATTAACAAATAAAGAATGAGATATTAATGTTTTGTAAACACACACTATAAATCGAGAAAGAAAATAACTTTAATGCAACTATAATTCATTTATTTGAGAAAGTATTGTTAGTAATAAAAAACACTAATCGTTTTGTTCATCAGAACAAAAGTTATGAATATTAATCTAACTTTTATCGAATAAAACTTAAGTGAGCAGATATATTAATATATATATATATATTGAGAAAAATTGCTTTAAAATTTTTTAACATTAGCCTTTAAAATAAATTAACATAATTTATCCCTCTATCTTCAACACTGAGGGCTTAAAATTGCTTTGAACCTTAAAAATAGCCAAAAATAAGGAAAAATGTATGGCCTTTTTCTGAAGGCCACAAAGCTATGAGAGAAAAAATATGGCCTTATTTAGAATTAGGGGATCAAACTGTACTAAGTGTAGCACATGCTGTTCTTGTGCATAAAAAAAGTGTGATTTGTTGGATAGTGTTATTTGCTAAAATGTATAAAGCTATAAACCATCGTTATTTAGCCAATAGTTGATTCTTATTTATACTATTTCCTTAATATGGTTGGATTTCCATTTTTAAAATATAATTAGTAGTTTTTGTTCCGTTTTTAAGCACTAGCAAGAAAATACCAGTAAACTAGCTTTCAAAAAATAGCACCATGCTAGCGTTAAGTATTGTGGAGTTTGCCGGGTAGGTAGTGCCATTTTTGGCTGCATCTTTTCCACTACTTTATTTCATTTTAAAATTAATTGATGGACTCTACACCACTTTATAAACTTTTTTCTCCCAAAGAGAACATGCAAAAAGCCTTCCTCCCGTCTGTCTTCTATTCACCACTAACAAAAGTTTAAATATTTTTTTTAATTATAATTACTAACTCTAATTATCAAGTTTTCTTTCAGGTACTGCATTAAGTTTATTGTTGTCGACTACGTCTACTGCTACAAATAAAGGGCGAAGTTGTTTTTATTTGGTTCATGTTGGTTCTTTTTAATGGTACAAATAATTTGTATGTTTGTCAATGCAGTTATATAATAAATCACGAGTGAAAAATATCAGCTCCTTTTTTGTTGGATAGAACAAGTTCAACACATACATATATATGATGTGTGGACAAAACGTCGACCGTCAAAACATCAACTGACAGAACGTCCACCGACAAAATTATAAGGATAAAACGTTGAATATACTAAATGTTGAATAGACAAAACGTCACCAGACAAAACGTCGACTGACAGAAGGTCGACCGTCGAATATAAAATAAAGGGCTACTCCAAATGGTGTTGCATTATATCCCATTCAGACATTTCCCACCTGAAACATAACCCAGCAGCCCCACTCCTATATAAACTACCAGTAAAGGCCCTTCCCAATCCCCTTATACATGTTGGGGCTGTTTTCAGTCACTGTCGTGTCCCAAAAAGAGATGAAACCCACTGCCACTATTTAAGCAACCATTAAGATCCCCTTACAACCCATATGTACATCCCAAATTTTTGAGTTGTTTTAGGGTACGGACTAGTCCCAAAATGGTATGAAAGCCATTGGCACAGTTTAAATTTACCCCACCTCCATTTACACCCCGAAAGAGACCCCGAAATTTGAGACTGTTTCGTGTTTCATCTCATTTGAGACCTGGCGGTACCCGAAATAGCCCAAATTTCGAAGTATAAATGGGGGTTTGTGAGGGTTTCTTACTTTTAGTTTATGTAAGGATGATGAGGTAAATATCTCAGGGTGGGAATGCATGGTCGTAGAAACAGTTTTTCATATTTTGAAATGTAATATTTTCCAGTCGACCTTCTGTTGGTCGACGTTTTGTCCTTTTGACGTTTTGTGGGTCGACGTTTTGTCTCTCGATGTTTTGACCTACTACTCATATATACATACATTCAAAAGATGATTCGAAAATTATGAGAAAGTAGGCAAATTAGGTATATATAAGTATTTAGCTTGGATATGTGCATACATATATGTTTATAAAAATATGAAAGGCAATTAAAAAATATGTTTTTTTACAAAATTAAATTGACAAATTGGATTAAATATTTTTGTAAAAATTAATTATGGTTTCTCAGTATTTTTTTCTGCTGTTAATGATGCATTGGCTGGTTTTATATTGTTACTTCATTTATGTATGCATAAGGCAAATCTTCAAAAGGAATTAAATTGTCGTACGTCAACATCAATGTAAACTAGAAGGATTTTTTCAAAAATGGAGTAATAATTACTTTTTTATCCTTTAACGAAATATCTCCTACTTCCTTTTAAAAATATCATTTTTAATATTTTGAAGCACAGCAAATAATATTTAAGTGTGCAACCTTCCATTCCATAATTTAAAAATAATTTTTTTTAAAGTATTAAAGTTATATGTAAGTTCACTTAACTAGATTTATATGACATTTCGCTGGTCATATGCTTATATTTTTATTATTTAAAAAAATTTGCACGACTTATATTGAATTTATTGAAAATAATATTTTTAATCTTTTTTTTCAATTGTTTTTTTTTTTTATTTTCATTGATGTGTCAAACATCCATTTTAGAACAATACCCTAAGCAAAAACAACTTTTGTTCCAAGAACAATTAAATCCTTGCGTTTGTGGAAATTCAGTTAACTTTAATTTAAATATGTGTTGTACAGAAAAGTTGGTCTTATAGGCGCCATGGCGCTTCGAACAAGGGATACAAGCTAAGTATTTTGTATATATGGATAGACAGAAAATGTTTAATTTTATAATATAACCTTTTATCCTATGCTATTTTTTCCAAAATTTCTCCTAAGAAGCTGAATAAAATACTTTTTAGGATTTAATGATCTATTTTTTTTTTTTTTTCAGGCACTGATTTTAAATTCCTGAGAAAGGCCGTTTACAATCAGGACAAAATAAAATCAAGTTTCTTCAAAATCACCCAAGTTGGGAAATTATTCATTTAAAGGCGCTTCAAAGATGCTATGGTGCTTGAAAAAGAAGAATAACCTATATTCAGCTCAATGTCCCTAGAAATTCAAATACAAATATATGCTCAATCTATTTAGCAGTTTAGGAGTCTATAGACAATAGACATAAATCTTCAAATATATGTATACAAATTATTAAGAATGTCATAAAAATCATTAGATTTCATTAATCAAGTTGATAATTTGTCTGAAGGACAGTTAAAAAAAACATATTACATATAAGGACGCATGGTGTAATATTTACAATCCAACTTTTGATAACTTTCACAAATAATAATACCACGTAAACCTTTTTATATTCTACAACCAGGACTGACCTTTTACAAAAGGCTTTTGATATCATTGCCGTAGAATGTTCAAATTAAAAATATTTGAGCTCATATCGATATTTCTTAGTTTTCGATTCCTTTCAGAAGAGGTAAAATTTTACTCATTAAAATTAATTTTAAATGTTGTTAATATGAGATATGGCAAATATAATAGTTACATTGATAAAAATAACAATAATCAGATTAATTAAAAAAATTGCTGTACATATTGCTTAAGATAAATTGAACATGACCACAAAGTAACAACTAAGAGATACATTGTTTTATAAAGGCAGCGATATACATATCACACGGGCTTAAAAGTACCAGGCTTAACACATAGATGGCACTATTTATATGATTAACCTTTTTTCAATTAGTACGAACATTTAAAAGACAAAATTTCATGACAATTTGTTTATTAGTTTGTGAGTTATTCTACAAAATGTGACGTTACTTTTCAAATTTTTAAATGCAATGGATTAAAACAATTTTGTATTTTAATTTTAAACTATTGTGTGCACTCCGCTCCATAAATCAAAAAATGAATGCTAAGCCCGGGATTTTTGAACCCCTGTGTTATTCAAGGGTGCCCAGGTAGAAAAATTCCCTGTTTTTCTTTTCCTAGAAATGTCATACCCAGTAAAGTCATTTTCTGCGAAATTCATCACCGGACATTTCATTCCTATTTGAAAGAGGATATTTATTTGTGACACAATACCGTTTATGTTTCTAAACTAGTTAATTATTTTTCTGTAATTTCGTACAATGAAGGGCTGGAGGGAGTTACTTATTACTTACGTAGATTTGATTTGGAGGAGAGGACATAAACAGACAAGGGATGGATATGAAGGAGTATGGGTAAGGATGGATGATATTCTATTGCCATCTCTTAAGGTACAAATAAATTCCACTTATTCAATCCCTTGTCACTGATAACGTTATTTCTCATCCATAATTACCCTAAATCATACCCGTCTCCCATCCATCACTAGTATTCTCCCGTGTCGACTGCCCAGCCTTCTTTCTAGAGCATTATACATAAGTAATTGCTTGTTTAAAATATAAACCGTATGCCATCACTAAATATCCCTCTCAAAGTATGAATGAAATACTCAGGCTTGAATTTTCTAGCAAATAAATTTATAAGGATATACAAGGTGTCCAGATAAATTAGGAAAAAAAATGTAAGAACCATATTTTTTCCCCTTATTTGAAAGCTACATTTAATGACATTCAATTAGTCATAATGAAAGTCACCTCCCTTGATAACCTCGGCCAAACGGGACTGTAGGTTATGTCAGGCCAGGGCGATCTCGTACGGATCCAGTTTTTTCATGTACTGGTTCTGGGTTGGCACTTTTAATTTACATTCCATGCGTGGATGGAGTAGACCATGGAAAAAATTACACCTTTCAAAAAGACAGTACAAAGCTTGATCTGCAGGATGTCTGGAGGCCTTTTTTAGCTTCGAGCACTTTGTGGCCGAGGTTATCAATAAAAAGGACCTCATTATGAATAATTGAATGTTATTTAATGTAGCTTTAAAAATATATATAATAACTACCCTATATATTTTGTTCGGTATATGCCTTTTCCCATTTTATTTGGACAACCCTGTAATTACTGGTCATGATATATTCGATCCCAACAAGGTTAAACAACTTAAGTAGCTTTGTGTATAATTGTAAAGTGAAGAAGACATTAATAATAAAAAACCAAAAAGAAGTTGTATACCATTAGTAAATTGTGAAATCAAGCTGATATACTTTGATCTCCGTTCCTTTTGGGCTACTTCTTTCTTTTTGTATCATTTGTTCTTGAAAGTAGATGATACACTCTGAAACTTTAATTTTCTTACTCTTATATATATTTATTTACCTTCCTTTTCTTTTGGTTTAAGTGAACAACAGCCACAATAAATAAGGATTTCCTTGTGTCAAAGAAAAAAAATAAACAAAAAAGTTTATTTATATACTTTACTTCTATATATTTTACTTTATATACTTTACATACATGTATGTATGGTGTATCAATGGTAGTAGTGGCTATTAACTTACAACAAGCAGAAAAAAAAAAAAAAAAGACAACTAGATCTACAAACAAACGAACAAAGTTTTATTTATCTTTTTGAAGAACAAACAAGTAAGTAAGTAAAGAAAAAGGCTACCCACGTAATAGGTAATGTAAGAGAGCTCAATCATGGATAAAAAAACGTGAAAAGATGTGCGTAGGATTGAACAAATATGTTAACTGGCAATAAGGGTATAATATGACGTCAAATTTGTTTGTTTTTCTTAAATTAGTAATAATCGATATGTCCATTAAACTAAATGTTATTTAACTCGGATGGACTAATTAAAAGGTATTTAATCAACTTATTTTCTTCAAGCTGACATTGAAATTATAATACGAGATCAAAAAAAAAAACCCAGATATTTTCTCATTGTAATCTCAATTCGCATTCCTTTCTCAAATTATTTTTTTTACTAATCCTTCGTTTGTGAACTGGTATTTTTTGTGCCCAAATTTATTACAATTATTTCAAATCTATTTAAAATAAATCTCACCACCAGATATTTTAGTTTGCTCTTAGTACATACTTTAGAACAAATGCAACTTTTACTTATTGTAAAAATGTATTTTCATAAAATTATTCGTAAATCTGCCATTTTAAAAAAAAGGGTCTGTTGAATTTGATTAATTTATTGCTTTTTAAGTCATTCGTTTCCCTTTCTTCAATTTAAGGTATAGGCATTGTTACTATTGTAGTATCAACCATTATTCTATATATCCCACTTTAAGCTCAATAAAATTAATTAGCACATTAAAAGCATGTTAATTGTAATTAATGTTTAATCTAAACTTTTTCAACAATAAAAGTATAATTTTTTTAACTATCATAATCACAAATTTTATTTTGTTGATACCCCAAAAAATTATTGCTAAAATATTTTTTTAAATGTACTGCTTCTGTTGGTCTTGAACTAAAGCAAGTATTTTTAGTATTTAAACTAATACTTTTAAGTGAAAATGTATGAAATAGTAAAGATAATATACAAATTTAAATAACTTAAGAATCTTTAAGAATTTCTTCCTTATTTGAATGTATTTCCATTTTTTTTTTTAAAGTAAAAAAATGCAGATCTCATCAAATGACGTCTTACCTTTTTATCTGTACAAAATAAAATAATGATGTAAAACAGTTGATACTGTCAACATACGTTATGGATATGTGTACCAATTTAATACAAAATATATATTTGAGAATCAAAGAAGAATGGAATCGTGAATTAGAAAATAACGTTGTTTTAAAAAAATATCAGAGTAGTATACTTTTATACCCCAGAGATACAGATCATAGTCCTTTTGGTCCAAGGACTACTGGTCCCCTCAGAGCCCAGATCTGAACTCACTAGACTTCTCTATCTAGGCGCACGTGGAGACCAAGGCCTGCAAAAAACGACACAAGAACATAAATGCCTTAAAGGATGCTGTCAACAAGGCCTGGGCCTCCATGGACGCCGATTACATCCAGCAAGTCTGTGGCAGCTTCAGACGTCGCCTGACCAGTGTCATTGAGTCAAATGGTGGCTACATTGATTAAATTTGATCACAAACTATTTTATTATTCTAAAAATGTATGAATAAATTGTTTCTCAAGTCATTCAAAATGTCATTATTGTCTGCGATATGTTCTGAACAAAAATCGGTAAATAATTCTGCATGGCCCAGTAAAATAATAAAGAGTAATTCATTGACATATGAATTTAATTCTTTCCTGAATCGGAGATCGTTAGTCAAAGCAATGTATTCCTTACTAAAATTAAGCTTTTCCGTTTCAAAACTCTTTTGCCAGCTCGTAAAATAATCGTCTTAATAAAAATGCGTGTATCTTTGTTTTTACCCTTTTCAATAGCGGATGTTTATTGCTAAAGACAAAAGATTTTAATTTTCCACATATTACTATACCAAAGTGCCAATATAAAACCCTTTTGCCGCCTAAGTATATTTCTTTCTCCCTAAGTCCAATCATATAAAAAACATAAATCCCTCACCTGTCTCGTAAATGCCGATAGGAAGAATCTTTTCTCTGGTTCACTGCCACGGATAAATGTTCGTCATCAAGGAACCAGGAGATCTCTGGTGGTGGGTTCCCTGATGCAACACATTTGAGGGAAACTTTGGGACCTGGTCGAAGGGTTTGTTCGTTGAAAATGGAATGAAACTCTGGAGGAACAGCTAAAAAGTAAATTGAAAAATATTAAATGGTTGTATATTAACAAAATAAATTCAATTCAAAATGAATAAATTTTCTATTGAAATATACTTCTACGTACTTTTATTAATGTACTTACATATACAATTTATATATTTATACTTAAAACCATCATAGGAAATGCTAAATTATTGCCTTCCAGCTATTTATTGATAGAATATGTAGAATAAATAAATATTTACAATAAGATATGGAATTCCCAGATGTTTACCAAAAACATGAATATGTGGCTTAGAGGCAATACATATATTCTAGGGTCCTTCACTTTTAGAGTTATTTCTTACTTTGTCTACCGCAAGAGTTTTTCGCAGCGTATTCATTAAAAAAGTATACTAAAAAAATGCCATCAAATACCATTTTTATTATCAGTGAAGTCATTTATCGATGTTTTGTTGAAGGAATTCGAAAGAATTTTCATGCAAACTCGAAAACATGAAGGGAGCTTAAATCTAGTGGCGTCATAAATTCTTAGTTCAAACTGAAGTCAAATTGGTGCAGCTGGGCCTTAAAGTTTGAAAATTATGGTTTTTCCATTCTGTTGTAAATACTTTATTTATTAAGAAAAAAATAGACAAGGAATCAATTTTAAAGATTTATTTTGAAACTTCTTAAATCATGAATCGTCTCAGTCCTTATAGATACATCAAACAATTATACCAGGCTTTGTTCTCGCCCTCTCATGGCAAGTCATACTCTTGGAGCCACAAACACAAAAGGTAAATTTGACCAGGTATGTAATTTTAATCATTTGCTGATCCTTCTACTTTTATTGGCTACTGACCTTCAACTTTATCTTTTTATATATTTGCAGCTAAATAAAATATAGGCCAACATTTGAAAGAAATTTTGTTATTGACAAACATATACAGTAAACTTTTCAATTATATGTAGATCCTCTTTTCATCAATACACAGAAGAAAATCCCTTAACGCAGAGAAAATATGAGACAAATTTCAAAATGATAGACTTCAATGAAAATATTATGTAGGTCTTATCACCCTAAATTGGTTGGAGATTTCCACCTACGATAAATTTATGTGAAATTTTGAATATATTATTTCATAAACTTGTTATATTATAAATCACTTAAGCCTCACAGAATCAATTATCAATTATGTAATCCCGAATTTATAAAACCGTTTCCAAAGATCTAGTTGAAGGAAAATGTCTCAGGAAATAAGAAAGTCTAATATTATTTAAATTGTTGTCCTTAATCAATAATAAATAGGTAAATATATATGTTTTGTAAATACATACCTCCAAGTACAAGCTCAGCTGTTCCTTGTGCCACGTCATTTTCATTAGAAGCAACACATTGATACGAGTCCCGATCTTTCCGACTCACATTGGAAATGTATAGACTATTTCCTGAGGATTTTATCCGGGGATTAGAGGATGTATCAAGAGGATCTCCTCCTTTGAGCCAAATCAGCTATAATAAATTAAAATAACAATGCTAAATATTATCTGAGCTTTAAAATATAACCCTTAACTTACATTTGCGATAGGAAAACCACTCACAGAGCAATTAAATAAGGCAGTTTGTCCGTGATCAACGACCAGATGCTGGGGACTCATACTCACATGTAGAGGAGAAACGACCTCTACAATATGTTCGACTTTGTAGCGTCCTGAACGATTCTCAATTTGACAAATATAGCGACCTGCATTGTGGTTCCTTGCTCCGACCAAGGAGAGAACGGAGTGACGTGGAAAGAGAGTTGGAGTAGCTGTTAGAACCTCTTCTCTTCCACTCTCTGGATTAACTTTCATCCAAAGAAAGGAGGGCACAGGGAATCCCTGTGCTACGCAGGGTAGATCCAGAGCTTCTCCTTGTTGAACAATAAACATGGAATCTGGGATTTCGGGTTGTTTGAGAACATCGCCTTGAGGCTCTGGAAGGAAAAGTTGGGAAGGAGAAGTGAGAAAAAATGTATGGACAACGTAGTTTATAAAAGATACTTTATAATTTTTTGTTTGTATCTCTTATTTGGATAAACTTTTGGCCTTTATAAATAATTCAGAGCTTGAGCCTATGTATGTGTAGGACTTGTAAATAAACATTTATTTATTTATTTCTGTTATACAATGAAAATAATTCCATATAAACGTATCTAATGTCACCTTCCTCTTTTTCCAATTTGTAAAAGGGACACTAAATTATTAACTTATGGACCTTACAAATAGTTATATACATATTATGTAGGTAGGTCTAAGGGAAAAAGGTTTTTTCTTTAACTTAACGAACTTCTTCACTAATTCGACAAAAAGTGTATACTATGGAAATAAAGATAGAAAAAGCAAAAAAGAAGAATACAACAGAAATTATTTCGAAACATATCCCAACTGGGACCGATCATTTGATTTAAATTTTTGCAAAAAGGAGTAAAAACAAAAATTGCTTAAAGATACATTTTAAATTAAAGAAACAAAAGTATACTTGAAACTAAAGGATAAAAATCCAAGAACCATTTACTAAATTCAAATTCCTACTATCCAAGGGCATAAAACAGAAAATGAATCAATAATTACCCCTACTATTTTTATCCTCTCTTTGAAAACTGGGGTATTATACACCCCAAGATACATAAAAATGCTTCTAATCCATTGAATCTACACTTCATTGACAATACTTTTCAATATGGTACTGAAACAATCGTATATTGACGAATTATTAATCGAGGTTTAGTAAATTTAATTCTCTTTTTTAAGTAAATGTTATTCCTTTGTTTTTCCTTTTCATTTCATGGATTCTTCTTATTTTCATTGTGAGGACTAAGGCATACAACAGAAGCAACAAAAATGTCTTTTTATAGCTATTATTTTATATTAGGCCCGCAACCTGATTAACTATATTCGCATAAAGTCATTTATATATAATATAAACTTTTGGTTTAATAATGTTTTTACTATAAGATTAAGAAAGTTTATCTGGTTGAAACGCTCGACTCATGGTATTAATATTATGGTAATATAACAAATAATTGATTTTTTGTCGATTTCATATGTTCATACACAAATTTCTTATTTTTTAAATTATATTTACCAGTGTAAAACGGATGAAATATTGGTGTTTTTTTTTTACAGAAAGACTTTATTCTCGTTTAGAGAAGTTACATATGTATATAAATAAGCATTTTAGTTTACAATGAAAACCCTAAACTAAAGTAATTACAACAGTTAATTAGCACGGTGAGTCAAACAATAATTAAAATACTCTGTAGTAGTTTATCACATTTCATAAAAATCTTCAATAAAATTACTATACTGATCAGGTAGAAAACAAATGAATAAAAATTATCAAAATCGTACAACTAAAACAAACAAAGGATGGAGACAAGAAGAATTTTTTAACCGTCTTTGGATGTATAAAAGCTTGTCGCAAATTTTGTCAGCTTTGTCCTTATAATTTAATGCAAAAGACATTCTCAAATGCCATGGAATGGGCATCATGTGATTGTCTGCAGCTCTCTTTGGTGGATAAAAAAATTCCCCACAGTTTAACATTGAGTCGTTGCTCAAATCGTGAAAGGAGATAATACCCCTCGATAAGGCTAACCATTTTGGTTCTATGAGGCTTTTAAAATAAAACTTCTTTTTAGAATTCTGTTGCACCCCATCAATGGTGGAAGTGGATGAAAATGACGGTGTACCTTTGCAAATAATCCTATGTGCTGCCGCTATGATCAACCAAGTGATCATTTATAAAATATGTTCCAAGCATAACCCATGTGTACGTCGGGTGCGAGGAAATAGTAGCTCGCCACTCAGTCTTTGGATGTCTTGAAAGGTCAATTAGAGCTTTCTTATAGACTTTAGGTAGTATTCTCGAGAGCAGAGATAATCCTCCACCCATAAGAGATCTAGGTCGTTTGATTCAGGGTAAATAGATCCTATGAAAAAACATATTAAGCCAGGATTCTTCTTCTTCAATTGCTGTCTCGGTGAGCCAGGGAATAGCTGTTGCCTTAGATAGGATATTAGGAATAATTGAGAAATTGTATAGGTCAATCCTCTTTTGAAGATTGAAACCTCTCCATTCGTAAACGGAAGAACACACATACGTTTTTAGGAATGTCCAGTGTGAATAAGAGGCACCTTTTGAATCCCATACAATTCCCAATATCTCCACTGTGTCCTTAATTGAACAGTTGGCAATTTGAATAGCCTCACTTGGGCTCCAACTACCAATAGGAAGAACAACCGTCTTTTTATAGTTGATTTTCAAACTGGACCTCATTTCATATTTTTTCAAATAGTTCAGAATTACTTCAATTCGTCTAGTTAATTGAGCCTCAGAGTTAACTTTTAACATCAATGTGACATCCTCGGCATACATATCAATTATATGTCTCGAGGATCCGAAATCCACCCCAAACCCCTTGAATTTCTTTATAATGGAATCTCCAAGATCTGTTAGTGCGGCGACGAATAATAGGGGGGGCTGAAGGACAGCCTTGACGGTAGCTCTTTCTTAAGGTAATTGGGTCGCTTTCTCCCTCCCCTATCGAAATAGTGGAGGTTTCATTGAACAGAAGCGCTCTAATAGCATTAAAGTGTTCTTTTGGAAGAAGTATTTTAACTGCTTTCAAAATATGACTCTGTAGGACAGAATCAAATGCTTTGCTAAAGTCTACAGCTATAATTGCACCGAAAGTTCTTTATTTACGTATAATTTTCACAGCAGACTGTATATTTCTTGAAATGTCTGAAATTTTCCTGCCCTTTAGGAAGTCTTTATGTTCTTTGCCAAGATTGGAGCTCAAAATGAGTTCTATTCGTCTGGCAAGAACACCTAAAAGAATGCGATAGCTCTCACTAAGCACCGTGATGGGTCTCCAATTGTTGATATCGGTAGCCACCCCTTTTTTGGGATCATAACTATCCGGCCTCTTGTTATGGATTGTGGAAGCTTTCCCTCAAATTTCCATAGACTTCCCCAGTTCAACTAAATAGGGAACAACCTCATCTACATATTGGGTAAAAATCTTCCCACCAATGCCATCTGGACCAGAAGCTTTTCCATCCTTAAAATGCTTTGTTATGTAATTTGATATAACATTTTTTGTGAAGATTGAATGTTTTCTTAACTTAAAACGAGGATAATTCGCTCTTTTACCCCCAACAAGCTTTTGGAAGTTCCTATGAAAGAGCTTCAAAATTCCCTGTGGGTCAGTGATAGTTTGGCCTTCGTCAATTATTTTCTTGATTAAGGTAGTTGATCGGTCTTTCGGGAAGATTTTTTAAATCTTTTCGATGCGTTTGTTTCCGAGACAATTTTTTCCTTAAACTCCATCTCAGCAATCTCCGAAGTACGATATAAATTGGCAGTTTCTGCTGCAATTGAGCGTAGAAAGAGAGATCTGTTATTCAAAACATCTTCAAGATCCTTTTCAAATGATACAGCTCTCTTCCTTTTCCTTCTAATAAATTGTATTGTTGTGAATTTAACAGTAGAGGACTATTAGCTATTTTTACTGGATTAAAAGTAGAGTTAAAACAATGAGTCAAATTTTACTTTAGTTCTTTGATAAAAATTTTATCTATCACTACACACATTGGGGTCTTAAAACGTTTCTTTGAATGATATTGTTGAATATCAATTTCAATCATTTTATGACCAGATCCAGGATGAGGGGGATAGAGTGCATTAGTTGTTTTTGAACGGATAGAAGAAGAAGCAAGAGCTAAATCGATCCGTGAGGACTTTTTCCCACTTCTCCAAGACACACTATCCATTGGGTTAAAAATTCTAATGATATAACATAAGTATAGCTCCATGATAATTTTGGTCAATATTTGAAGATTAGGGTACCGAAAATTTGATTTATATAGATCTACATTAAGATCACCAATTAACAGGAGAGGATAAAAGTCATTCTTGCAAACGTTAATGATTGCCTGATAGAAGGCAAAGCATTTGATATTCGGTCCATATGCGTTGACTAAATAGAAAACACCACTTACTGTTGAAATAAATATTTTATGCCATTTCCCCCCCACTAGAGAATTCATTTACGCACTTGGGATTATTGATGGTCTTTGAGACCAAAGAAAGTATTCCCTTATGTGTCCCATCTCCTGTGAAAAAGTAAAAAGTGAAAGTTTTCCTAAGTAGTTCACACCCTGCATTTTTAAAAGTGATGTTCACGAACGATGTTTGAAGATGATATTTGAAAAATATCCGCTGTCGGGCTAAAAAATGGTGAACTTTGGCAAAAAAAAAAAAAAAAATATTTAAAAATTTAACTCTTCAAAAAATCAAAACAAAAGACAGCCTATTATGTTCTAAATCAACTCAATCGAAATAATTTCCTTCCGGCTCCATAGTCTTCTCAATCCTGCTTCTGAAGGAAGTGCAGTTCTTTTTCACGAAGCTCGGGTCTACAAGTGGTTATGATGAAATCTAGGTGTATGAGATTCAATACCGTCTCGTACAAAATAGTTTATTAGTAGTTAGATCTGCAAAACTATGCGTCATCATGATGTTTAATCCTCTTGGATGATTATGCATACATCTTTATGCCCTTTAAAACATTTTTCAGCCTCGATTTGGTGCTAAAGAGTAGAGGTGTGAGCCCTTTACCTTCTTGTAGTATGGGTCCCAAAATCATGATCACTGCAGATCAGCGTTATTTTTCATTGAATTTAATTTACTCTATATATAGTCGTGCTAATGTTTTTAATGACAGACTCATTAGACTTATACGATTCGCTATCCAGGAGATATTATGTATTAAACTTTGCACCAGTTTTTTTACCAAAGCCTGTAGACAAATCAAGCTTTTTTTTAAAAAGCCCTAATATTTTTTATATGTTTGTCATTACATATAAAGAAAAATATCATTTGCTTTAAAATAATAAGAATTATAGACTATTTGATAGCATGTTATCAATCAAAATGTAACCTTTTTGACTCCCCTTTGATCGTTTTAAGTGCCTTTCAAATTGTTTACAAACAATTTTAATAAAAATAATCATAATCATTGAGAAAACTATTAGAAGGTAATGATTGTACCTACGGTCGAATTTGTCATTATGTCATGCTTTTTTGAAATATATTTTTATGTACGCCTCTGCATTATATTTCTGAGAAAGGTATAACACAAATCTGCATTGTATGTATGTAGATAGAATATGGAGTGTTAAGTTGATACGTCAAAAACAAAAAATCCTATTTTTAAGTTTGAACATGAAGCACTTTCTACTTTTAGCTCACTGGAAACAATGTTTCCACAACACCAATATGTTTTGATCAGTTTTGGTATAAAAATGAGTATTGCTAGTTTGATACCTTTCAATACCTTTCCATTCTTATTTCGACTAATAATTTCTTTACAAAAATGTATTTTATTGACATGCACTTACAATGTCGTTCACAAGAGTTTTTATTTTGGGTAGAAGGAAAACTCAGGAGTAAAATTATATGACGTTGTAATGAAAATACCATTTTCATTCTACGGAAGTTATGACGTTTTTAAGAAAAGGTTTCAATATCAATTTACTATTGTCCCGTTTTAAAAACATCCGTGCCTTGATATCACTAAAATATACGGATACTAAACAACACTAATTACTTCTATTGGTATTGTTCAGCTATAAGTTTAATATATGTATGTGGACCAAAAATTTTTCTTTGTGTACTATTTGATGTTCTAAATTCAGGCTCATAGTTTGGAAGTAAACTTTGTTAAAGACACAATTGATTAAAATTTTTTGCCTTTAATTTTTTTTATTGTTGGGTCCAGTGGCCAGTCTACTTTGATTATGATCGAGGATAATGCAAAACTACAGCACTGTTTTTAACTTTTGTGTCGCATCATAATTAGGAATATGAATTTGGTACAAAAAAAATAAAGTTTTATTCTTGTCCTTCTCTACAAAAGGATTATCCCTATTTTTTTCGATTGAGGTTGCATAAAGGGTTGAAAATAATACAAGTGCAGGTTTTTTTGTTGTTATTCTTATGTATTTATTCTGTTTTGTCGTCTTTTTCCTTAGATTATTTTCTGAAGGACACGACATATATCAATTATTCAATAGCTGCCCAAAAGTCAAGTTTTTCTACTGTTAATGATTCAACTTTGGATTATATTTTGTCAGTAAAAAAATTGGTACAAATATTAATATATTATATTTTTAATATATCTATTAAAATGATTCGAATATTCATTGTTTGACATATGTATTACTACACATCTAAAATAAAATGTTTGTAACACGCCCCTCAATAAAATATAATTGAAAGATATATGAAACAGAGCCATTTAAGGTGTGTGTAAAACAGTAACTAAAATATTCCATTAATTCATCATGTTAGCTGATATACTGTCAAGTCTTAAGACAGGAAGGGTATAAAAAGCTATGATAATATTATGCTGTTACATCTCAAAATAGATTTTATTTAGCCCATTTGAGTATATTGAAGTAAGTAGAAGTCATTTCCTATGAAATGTGTATTAGGGGGAATTTTTTTAACTGCAAAGATTATGATCTAGTCATTTTTTAACTCAATTATAATGTCAAAATACATTTATCGAATAGATGTTACTGCCCAATAAATCTAAAAGCGAGGATTTATTCGGAGTGTTTGGCCACCCAAAGAATGATATTGCTGTATTTTTGCAATTTAAAACTTAATTTGTCCATAGTAATTGTTACATATGTTAGTATAAGCATAAAACACGGACTAAAAAATCCTGGGTTTTACGCATAGATTGTGCAATTTTGTCTAATACATCTAATTTTCAGTTAATATCAACCATCTAAGTACAGCTTTCACCATTTCATAAAAATTTGTTCTGTAGTTTGTGAGTTATTCTACAAAGTGTGACGTTACTTTTGTATTTCCAAAACAATAGATACAAAAAAAATATTATTCTAATTTTACATTAATTAAAACCCAAAACTTGCAGTAGTATGACTAAAAGACCGCTCAAACCCAATTTGTGATATGTACTATATTTAGCTAATAATTAATCACATGCAACGCCATCCTCTGCATGTTGGCAAACAAATTGTCAGCTCTTTACAATAACCGCCCTGTCCATAGGGTAATACATTGCCATAATGAGAGGAATTGGAGGAGAGATGCGGCAGAAAGTATTATCCAAGACGCCTCAAACTACAAAGCTCCGCGGGTTGAGGTCAGAACTAAAAGAGACCCAAATGGAGGTTGACCAGAAATTATCCATATTGTTGCTGCAGTCGTTTTGATTCATCTTGGCTGAATAGGACTATAATGGACTTCTTGATGTCGTAGGGAGTCTGGATAGAGATGCCAACAGTCTCTGCAGCCTTCTCGGAACTGACACTGGCGTGTAGGAGATTGCAATTACGTTGTCTTTTCTGCTTTAGCTCTGATATTTTTACACTGTGAGATATGGGATGAATAAAACTTGATTCAGCTCTCGTTTGGTTGCGTAATGAAACCTCAAAATGAAAAATAACGGAGATAAAATCGTAATTAAATACTACTGTCAGTTTTAGATACCGACTTTACATATTATATCACTGGCCAATTACCATAATTTCTGAGTAATTCACGCCGCTTGCCGGGAAGAACTCTTTATCTAAAGATATGTAGTCTATGCTATCCCTTGTTTCTGTTTTCCCCATGACCGTTGCAAAGATGTTTTTTATAGATCCATTTAACTCACATTAAAATGTTCACCCTTTAGATTATATATATATATGTATCTGTGTACATATATTTTAAATATTATATACGATTAAGAACACATAGAGAAAATGACCTAATTTCCCTAGGCTTTGTATGTACAAAATTCAAATGTTTTCTTCAAAGACAATTAGTAGAGTAGAGAGGAGAAATGAGGGAGGGGATAAAGCCCTACCCATTCTTTTGCAATAAAATAAATTCTACAAATAAAATGTTCTTAAATGTTAATTCTTATTCATGCTTTCATAGTTGTTGTTTTTTTTCTGTGGATTTTATTTTATTTTTATTATCATAGTGGATTGTGGATCTCAATAGATATTAAAATTCCAATTATTTTATGTGTGCTTTTTTCAAAGAAAAATTCTTTTACTTATTTATTTCATTTTGAGACCATTAAGGCCTGGTTTATATGTACGTGTGTGTATATACATACATATAAATATGCTTAATAGTCTCTCTCTCTCATGAGGGAAGGAAGGAATTGTACATTAATATATTCGAACTTGATTTATTTACTGTTCAAATTTTGCGTGCTGTTTTTTCCATATACACTTTATATGTTCTAAAGGTAGAAACATATATCGTGCTATGTTTTGCCTCGTACTTAGACTGCTTTAAGTGAAAGCAGTGGTAGAGAAGGAAAACGAAGAAATAAATGAAGAAAAAAAAAAAAAAAAAGACTCGTGTAGAACTTTTGATTATTTTTTTTTGTTCAACGATGTGTAAATAATTATTATTATGCTATTTTTTTTTTAGAAACATGAAACGAAGATTTAAAAAAATAAACAATAATATTAGTATTATTATTAAATTCAGGTATATATATATATAAGCGATTATGGTCTGAAAAAGCTTCCGACATCAACGTGAAGATGGAAGCACTTGCAAATAAAAGCTATTACCTATGCACATTCTATTTTTATACTGGTTATAAAAGTGTGCCCGGAGAATTGACTAAATTTATGAACCCCTCCTCCACTTGTAACAAAAATGTCAATTGCTTGGCTTGAACATCGTAAGCATTTTCAGTATGTAAAAAAACAATAAAACAAAATTAAAGTGGTAATCCTGAATATGTGAAGACTTTTTCGAAAGAGAACAACTTAGTGGTCATGGCTTTTCATAAGATTTGTAGCAAGAAGCTGTGAATAAAGGAAATCCCACTACGTATCAAGCCAGAGCAAAGACAGGAATGTTTCTCGTATCAATGTTCAAGTCTACATTGAGTTCAACAAGGACTTAAACTTAGTGATGTGTCAGATCTTATTTTGGACTAATGCCGTCCTGACCAGTTCAGCCTCACTCCAGTCCAGTTCATATCTAAATATCAGTCTTAATACTATTAAAGGGATTTTTTTCATGACGTAACTAAACTGTATTTATTGTCTTGAAAAAAAAAAAACCCCGGTCCTAAAACTGAGAGTAATGTCCTACCGGAGATACTGGGTCGTCTTTGGAGTGTATTATAGAGAGAGGGAGTCGCCCTGCAAGGCCTGCAACAAAAAGAAAATGTCTTTGCCCTTGTCTTTTGTGAATGCAAGCAAATTCATTTGAGTTGGCCGGTAATGTCTAATAGAATCACACATTATCTAGGGAGGTGGCCTGCCAAAGAGTGAAAAAATTATGGTTTTAACGACGTGACTTTTCAATTCAGAATTTGATCTAAATCTATTACAAAATTGCTAAATATGATATCAAGGTCCAATTTTGAAAATCATTGACTGTAGTCCGAAAGAGCAACGGTCTGTAAGACTAATCTGTAGAACTGGCTCTAAAACTAAACTGGATTGACTAAATACTGACTGACACAACACTACATATGTATGCCTATCAACCAATTCTCAGTGTTACTCTGTGTTATTCATAAGCACACGCATTTATGATTACTTTCTACTTTGATTTTTCCTTCTAAAGAATTAAATGCTACTAATAATAAAAACTTAATGAAAATTTAAAAAAAAAAAACACTGTTTACATTATTAACAACAGCAAATCTCACCAGCTAAAAATTCTTAAGATTTACAACCCCACCAATTTCCCTGATCGACCTTTTTTTATTGTTAGCAAAAAAAGTATTTAGATACCAAAATCTAAATTGTCATCCTCACAACACTAATATATATATACATATATCTATAATTTTTGACATAAATAATGCTATAAGAACATTAAGGGGAAAAGACGCAGTCATTTTCCCAATTTATATAATTTTTATTAAATGTTTTCTTTTTTTTTTAAATAAATAGTAAAGAAATGATATAATGATTGACTGGTTCTTTAGGAATTTTTTAGGTGGGTTTTGTGTTTTAAAATATGAATATGTCAATATAAATGTGTGTTTATTGACAGATATAGTAATTGTCAAAGTATATACTTATATTCAAAATGTACCTTTTAAAAAGCTTTATTTTAAAAATATATTATCAACCTATATATAACATATCTTAATTACATCTCTAAAACTAAGGGTAAAGGCCTTATACTAATTGTATGTACGTACTTTTTTTGCAATAACGTTTAAAGTCCTCTATTTCTGAGACATTATAATAAGGGAGAAAGAACTCACTTTCAACTTTGAGCATCTGCCCCTCCATTGCTTAGTGTAGCTAGCCTTCTAATTGTCTTGTTTTAAGACGATTATTACATTAAAAAAGGATATGATCACAGCATAATATTAAGCTGGAATTAAACTACTTATTCTTTAAAATAAAAATATGGGGTAATAGTATACAGAAGTTTAAAAAATTTTTATTTTTAAAATTAGATATATTAATCAAAATATATTATGTTATATTATAGTATCAATAGATTTTTGATAATAGGTTTTTTTTTGTTAGCTGCCAATATTCTACTTTTTTTATCACAAATAAGTGTTCTGAATGTTGATTGAGCTCAAATATATTGTTGTTATGTTTTGAACAATTCTAACTGCTGATAGAAAATTAGTATGAGATTGGAGGAGATTTGTTTAACTAGATTCTTTATAATATCAGGAGGTGCTTTTTTGTTTTCTTTTTAGTGAAGAAAATGTTAAGATATACAATCAATATTAACCTAAGTTTTATAAGTATAAAAAAAACTACACTAATACATAAACACTATCTTAATCACAGGTAGAACGCTCCATGAAAGCTTTTGCGGAGCCACATACAGTGTAGAGGCATGTCTGGACTGTCATGCTAGCCTGTGGCTAGTAAAAAACCCAGCAGGGTGGCTTTTATCTAGCCTATTTGTCTACGTGATGCCGATCCCCAAACACCACATATAAACAGGTAATTTTGGGTTAAATTCACAATATATTAGTGTCTCATACGTCGAATAGACATTCAACACAAATATCATGGGAAATTTTTGCTATAATATATTTTTCAAAGACGAAATTTGTAATATTTCTCTTCCAGTGTAGTTCAGAAATGTTTTGTTTTTTCAACAAAATTTACATTTCTAAGCACGGAAATCTCCAAAAAAAGGTCTATTTCACCTAATATATTTCCGTAAAGCACTATATTTCCTTGTTTCTGATTGAACAAAACAGTATTGTTTAGGTATTCCCTTTGAATCCAAGGGAATAAAATATTTCTTTGTGATATTCTAGACTAGCAAAAAAAAAAAATTGACTAGCCCTGTTGGCTGGAACCTAATTTTAAGGATTGTTGAAACCCTGTGTACCTTTCTAGTTTGCCCAACTCCGGTGTAATGTATAACAACCGAGTTTTTGAAATATGCATGGTTATTTTTTAGTATAATGGCTTACATTTATAATTTATTAATTATATTTGTGATAAGTAGATCAATACGAGAGGTTCTGTCATTGATCTCAAACTACTATTAGTAAAAAGTTATACTAATGTAGATAGGTTTACTACCTTTTTTTCCTTCAAATTGTAATTGAAATAGTTTCTATCAAAGCTACAAAACAAAGTAGCGAAACACAGACCACGTAATCATTATTTGTAGAAGACAGTGATGGTAGGAACACTTTTTGTGTACAGGGGGGCATCTAGTATATTTGAATACTAGAGTATAACTAACTATAAAACCTCCATGAAATCACTCTTTTAACTGAATTAACAAGGTCAATTCTATGAAGGAAGAAAAAGTAACATGTGGAAAAATGGATTATTTTTTACAATAATGTGTTCTATGATGTCATAATTAGCAACATATTGTGTTGGAAAATATACAATTACCCTACCATGTATGAATGATTTGATTTAAAGCTTTAGTTTGGCCAATAAAGACTTGTCAAAGAAGAAATATTTCCTTACAATTGATTAGCTAGAATGCGTATAATCCTTATGTAAGTTGAATAACCACTGCTATATACTTGGCCATCAAATACTTCAAGAAAGTCTTTAGTTGTTTTTTTTTTTGCTGAAATTAAAAGGCTTAAGCTTATAATATGTTCAAATATACATCACCAGGATATTTGGTGTATTTACTATTTTTGGAGTGTAAAGAATTTAATAAAGAAATGAAATATTATATTGAACAATGTATAAATATCCAAAAAAAAAAAAAAGTAGTTAATAGCTTAGTTGTTATTGCGAGTATACAACCAGATATTTTTTCTTCACAGGGGCGTGTCAATAAACAAAATATATTCTTCCGTTTCCGCAAGAGCTCTACACCGTATTTTAAGAGTGTATTTGAAAAAGAAAAAAGATCAAGTTCAGAGTTACTGCTTATATTTGACATTCGGATCGAATCCTTATTGAGAATGATCAAGTATATTTTATACCTATATATTATTTTATATACAAAGTTTCATAAGCCAAATTTGAAGTAGAAACGAAGAAATCATGTCAATAAACAACTTACAATACTACGTACTACAAAAAAATAATATATTGTTTATTCCTTTTTTGGAATCCATTCAATATATGATTATTAATAATATGAAAGCCCAGGACTTGTTTTTTCATAATATTAGAGAGAGAGAGATGTTTCAAATAGTAAACAAACTCATTTGACGTCATCATTATGGATCTTAGGTCCCTCCATACGAGAGCGTTTTCTTTTTTGCGGATTATAAAAGTTTCGGTTCTACATGGGGAAGAAATCTGCCTAATCCCAGCCGGTTAAGCATGCGAATATTATTAATTTCTATTGGAGAAGGGTAAATGATCGCATTTGGAGTATAAAACTATTCGCTTCTCTATAACTATACCATTTCCTGATAAAAGTTACATATTTGTATATGTTATTAAATACATAAACAGCATTGTTAGATGCTTTCACTTTAGAAGCCGTTTTCAAAAAATATCGTATTAGGTTTAATTGGAACGACGGCATTGTATGGAGGCAAGCGCAGAACGGATAAATATTTTGCATTTTCTTCAAGAAACGATTCTTTGTGGACGGCATTTTAATGAAAACATAAAAAAACAAATTTTATAGAAATAAAAATCTTAGGTATAAGACATAATTTCTCATTTGTACATACATTTGGCTTACTAATGAATATTATTAATAGCTGCATATTGCATCCATCAACATGGCACTGTTTACATTTTATCATAGTACGAGTGACATCAAGTAATATTTTATGTCACACTTTTCATGTCTAGGACTAGTTTTTGAGTAAGCAGAGAACCTGGAGCTAGGAAAGATGGCCTGTCCCATTTCTTTTCATTCTTTTTACAATAAAGTTTATTCAAAAAATAATTTCACTTTTGAGAAAATAGAGTCGGGCTGTGTCTTTTTTTTTTTTTTATCAATTATCCAGCTGCCTTTAATAAATATATTGCCACAAATACTTATATTTTGATCAAAATAATAATATTTTAATAACTAAAAAAAATAATATGAATTTTTTTTTTCTCATATTACATATTACCATTGTATCTTAGTCAAATATAATACTTTGACCCATTTTTCTAAAAATTAATCGCCCTTGTGCTCAAAATAAATATTAATATATTTATATTAAAATGCAGTAAAAATTTATCCAGTATTAAGCAATGATTATAACCTACTGTAGGGCTAGTCTTGATTAGCATGAGCTAATTTGAAGTTTAACTGATGTAAGGAAAGCAATAAGAAGACAAATCAACATCTGGCATTCAAACAGTACAGTGTTGATGTTTAAGCTTGAAGTTGTAATTCTAAGCATTTTTTAGGGTGTGAGTTGTATGTAATAGTCATTCAGAATAGGAATTTTTTTATTTTATATTTCGAAGAATTTATCATTATTCTTCCATTTTTGAGGAGAAATAATTTAAATATCAAGTTTGTTCATGAAAGACAACGGGACAAAGCGCTGAATATCTGTTGGGAGTTGTTAATTGAAGTGTGTTTTAGACTATGAGTGGAATGGAGGATCGACATTGAAGTAATTTCCACCTTATTTGTATCCTTCACTCATAATTGTCTGTTGCTAGCTTTATAAAACGAAGAGTTATAAGTGAAAGTCCTTTTATAGGCGTGACATAGGCAATCCTTACCTATGTTTTGTTGTTTTCTAAATTAGTAGTAGAACTGATTTCTTTTTCCTTCCTTTATTGAAACAAATCTAATAAAACCTCATGGCAGCAAAACATCTCTCCTTCTAAACATAAATCAAATTGTCAAGGGTAACATGTTGACTAACGGTTTCTTTTTTTACATACAGAAAGTGCTTTGAATTTACAGTCATATTGATGTTAGCGAGAGAAAGCCATGTTATAACATATATGCAGCATTATTTTTGATCATCCTCTCATTTTCCAAAATTATAAAGTTTTCCAATGACTTTTTTTTAGGGAGAAGAATCTGGGCTTTATACAGTTATTATTGAAGGTTCTTTGAGTAAAATGTTTGAATTTTTTTATAGAATAATAATAATAATATGAGCTTCCGTTTCTCATCAACATTTCCTAGGAATTAAATCCAATCTTTTTATATGTAGAGTCTTGTAAATTGTGATATCAAAAACTCATAAAGGATAAGAAGGCATCTATGGTTGTGGTTATACATACATACATATATATGTATAGCAAAGACCAACCAACCTTCTTTCTTTTTCTGTTGAGATTATTGTTTTCTAATATAAGAAAAAGGACATGAAAAAAGAATCGATTTGGCACCAGATACACAAAGATTTTTATTTAAAAAAAGAAATGGGGAAAAAATGAAATAAAAAAACAATTTACGATATCATTGTCATTATCATACTTGATTTTCTCCTTCTGTTTATTTTTATTTTTCATTCAAAATGTGCTGTTCCATTAATTTTATTGATTTTCTATAAGTTATGTCTAAATAAAAAGCAAAAAAAAAAAACCTTGGATTTAAAAAAAAATCATTTTTAATACCTATTTGTTTTTAATTTGTATGAACATTTTTTAGGAGAGGGAGGGGGGCATGATATTGCATTAGATAAAGGGATTATTGGGAAACACTCTTTTTTGATCATCAAGCAATTTCATTATACTGTCGATTTATAATATATTATGCCTGTTTAATGCCTTTATACTTTAATTATAATAGTACAGTCATTAATCTGATTTCGTTAGAGGAAATCAAAAATAATCAGTTATTATTTGTTAAACCACGATCAAATGGCAAAAATATGGAAAAAATAAACATATGAGTGCAAAATCTATATACAACTTATATCTCTTACGTGGAGAAAATTCAAAATACAACGGATCTACTCTTTTAGGCAGGGGAATTCCGAATTATTTGGTACTTTTTGAAATTAAGGATTTCATATTTTTTTATAAGAGCGAAGAAAAAATCAAAGTCCTCCTCTTTGTTCAAAGAAGGCTTCATACACTAACCTGGAAGACTCTTTTCGATTTAGTTTGACTTAACTATAAACAAGGATATCTATAGCATTTACTTGCTTGGATTAAGTGACTTGCACCAAGATAGCTCATAATGTCTATTAGAATACAAAATCATTGGCTCCTCCAGGATTTAAGATCAAATAATTTACCACTCCTTTGTTGCTGAATTCAATTTCTCATTGCTTATAAAATTTAAGATTTCATTTCTAATAGTCTAATTTATAGTTTTATTTATCATTTAATATAATATACAATTTAGGTATGAATTAATTTTCATTCCCAGTTGAGTGAGGTTTCTCTTTCTAATTTATATTTATATATATCTTGTACCGTGAGTCTGTTCCTCCGTCACTTATTCCTCACCAACAGCTATTTGAATGATTTGCTCTTGGTTATTTAGGTAGTTATTTAGTAATGTAATTGCTATTTTATTCTGCTATCCCAAAATATTAACAGTTAATTTGTCTGATTTGACTATTTCCGACGTAATCTTAATAATATGACTATGTCAATTATTTGGTTCATATTATAAGACAACGATTATTCAAGAAAAAAAAAACATAACAAAATGTAGCGTATAAAAAATCAAATTTTCGTTTGAATTAAAACATAGTAAGTTTGTTGTAATATTATCAAATTGAAGACGAATTATTCTTACATTGTCACGCCCTAGAAAATATGGAATTGTTGAATTTTAACAGTAAATGTGTGCTCTAAATAGTCTATTGATTAGAAATTTAGCAGGATTATTTATAAATGTATGAAAATTATACAAAAATTTCTTTTAATATCATGGGCTGAAGCATTGACGAATTGTTACGACGTAACTATTGTGTGTCCGACAATTTGAAATATACGACAATGCGTAACTTAGCCTATCGTAATTACTAAAATTTATTTTATCTTATTTTTACACATGGTTTATTTGAAATTTATTATATATATGAAACTGTATTTCATTTTAGCTTAAATTTAAATATCTCCAAAATAAATAAAAATTATCATTTGAACATTTACATATTTTGTAAATGACATTAAGGACAAAAAAAAATGACCTCAATTCGACAAAATATAATTTGATCTTTGAACTCAAACTTAAGATCAGATGTCAAAATATAAGGTCCTTGCCTAGACCTTTGTAGTCGTAGTTCATATTATTTCACCCTTTCGTTTTCCTTATTAAAGCTTTTGAGCTGGAAAAAAAACTTTTTTGATTAATTTGTTTCCTATCTTACCTGTAACAATCACATGTCCTGAGGAACTATACTGTGTACGACCCGTTACAATATCACGGATTTGACATTTATATTTCATATGTCCATCTGCAGAAGAGACATCTCGTATATGAAGATCGCCCAGGGATGTGAGTAAATACCTGCAAGGGATTAAATAGTTTAGTATTATAGAGCTGAACAGTTTGTGTAGATGTCATGGAAAATAATTAAAAAAGTAATTCAAAGGCTTGTCGTTAGAGTAGGGGTTACTAAACAATAGCCTATGGGTCGCATTTGAATGGTAAATTTGTTATTCTACCCTTATACGAATATTTGGAATACTAAAATATTTTTTTGTAATATGTTGTTCTACAAAACAATCTCATGAAACACCAGAGCTGAGTATTTAGTTGGGCGACTCTTGGTTAGTAGTACTACACAAAAAATTTTATTAAATCTTTCAAAACTAGGTTAAAATTTCTACACTATGCAGTTTTTTTTTAATAAGTGATGAGTTAACATAAATTTCAACGAGGGTAGAATAAATACCCAATTTATTTTATTAGATGATATTTATGTACATACAACTCAATATTTCATAGGGATATTTTGTTCAATTGTGGGCATTGTATTCAAATTTCTGAGAGGAGTTAATATACTCAAAAATGTTCACTATAGTTTAGAACCTATAATTGATTTTTAATATTTTATCTGACACATTATGGCTTTCCAAATATAACCCATCAATGTCGAAAACTTTCAGTGTATAATTTTTTTTTGCTGATTTCAGTGCTATTTTGTGGTACTATTAATTAATCAGTACAGCATGTTGATATAATACAAATATAATCCAAGCTCATTTATTTATTGAGCTTCTTTTAAAGGAAAAAAAACCTTACTCAAAATTAGTTTTCCTCTCTTACCTGCAATAATCATTTGCCCTTCAGAACTACAGGATGAACCTTGAACTATTTAGAACAAGTTTTTGATAGAATTTGCCGATAGGCCATGAAAGAATACAAATTTTATGCAGACATATTTTTGAGCAAAATCATTATAGAGCTTGCATCCGTGTTAACGGGTTAGATATAGTAAAATATTACTTTTTACCACTGGACAAATACCAGCACAGCTTAGTTGTTGGATCAGTAAAAAAACCAAAAACCAACAATTAAGACTACAGGGATAATAGTTCAGTCCTGAGTAATTTTATCAGTCCTAGAACCGATCTTTGTTGGTATTTTAGTATTTTAGCTGTTGAAGTGTAATCAATGCAGTCATAAGCCATGAATCATAATTAGATTTTAAATTTATTTTGCAGCTATCTATTCATTCCTCCGTGTTAGGACCATAGGACCGACTAATAAATCCTATGGCTCTTGAATGAGAGGAAAAAATTGGTAGAATCTAGAAAAAAAAAGACTAAAAAAAAAAGGGAGAGAGAAAAAGACTGGTTAAAAGGGCAGTCCTAGGGCGAATTCAAGAAGACACTAAATTAGATGGGAAATGTACAACTGAATAATTACCTTCCACCAGAATGAACTTCGACAGGTGATGTAGAAGAAAGCGTGTCCTCCTTCCACCACGCCACAACATTCACACGTGATCTCATAGGCTCTGAAACAGAACATCGAAGTACCGCCACATTGCCACGTAGAACAAACACGTTGTAAACTTGAACATTATAGGGGAGCGAGAGCACTGCAGCATGGAAAAAAAGAGACAAAAGGAACTTTAATTTCAACTTATATTTATACATGATAATAGAATACAATGTACTACATAAAAGGATGTTAGAAGGAGCTGAATGTACAGATACATGATAAAAATACAACAACTCTATTTTAGCCCTTCCTTTACGTCTCATTTGATTCACAATAAACTAAAATAGAAAAAGAAAAAAAAATCTTCCGCCAAATTGAATTCACTTAAATGTTGTTCACCACCAGATGTCGTATTCCTTCTTTTTTTTTTATACTATCATTATTCTATATTTTACATTTTTAAATTTCATAAATAGACCATGTTTCCGTTGAGCAAATTGAATAATATATGTACATATAGATGTATAATAAAAACTTGGCAAACATTTTTAAAGGACTGATAATCAAAGTGAGGAGAACTTGCTTTGGAAAAGACAGACAAATATATTAGATATTATATCTACAAAACTACGCAAAGTAGGTAAAAGTGATGATGCAGTATTGACTTCGTACAAAGAAAAACAGTAGAATATATTTTGAGGACTAAAAATGTTTATGTACCCGTATCGACCATCCTAAAAGTTACTTGTTATTTACTGACCACCTTACTTTTATAAACGATACTATTTGAGCTTATCAAATATAGTGAGTATTTGAAACGTTCTCAGCAATTATTTTTAACCATGATTAACGTCTATGAGTTCATTTTCTTCAAGCCCTGCCTCCAATAATCTATCCATTTATTGTAAATTTAATTTTTTAGTTTTAAAATGATGTATGTAATTTCGAGACCCATCCAATTCCTGTTGGACTTAACTTAGCGTCCCTATTAGCTGAAGTAGATTCCTTGTCACAATAGTATTTTTTTTCCACACAAGTTGTCACTTTTATACACCACAGATGATGTTAATTTATTATTGTGTTTCATCAAGTTACAACATGTACAAGTTAAGAGAAGAAGCTATTTTTTACACGCCAAATGCATTCATTTCCCCTTCTCTACTCAAGGCGTCTCCAAGTTTTTCTTGTCCATTGCAGAATTTTCCTTGTTAATTCAATTAAAAAGGTGAATTAATGGAGGTTGTAACATTAATTACTCATGAGTAATAAGTATAACTAAAGTTGAGTTCTGTCCAGATCGTTCCCAAAGAAATCAGTTCTATAAGTAGTCAGTGAATTTGTGATAATTGATAATTTGGAAGGTATGTGATACTTATATTTGAAAGGCCTCAGCCCAACCCATAAAACTGAAGTATACTTTGAATGGGGGTGTTACTTCGTTAAAAAAAGTAAAATTTTGGCTGGATGAGGTTAAACGAGGCTGGACGAGCCAAAACGAGCATCACAGTGGTCGAACAGATGAAGTTATGACTCAAAAACTGTGAAAAATATCAAGAACGCAGCACTAGAGAATTGTCAACTGAAAGTGCACAAAATATTAGACATTTGTAATCATTTCAAAAAGTGCAGAATATAACATATTATATGAAAATTTTGACATAAGAGAGCTGTGTGCAAGATGGGCGCCACATTTGCTCACACTTGAGAAAAAATAATGCCTTGAAGAAGCTTCAATTTAGTGTTTAGCAAAGTTTCAAAACAACGAACAAAGCTAAAAGGAGATTATGTGTAAAAATAAATATCTTTTATCACAGCACTTTTGTGCTTTCTTTTTTTTTTTGTTCGGATACTTCTGGGATTGCAAATGTGCAAATATTTTTGTGTTGGTTCGGGTATCAGAATTGCAACCGTTACTTAAAAAAAGGGGGGTTATTCAAAAGCAGTTAAAGGCAGAATTGACTTTTGATTTGGTTTGATGAATTATTTTAAAGATTTGAATACTTTTTTTATAATAAAACCAACATTAATTATTGTTTTTTTTATGAAGGACATTTTGTTTGAAGAGCAGAGATCACAAATATAGCTCAGAAGTTTGGGGAATTAGTCTTGAGCAACCAATATTTTATAAAGTAATTGCACTACAATGTGCCAAGAACAATCTAGTATAGTATCGATTTAAATGGGTCAGTACTGGGGTATAACTGTAGTATCAGGGTACTGTACGACGCAATTACAAGTAATAAATCACATTAGGGAAGAAAATTTGTTCATAGATTGAGAACGAAAAAAATCCTTCCAGGATTAGAAAACAATTAAGCTTTGTTCAACGGTCTGGACCGAAATATCCGTTACAGAAAAAATCACTTGAGACCGAATTGAAAAAGATCGATCTAGGAACGACTCTCAACTCTAATATTTACTACCCCTTAATATTTATTTTATTGTTATTCAAAAAGTCCCTAGCTAGGTACATAGTAAGAGGTTCAAGTATCTCTATAAATACATGGACAGAACAGACGAACATCCTTTTCCTCTTCAAGTACTCTACACTTTTAAAGAACATAAATATGATCAAGAGTGCTTTTCAAAATGTAACATTCTAACCTAAAAAACACACATATGAAAGTATCTTTCTTGAATATACTCAAACATTTATAAGGAATGACCTTATTAACTATTGGAAAAATATGTAGTGTAAAATAAAAAGTCCCTTTGAAGCATTTTAATCAAGCGTAGATAAATGAGACAAAGTCCTTATCAAGTTTTTCTTTTAGAAAAAAATATATACCATAAAAAACTGTAAATCTTTTTTTTTTTTTTTTTCATAAATGTATTTATGTAGAACACTTTAATATTTAAATTATTTTACTATTGTACGTACATAGTAAAATAATTTAAGGAAATTCTATTTCAAAATCTTACCAATTGTATAACTTTGGTTGGTTGCCTCATCTAGGGTGAACATATTGTACATTGGTGTAGCTTTGTCGTCATTAAATATGGTTGTATATAACAATAGGATTTTTTTCAAGGTTCTAAATAATATGTAACTGTTATGTATCTTCATTTGTAATAGGTTAATTGACCTATTAGATATTGGAAGATGTGCACACAAGTGAGGTTGCGAGAATAATATTAATAAGAGCTTCATGTGGTAACAAAATTCAGACGAGATTCAGATCTAAGATTGGTAAAATTGAGAGTCCAAACACAAGAAGATGGTAATGATCTATAATTGATAATCTTTATTGAAGACGGTTTTGGAATAATATCAAAAATCTCTCAAAGGGCTTAAAACTCTAAACGAATTTGAGAGATAGTCTATCGGCTTATGAAGTTTTGGTCGTCGTCAATAATAAAATAATTATTATCCTAAGTGCAGCTCGAAAAGATATGTGGAAAATTGCATAGTCAAGACTAAGCAGCGGGTTTGGGAAAAGATATGGATACCGAAGATATATTAAGAAAGTGTGAGGAATCTCAGAGTTATTACCTAGTCTATTAATGGAGACTCAAATCAAAGGACCGACCATGACCAGGCCATTTCAAGCAGTAACTGCGGACATACATATTTCCGTAAGTGAAAATAATTTATTGTCTTCTGTAGATCGATTTTATGGAAATCCTGCTTCGCATTATTTTGAGCATGGATGATGCACATTATGAGTGATAAAGAAAATCATGGAGAGATTCTTCATTGATTATGGTATAACAAAAGATTTCAAATCAAATAGCAGAAAAAAATTTTGTCTAGAGAATTTTAAGAATTTATATCCTTTTGGGTACTAGAATGGTGATGTTCTTCTCTATATAATACACAATCCAATGGATTGGCTGAAAGTGTGAAGAAATTAAAATATTTAGTAAAAAAAACTATTACTTGTGGTAAGATAGATCAGTCAAAAATCAACAGAATGCTAGAAATGATAAATACTCCGAAAATAGAAGATGAATTGAGTCCAACAAAAATCATCTTTGGTCGTAGCCCTCGATCCATCATACCAATTCTACTTAAATTACGTCAAAAGAGGAGTCAAGAACTTTGTAAGGTTCTAAAACCAATTTTAAATAAAGGAGATGGGAAGAAGTTATCCGTATTGAAGAAAAGTGAATTGGTTTCGATACAAGACAATATAACAAACAGATGGATACATCTAGAAGCAATTGAGACACATGAATCTATATAAAGCCATATCTCATTTGAATTAAAAATTGTAGTTTTTGGCATCGTTATGCGAAATTCATCCGGTTGGATTCCAAAGAAGGGAAGAAGCAAATATCATTTTGAATACCTTAAATTTATATTTTGTTATCCTTGTCCTGGGCGTTTTGTATCTTCATATCTAATTGGTTGAGTGACCATCGATATAAATGTTCATTCTGAACTCTTACCGTGTAACATAGAGTAAATATAAATGACATATCATCACAGTGAATTTTCATACAATAGTTAATGGTACCCTAGTTGTAATATTTATTTTCATATCGGTAATTTTTTATGTCAACTAACTCTCCCCCCTCCCTTTTTTTACGTCTCATCACAGTCAAGAGATGAGATCTAACTATAACTACAATAAATATTTATTTATTGCAGTTATCAATCAATAATATTACATTAGGAGTCAACTATATTAAAGTGCAGTATAGAACCCTTTTGAGCGTGTTCATGAGATGTCAGCATTGTTGCTATTGCCTATTTTTGGAGCCTAAAAAACCACTTTTTATAAGAATGAAAACTCTTTTTTCATCAATATTCAGAAAATACTGAGCCATTGGATGTCAAAATGTGAGCAATAAATAAAAGAAGCTATTTATTAATTTTATTATACATCAAACCCTAAAAAATATTTAAAATATGTTGTTGCATCGTTATAAAATGTTATTTTCATATTCTAGATAAAAACTAACTATTACAATGGAAAAAATAATTTATTTTTCTAAAAAATTATCCAACATTTCTCGTCTTCAATTAATTTACAATTTGAGACAATTTATCCAGTAAAAATTATTCCGATTGGCATCATATAGTATTAAATATGAGTGTTAAATCTGTATTTGTTCATAATAACCATTCGAAGGATTTTTATAAGAGTTTATTAGAAATTTGTCCATTTGAATTAGTGCAAACATCCACTTTGAGCCCCAAGATGGAGTTTCCCTCAATTATCATGGAATTTATAGCGTCAATGAAAAATTTACATAGATTTCTTGTACAAAAACTACCTAGCCATATGAACTAAATTCCTTTTTGGACGGAGCTCATAAGTCTAAGCAAGTTATCCAATATTAAATAATTAAAATGAGATTAAAGTGACTCTTGCACTCCGTTGCCAACTCTCGAACAAGTTGTATGTCTATGCAAGTTGTTGCTCAGAATCCAGCTCCTATCACAAAAACTTGGTATCTGAAAGTATTATTACTCTACGCTACCAATCAAAGTATTCACTCTCTCCTCCTAAAATAATTATATATATACGATAAAAAATTACCTGTCCTATTTTATTGATGTATGATCACTTCTTGTGATATAAAAGTGTGAAATAATTCATCCTTTTTGTATTTGTGTTAAGGGGACTTTCTTTCAAATTGTACACGCTTTGACTTGATCAAGGCAACCAAAGCTAATGCAGTATTCAAAATTATTTAAATACAAAAGCCATTTCGATAATTATGTTATTAACGAACGAAAATGTACAATATGTTCTAAAAATGATTTTTTTGACTCATTAGGAAAGTATAATTACTTATCTATACCTATGTATGTATAAATGATTCCTTTCTCATTACAAATTATTGGAAAAAATAAAGCAAACAATTTCTCATTAAGCTTCAATAATTATAAGAAAATATATATATAACCAATACACATTGTGTCCCTATGAACGGATATCTCCTTTTTACGATTTTTTTATAATAAATAAATAAATGATATTTTTTTCACATAATTCTAATAAATATTTTTATACCATAAAAAAGCTATTTAAAAATTGTAAATAACTGTTTGAAGGGGAAAAATAATATAGCTTATGTATGTATGTAACTATGTTTTTATGGAAAGTCTGCGACAGCAATGAAAGCAATTAATTGTCTGGAACTAATATCAAATTATTTTTGTGCTAATGCGACTGACTAAAACAAACAAAGAATTACCTATTCATTACATTTTTGAAATGGTTGGTTATAGGTAAGCCAAAGAAAGACATCTTTAAAATAGCATCTCACTGGAGTTTCATTTCCTTTCACATACTTTTTATTGAGAGGGTTGGACAACTCTTAGAGACGTAGATAATATGACCGAACCGTATAAAAAAGAAATTAAAATGGCATAGTAACACTGACAGTTTGGATAATATTCGGGATAATCTCACTCATTATCTTACAAGAACTTAGACTGTGGGAGGAGGCAGTTTCATAATCTGTGATCACGCAATTTTTCATTTTTATTGTCTTTCAAAAATTTTCATTTTTATTGTCTTTCAAAAGAGATAAAGGGTATTTCTCAAATTTTGAAAACCCTTGATAGAAGCTATCGCTTCTTTTTACAACTTGTTGAGATCAGATCAAAAACCTACAACAATTTGACAAACCGTGTCTAATGATTAACTAGAGAATATATCGTAAGCTATGAAGAAAAAAACTCCCGTTTAAGATACCAGAGATGACTTTATTTCATCCTTTTTCCTAGTGATGCAATTTTTTTTTCACTGCCCAAAATTCACCATATAATTATTCTATTATAAAGGTTAATCCAAAGAAGTTTCGTAATTAATTATTGAGTAATATCCATTGCCTTCTCAGTTCCCCTAACGGACAAAAAAATTATTTACAGGTTCAACGTTTAACCACTTGGCTTATAGCTTAAGATATGACTGTTATATTTTTAAGTTTATGATACGTCGTCCTTAGGATTCAAGATAACATTCCAACTATCCGAATTCACGTTGAAAACTTTGGGTTTTTAGATCAACAATTGGTGGTCTCTCAACTCTACCTCTATGGATCTTTGTTTAAAGCTAGCAATTATCCATACTTTAATTGAGCACTTGTTCCTTCCTTTTCTGTTTTTGTAAATGTTAATGCTATTTTTTATATCTTACATTAAGCGGAATGGTAGAAGGAAGAAAATCTGATGTACAAAATCCATTGTAGGACAAAACCTCTCATAGATCAAAAACGCCGAAGAACAAAAAATATCCAACTCTATTTAGATATTTCTTCAATCCTTTGATATTTTGACTCAATCCTGTCGTAGAGAAGAGACAAAAACAAGCTGATCCATGATAGATTTGCTGAAAAAACGTCTCATAGCGAGCGAATGAAAATCGATGACTACATAATATAAAGTATAAACTTTTGGAAATTTAACTTGCTTGGGGATTTTTGATAAAATAGTTATGAATTATAAATTAGAGGATATATATATTATTTTTTACCACGAAGAGGGGGGTCCTGAAGGGGGCTGGTCTTAAAAGACTTTTGCCTCGAATATTATATTTTGTAAGGGATGTTTTGTCTGTTGAAGAGTGCTGTACTAATATTATGTAAAATAGTTATGAAATGAAAGAAGGAATTACATTAAAACAATTTTGTAATTAATGTCTTAAGGAATTAAAAGAACTTATTTTATTAAATATTATTCTAATGGTATAATATAAATAGAATAAAATAGAATATTTTAGCTCCTTAAGACATTTATTATACAACTAGCAGGTGTACCCGGCATTGCTCGGAGAAATTTGAAAAAAAAACTATAACACAAAGTTTTTCATCGCCTATGGTACTCAAATTCATTGTATGGTCGGATGAAAAAAAATCACTTTTATATATATATTTAAATTTAAATATTTATTTAAAAATTGAAATTATTTTTCAGAAAAAAATAAAGAAGATATTTTATATAAAATACTCAAAAATTGCAAATAATGACACTGAAGTACTTCTTTTGAACACTCTGCTAAGTGAACATTTGTTTTATAATGCTGTTATTGTACTGGGTAAGAAAGAAACTCCCAAACATACAACATATTTAACTGCGTGTTAAACAGTTGAATGGTTATCATAATAGGTCATATTAGTTTTGTATTAATTATCTACCTATTTTATTCATTTTGCACACGTAAATTCCATTTGAAATGCTCCAAATATTTGTAAATTTATAAAACGTTGAGAAAAAATGATATCTTTGTTTTAAAAGCAATTTAAACAACATGAATACGGGATTTCAACAAGATATAAATTGTTTTTCTGTTAGTGAAAGTATTAAATTTTTATTTATATACAAATTAATATCAAATAATTTCATTACTTTATCCGAATTTGGGGAATCAAATTAGTATACATCCGTTTTAATGAGACTATGCTTGTATTGCATATATTATAACTTAATCTGACTTTCCTTTCACATTGAAAAAAAAAATGGAGAATCCGAGAAATCAAATGGAACAAATTTTAGGTAATTAGTTAATTTAATCTCACCAACCCTCTATCATAAATTGATAAATATACAAATAACTCGAACACAAGGCATAATTAAGATATATTAAAAATTGCATATACTCAGACTTAATGTTTTAGGAGCAAATTGAAAAGTATTGCCAATAAAATGTAGATTCCAAAGAATTAGAATCATTTTTATTAATCTTGGGATGTATGAAAAATATCACAGTTCACCAATGGAGGGTGAGACAATATTTGAGTACTTCCGTCTTGCATTAAGACCCTTTTTACCATCAACTAACTATGTATCTAACCTAAAGTAGACCATGATTTTTTTACCCTATAAAGACCAAAATTTTAATTTTTTTACCCATAAAAATGAATCAATAGGTCTTAAAGTTTGTACATATATATATTCTCGGACTATTAATTAAAAAATTAAGTATTTACATAAAAGGTGTATGCCCTGAAAAAAGATTATTAAAAGAAACTCTCTGAACAAGGAAAAAATTAATAAAGACTACCTGATATGGAAATGATAAAAAATGGATTCACAAATATCAAAATTTCTACATCTATCCCCTATTCAATCTTGTAATATATCGTATAACATTAAAAAAAGAGTTAAAAATGTTGTTATTGCACGTTCAAAATGTAAGAACGCGTGATTTTTGAACTTGCTGTTATGAGTAGATCTACAAATATTTTTGTTGAAGGTACTTTATATCTAAAAAAATGCATATTTGTATAAAAAAAAAAAAAGTTCAAACAAATGAATAGCGATTTAATAGCTAGAAAAATCTATACTTTGGTCATAATTGGATCAGGCACTGAGTGTTACACGTACTTGATGCTAAATGGTTATATTTAAAGCAATTAGTCATGCAGTTCTAAGATATTTTCGAGACACAATCAAAAATGAAGCCTCCGCAGACAGACAAACTTTCTAATAATAGTAATAGTTTGGATTCAATTTTTCTTATTCATTTCCTAATTGTTTTAATAAATGCCAAAATGAAAAGAAGCCCTATGTTGGTAAAGAAAATAAAAAGGAACTGCGCATTCTTTTGTTCCAGACACCTGTTTCATACTGTTATAGTAACTTATCTTTCAAAATTCCTTCAAGCGTAAAGTAAAATAGATTGGTTGGGAGTTAAATAGACAGACATATGTAAGGATATTATGAACCAACTAAACTATTTTTAATAGATCATCATAGCACCTTGTACATAAATATTATATCCATAGATGGATCCAAGGAAATAGGAGAAAGAAGAATAAAGAATAAAGAAGAAAAAAAAACCATGTTTTTATGACAGGGAATATCTTTTTATTTTTTACATTTTGGCGAATTTCCAAAAACATTCCTTCCTTTTTTTTTCCTTCATCTTTATTCTTTTCCTATCTATGTAAAGACAGGTTTTATCATTTTTTTTGGTATGCCAAGATTGACAAATTATTATTATTATTATTTTATTTATACGTGTATATATTTATGTAAATAACTTTTATAGTTTTTTCTTTCTTTTTTAAATTATTAAGTTGACCAGAGAAAAAAAAAATTTCTAGTTTTTTTTTTCAAAAACTATTGGTTTATTGCTGTTTTTTTCCTCTACCAAAATTATGGAATTAAAAAGTTTTTGTGCTTCATCCAACTCCCCCAGTTTTTGAAGGGGTTTTTACTTTGTATGTACATCTAATATGTTGTTTTTTTTCTACGTTACCTAATCCATATTTCAATTAGTTTTTATATAGTTTAGATAAGCTCTCGTTTAAATCAACTTTGCTATTTTTTTAAAAATATATATTTTTTGTTAGAATGTCTGCTCAAAGTATACTTAATTTACATTTAAGCCTTCCTTACACCTAATTACTTATAATATGTATAAGCTTATGAACAAAAAAACAAAACAATTTTAGTAACTGGTTATTTTTTACTTGAAAAATAGTTTGATGAAATATATATACGTCATTTGACATATCCATAAGATCCATCTAGAGAAGTGATTCTAATTTTTTTGCCTATATCATCTCATTTTATAATTTTAATAATGCCATAATCATCTAATATATTTCTCCAATAATATAACTGATGACATATTAAATTTCAGATTTAATACTATATTTAGTACCAGCTACCTATGTACAGCTTTATAAACACTGCTGATGCATTATTAAACTTTTTCGTATTCCTACCATTAAAAAAAAATGTTGCATAGCTAATGTGCTCTATTTGTGCCTTCGCATCATCTAATAAGCATCATACATATTTATGAACAAGACAACATTTTATATATTTTAGAGAAAATACAAATAAAGCTTTCTTTTCGAGATATCAAGTCCTAATGACTGTCCTTAAAAGAATTAAATAGTGGAAAAGCCTATCATCATAAGAGTCTTGTTACATATAATATATATGTACATACACTTATAATTAAATAATATTATACAATAAGCAATTAATTGGAATGATGAATTACGTTTTCTTTCAAGCTGCCTATAAACGTTTCTATAGTTTCTATCCATATAGGTATTTTTTTTAATTATATAAATAAAGAATTAATTAGTATACAAATATACATCTACAAATACAAGAGGTAATCGGTATACCGGACCTATCATGGTATCCGGGTACTTAAGCAGTAAAAAATGGTGTTTTTTGAAATGTTTATTGAAATCAATACTTGCAGTTCATTGAATAAATACAAAAATTCCATCATTGACGACGTAATTTTCAATTTTTTAGATAAAAGAAAAACTATTTTTAATAAAAAAAAACTGATACACAACGTAATTAACTATTTTGCCCAACTGGAGCTACATGGCATAATGAACAACGCGTTCTGGAGCAGGGAATTCTTCTAATCTCAATTTGCATAGTTATACTGAACGGTTGCTCCAACAAAAATAAATATGTACCAGATTAGAGGTGTTTAAAACGTGTTCTATATTGTGGAAAGGGCTTTAACTAGTGGGTAATAATCTAAACAAGATTTTTATTTTCCAAAGATTCCAAATATTGTTGTCATTATGATTATGTTTGATTAAGTATAAAGTAATAACTATTGCTCATGAAAAATGAAAAGTTACAATGATGTTTGTTCGGAAATTATAGCTCTAAGTTTTTATAGGAGTTGAATGAAGGATTGGCATTGGAGTAATTCGTGCCTTGTCATTACACTATGTAGCGTGAGATTAGTGTTCATTTCCTCCTCTTATGACAGCTTGCAGCAATAACAGCTACGCTGCTCTCCTCCCAAACTTTCTTTTAATTGTCAGTGTTACAATTGTATTTTTCCGTTCGTTTTAACATACTGATAGGGCATATATTATACAATGGTAATTATGTATACAGACTTAAAATACAATTCCTACGTCAGATGGAATAATTTTAATACTATAGTATTTTCTTATACGTAATTGATACAACTCCATCCGACCAATAAAGAGGAAATATCTATGATCAAATGATTGGAACTACCCCTCTCAGAAGACGTTCCCAAAGATATTAAGGAAATGAGCATAAATGCATGACAGTTTCTTTTTTGCTTTGCTTTTTATAATTACCTAAGTAAGTATCAAACTACCAGAACTAATTTTGGCACTGAAACTAGTACAAAAATAGTGCTATTGTGACAATTATGCTAAATTTGGATAGATTTTTTCCCACAGCATTTTGATCCAAAGGGGATTGCTTTTCTTACTGTAAATACCCTTAATTTAGGCGAAGGAAACTATATTAATTAAAGGACTTTTTGATTGATACCATTGGAAAATGGTTGTATATATATTGGGTAGGAATTTATGAAGATTATGCGATAAATTATATGCATCGATGAATACTATTCTCCATCGTCATTTGGATGAAGAGATTGGTACTTCTTTAGAGGAAGTTATTACATCACGACGTCATATGACATGGATGCAATCTGTACATATATTAATATCTGCATTTATAGTCAAACTTGTATTTAAGCTATCAGACAAGGGGAACTGAAAAAACAAGCTCTTATTGCAAATCACTTCTGAACTCCTGTTTCCTCAAAATTTGAAAAGTGAATAAGGCCACTAATGCAGTGTCACGTGTAAAAAAGGTGGCTGTTTGACAGTATATCTTCGTTATGGTACCTAATCTGAGTAGATAGATTGATGCCTTTCACATTAGTGCAGCAAAGCCAGGAGGTTCAGCTGATAAAAATACTTTCTTTGTTAAATTTGTCCTTTTTGGTAGTCATTAAAACCAAAGTGTAGATTTTACTATATTGCTATTGAAACCAGTTTAAATATAAGATATATCCCTCAATACAGAATATATTTGAATTATGGTTATTACTAATAATGCTGATAACAATCTAAACCTTGCCTTCTCCTCATGTCCTTTATATATTAAGTACTTATAAGGTATATATTTCTAACTTTATTCATAAGAGTAATGTTCAAAAATGTTTTTTTCTATTTTTTTAGGTATACTTTTATAATCTTATACTTTATTTTATAAAATTAATCAGTGGATATTTGAGACTCTTAGATTTATTTCTATATTTGATAAAAAATCTTATTTCTATAAAAGGAGGTTTTTCCTGTTTTTTCAAAATTTGGATGGCAATTCAGAGTAATTTTTATTCTAGGGACACTTTTTTAGGCTTCTAAATTTCAAAATAATAGTTTAAAAATAGGTGTACTAATTTTTGAGAATCAAAGATTCATTTTTTATTTTATTTAAAAATATCGTTTTAATAAAAAAAGGTGTTCAAGCTTCAGAATCTCATCTTTTTTTTACAATTGTGCTTTCACCTTGGAAAACATGAAAATGACTTGTACACAGCACAAAGTTTCTGGTTTTGTCAAGAGCAATATTTCATATAGTTTAAATTTAACTTGATAGCCTAATATATATACAAAAAAAAACTTTGGAAATATTAATTTTTTTAAACGGCTCTTTTTTAATAATGAAGTTTTATCTTTTCACATTACGACAAAATATAATTTTTGTTATAAAAAATGAAGAATTTTTTACACTTCAAAGGATAGGGTAATTTTATGAAATTTTTGTGTTCTTAGTAAGCAGTTTCTTCGATACAGAAGTAGATAGATTAATTACAAAAAAAAAAAAAATCAATTTCAAAACATGTTCCTTTAAAATTTTATATTTATTTTCTTTTTTTCTTGAGGCCATCCACAAAAAGTCTCACGGCCTTGGCTACTTCCAATAAGACTTAACTGCATCTTTTTATAATAAAAACTTTGGCTCAATATCTTGAGTCTCCAGCTTTTTTTAAAGTGAGGCCATCATAGGATCTCGTATGGCTATTAGGAAACTTGTTAACTTAGATTATTTCCTCACAGATTATAAGCTTTGAAAAGTCTGAATAAAGTTTCAATTTTGGAGTGCAGTCCTTTTCCCCACGTCTTTTGTATTCTAATCTTTCAATGCGAAAAATAACTCTAACTGATGTACAAATATATATATATTTTTATATTCTATATAACACAAAACTCGATATTTTGGTATATAAAGGTCAGGAGGGTCAGACCATCTTAATCAATAAAAAGGTTCAAATTAAAAAAATATATATAATTTCTAGAATTCAAAAAATGTTCACCTGACATATAAAGTTATAAAATTAATCTGAGCATAAAAAAACTTGCCAACTTATGTATAGGCTAAAAATCTAAGATACATTTCCTGGCATAAAAAATTTGAAGCTCTTTTTCTCGAATCCACTAAATAGTACATACTCCCTATCTTGACAAGTTTAATATGAATTGCGTGGCCTCAGTAATTTAATGAATAAAGTATTTAAAATTTTACTGACGTCCTAAAATAAACAAACAAAAAATAAAGAACGAAATAATTCCCGAGGGGACTTCAATAAATATGTGGATGTTCTTTTTAGAATGTTGTAGATATTTTATGAAGAGGATCGAAGTCTTTTCAAAGATGACACACCCCCATTAAATTTATTTCTCTCCAAATATTTAAATAGAAATACTGTTTATGAACACGTGCTCTACCTAATAATAATTACTACAAACAAAAATATTTTGTGTTGTTTTGTAATATTAATCTATAAGCCCTTAAAAGAATCCATTTTTTATAAAAAGTACTTTGTCTTTTTTAAATGTATTAGATTTTAACAAATTAAATTATCTAAACTTTGTTTCATAACAAGAGCAGAGTAAAAAAAACTTCTACACGGCTATTTAAACCAGTTTAAACATTGAATATTTAATGTTTTAAAATTTTATTTTTTCTAAAAATGCTCATGATGATATAAATAGAACCTTATTATTATATTTTCTCATAACCAAACTACTTCCAAAATAAATAGTTGTAACTGCATTCTTAAGAGCAAGTTCAAAAATGGTGCACCTGGCATTTTGAACACAGTGTGACGATATGTGTACTTTTGTATTTATTACAACATATAACAAAATAACAATTGCATTAACAAGAGAAATTTTGAGACTCGTAGATTCATTTTATTTTTCAACAAATATCATTTTGATATAAAAGGAATCTTTATCAAATTTATCTTTTTTGCAAAAAAATTGGAGAGTTTCCTTTGTAATTATTTTTTCAGGGATAGTTTTTTTATTTATATAATTAATTTTAAGTAGTAGTCAGAGAATACATATACAAACTTGGAGACTTGTGTTTTTATTTTTTCTTTGAAAAATATCATTTATATTGAAGGAGGTGTTGAAATGAAATGAAAAAAAGAAAGGAAATTAAACATTTGGTCTGCATGTGTTGTTAAAAGATTATATATAAAAAAACATGGTCTGATATAGATTGCATACTTAGTTAGCTGATGTTAAAAAAGTCTCAAGTATTGTTTAACCCTCCATTAATGAACTGGAATATTATTTATACTTTCCAAGATTAATAAATATAATTCTTATTCCTTTTAATCCCCATTTAATCGTCAATATAGTTTGCTCCTAAAATATTAAATCTGAATATATGAAATTTTTAATATATCTTGATAAAAAAATCAAATTTTAAACTTTGAAACTGTACCAAACATATTCGAAAGAGGGGGGAAAATGAATTTTCGAGGTTGGAGAGTTGTTAAAAATATGTTTATTTGTGTTATTATTAGAGTAATAGATATGTACTTTCTAATCATTATTACACTATACACCAACTCTGTAAATCACGTCTACATTATATATATGTATATATATTCATGGACATACTTGTAACCTTACTAATACATGTAGGAATTACGCATATCTACATATTATATTATTTTTTACAAGATCCAAAGATCCCTTGACCAACTCTTTTTATGTTCCTCCCCTTAAATACTAATGATATACAACTATTTAGCTTCTATATAATATGTAGTACGTACAAGCAGCATATACATAAATATCTTCCCCATTATGAAAGCACATATATTATTAGTAGTATAATGAAGACTCTCAAGGGAATGATTTTCTTTCCTATCTCCTTCAGCTACATCAACTAAAAACTCCGTTTTTTTTATTCATCCCCCCTTCTTTCATATCTTATGTATACGTTTATTTGCCCAAAGACGTTTAGGGCCCGTTTTTTTGACAATTTTAATTCATCCTTTTCATATATTTTTTAAAATGTAGAAGAAAAGTTTTTTGATAGGTAGGTAGTTGTAGGGATTTTTATAACCATTTTATACCAATAATGTATTTTTGTATTCATATAATAAATGACTTTGTAAAAGAAAAAAAGAATCTGTGAAAACTAATGACTATGGAGTGGGAGGGGGGACTCAAAAATAAACACAATTAGGAAGATTAGTTGTGTTGTCTTTTTATTTGTGTGTGTAACAGTTATTTGTCTCTTTTTTCCTTATTCTACTTTCTTAGAATTACTCCTTAATTGCTTCTCATTATTTTGAGGAAGGAAGGGATTTCTCTCTCTCTTGTAGTTGATGTCATCTTGGAAAAGGAAAAATTGATACTTTTACATATAAACCTACAGTTTTGTCTAGTAAATTACCAACTATATCTTTGGGTATAGTTTTAAACCGTATGAACCACCCGTCTGCTAAAAAAAACACAAACAATTAAGGGAATTTTGGAAGGAGAGAGGCATAACTTCCATGTCATTGAATTGGATTAGCTACAAGCAGCTGTAAAATGAATAAAATAAACACAGATCGCACACTGTATTAAGTACTGATATAGGCAAGAATTACAAGTTGATTATACTACGACTTCAAGAAGGACTTAAACTTAAAAATCTGCAACAAGTCATCATAATTACTTTTTGTTGTTCATGCACAAGTGATTACTCTATACTTTTATATTATTTTTTCAATAATAATGACAGCTTTGGAAAAAATAGAGCACTGTTCAGAATCCTTACATTACCAAAATATTTTAATTTCCTTATTCAGTGAGCGTGGAAATTGAGAAGATGCAATTTTTCTAAAAAAAAATCTGTTGGTTGTGAATATTTTATTTGAATACTTGAAGCATTTTTACTATTTTGATAGATTTGAGACGACTTTTGAGTTACAAAAATAAATTAATAACCCACATACAAATAGGTTATTCGCATAAAAAATTTATATTAATTATAAATATGTGGATATATTTAAAATACAATCATGCAATTTTGAGAAAATACAATTAAAAGATGAATAAAAGACCATATTTTATATTTTAAAAGAATAAATACTCCATCTTTTAAAGGATTTAAATTAACTAACAAAAGAGTATTCTACCATAAAATACTCTTTTGTAAATAAATCTATATTATTTGCGGTTCAAATAAACTTGTTAGACGTAAAAACAGTAAAAAAATTGAGGTGTTATTCCTCTAAAATATAGTATAATAAAATAAGGTAGTTTTTTAACCTTTCAATTGTATTTACTCAAGATTGCATGATCACATATAAATTATTACTCCACACTTGAAATTAACATACAAATTTGCAAAGAATGATTTAATTTTCATGTGAGTTACGGATTTTTTTTTTCACTCAAAAGTTGTTGCAAACTTATAAAAAAATTAAAAATACTCCAAAAATTCAAATATAATTTTTTTTTAAATCAGAAATGAACGGATAACTAATTACTGATTCCGTATCAGCTTTTCCGTCACTACAGTATATTTTACAGTTGACTGGCTTTATATATTACTTGTTTCAGTTAAAAGTGTTAATAAAATCTTGAATAGATTTCCCCCAATTGATGGTTACATTTCCAATTGTTTGAATGAATTATAATATTTTTCAACGACTTTTGATTATGTGCCAAGGCAGCAAAAAATAATTTAAAAAAACTAACTTGAAAATTGCAGAATGTTTTAGAATTAAAAAAAAAAAAGTTGTCTTGTCAATATTACTTTTTCAAACTGGATAATAGGCTAAAAACTAAACTTTGTATGGACTATTTCCGCTTTACCGTATATTACTATAAATATTTGGGTTATGAATCAATTATCTCCCATAAATATGTTATATATATATAAACTAAAAGCCCCCGAATAAACAAAAAAAGAGTAAACAAACTTTTTTTTTTTTCTTTAGTTTATGTTTTGAAAGTGAAAGTTTATTTTTTCTGCGTAAAGGGTTTAAAGTTTAATGCTTAACCCAAAAAGAACAGTAGCTAATTTTGCTCCGTAACCTTTATTTATATTCTATGTATATAAAAATGTTTTTACAGACAAAAGTAATTACAATTTAAAACTGAAAATAACATTTTATGTCCGTCTAATTAAATGAATTAAACAGGAGCTCTTAATTTTAATTGTTTTATAAATAAACTAGCCAAATTTGATCAATTTTTGAATAATACAATTGTCAAAAATCTTTAAACTTCATTTTCAATGATAATAGTATTATTAATTACGAATCTGTAATTAGTTTTTATATCAAACCTAGTTTTTGAGAGTTTTGGATTTGAATTTTATTGACTAATATTACCCTTATTTTATGTTTGTCTGAACTTTTTATTTAAATAAAATAGTAATGCACATATAAAACATATTATTAAATGTACAATTGTATCTGACTTTCAATGGGTGATGATTATATTTTACATAAAACCATTCAAAAATGTGGTAAATAAATTACTTAGACTTAGGAATTTACATCTCTTTTGATCTGAGATTTAAGAAGAATATTTACTACTTATAAGGAAGGCCAATCGAAATTTAGGAGTCATTAAAGGAAGTTTCAAAATACTTAACCCTTTATTCATAGTGAAACTTTATATACTGTATGTCCTCATGATCTTAATGTACGGATCTGAAATCCTTCCAGAAACTACCGGATGAAGTCCCTGGAAGAGATACAAGCTATGTTTGTATCTTATTTCCCTTCATTGTATGATAAAAACAACTATCTATGCAAAATCAAAAGCCTTGGCCTCTTCATTCTGTATCATAGATGTGGCATGTAGAATATTATTACGCTCCAACGAATTTGAAATAAAGAGATGTTTTGATTTGCTCCACGCCGGATAGTAGAAAAAGGCAACTTCTTCCACGAAAAGAGACTCTCTGATCACAACGCCATCTAACTCTCAAAAAACAAAAAAAAATGACATCTTAAAACATAGTTTTTACTATAGATCTATAGTCTTTGGTTTCGTCAAGGCAGTGAGGCTGACCTCCAGCGTTTTTTTAGTAAAAAAAAATTCTGTTTGACATTTTTAAATATAAATTATTTACAATTTGAGATAATTTTATATTATTTATTTTTTCTTTATACCTTACATTATTACACAAATTTTATATTCTTTTACTAAGAACATAAATATTAACTCTCAGTAAACTGTTATAGTTTTTATCAAAAAATGAATAAAAGTTAAAAGAACACAATATTTTAGAAATATTGTCTAAAAAGGAATAACGCCTCGGGGTTTCCATGAGTTTATTTGAGACCTAGATAACTAGGCCTCCCTTTAAAAAAAGAAATTAATTTAAAAAAAAATCTAGTTCATAATGATTGATTTTCAACATTCTTGTTTAAAAACATCAACTATTTCCTTATTTTACTAGGATATAATTTTTTCCTTATTTAATTCAGTATAATTAATTATGACAGAGTCTTAAAAATATCAGCACTTAACTTCGTGAAATGTATTCTTCAAAAAAATTAATAACAAATCATTATATTAAGTAAACTAAACTTTTTAGGACAAAAAGTTTTTTTTTCAAGGAAATCATAACTTTATACGCTTCGAAAAGCTCCTTTGGTGGATAAACAATTGAAAAACAAATAGTTGCAAGATACAATAAATGTAACAACGTAATCTTAGTAAACATTATAAATAACTATTTTACCAAGGAATGGTTTTTAAAGTCAATATACAAATAATGCGTATATTTCCTTTGTCAAGAGCGACCAGGAATCAAACCTACGCTCATTGAGTTCAAGAGAGTTACTTTTCCCCAGTGCGTTGTCGACTGACCTACTGCACTTTTTTTCTTCGGCAAACCTAAATTATATTTTAACGATCAGAACTATAGAATAGTGCATATTTTTATATTTTTTCTTCTCTATACAAAATATCCAAGAAACATTCATCATCCAATTTTTTTTCTCTACTTTGATGAATCATCAAATATACTTGTGAAAGAAAAATTGAAATAATATTTACTCTTTCTATTTTCAAATTTGTGGCATTTTAAAAAAAAGGTATATGTATAGTTACACATATATTGTATGCAAAAAGACCTTGAATCAACAAAAAAAAATAGACAAAAAGAAATGATTAAATATGTTGGTTTCAAATGGAAAAAAAAGATCAAAATATTTTCAAGTCAACGTTATATTTATTTTATAAATGTAGATATATGTATATCTCAAATATGCGTGGATTTACCTTTTTTTCAGCTGTTGGATTGTTTTTGAACCAAAACATAACACCAAATCAGTTTGTATTTATATTTAATTTCCTTTCTTTTCTTGTAGTTACAGTAAAAGCCAACGATATTTTACAACTTTTCATAATTAATAATTGTTGAATGATTTTGCATTCTACATTCCACTTTATATACATACATATTTGATTACAAGTTAATAGATTTATATTATAAAATAGGATTTACTTCAGTTGAAGTATCTCTTTGACAATTAGCTATCTATCAACTTTTTTTTGATGAATTAAGTTGGATTGTAGTTGAATTATTAATACGTTTATTAAAATGATTCATTTTAAAGATATATCAAATGTGAGATATATTTATATTTGGAGCATTATTCAATCAAAGAAAATAGTTGATTTAGTCATATGTTGTTATAAGATTAATGCCTTTGCAATGAGCCTAGAATTATAAATAATTTTTTTTATTAGATAAAGGGCAATGTATAAATTTTCAAACTTTGAAAACTTAGAACCATAAAAATGAGAGACATGTACCCTCAATGAATGCTATGGACATCAAACCCCAATTTTGTATTTTAATAATATATTGTATTGTTAACATGCTTACACTCATGAAATATCAAAGCTCACATAGAGGGAGTTCACAAAAAGACAAGTTTTTACATCGAGCTTTTAGTTATACTTATAAATAATCCAGAAATTTTGTCATTGAGTGAACATCTCATAAAAGTGGAAAGACTTGCAAATCAAATAATACTCAAGCTAATAGGCATATACTTTACTAAAGAGTAACTTGTAAACAACTCTGCTTTAGGATGGCAGGCACAACGACCAATGTGAGAAAAATTCTACGCCAAAGACCTTTATTACTTATATGAATAATAATTAAAGTTTCTACTTAGAAATTAACCCCCTTTTAGACAAAAATACTGATTGAAAAAATCATTTAAGGTTTTATATTTAAACACTTTAAAAATAATTATCATTGAAAAATAACTCATTGTTTTTTAAGAAACAATTATTATTCAGTCATTTTGGAATACAAGCACTTTTTATGAGTTGGATTTTGTTCATATTGCCAAAAGTTTTAGTGTATGATTAGATTATCCTTTGCATATAGGATTATGTCAATATTGATTACCTTTTTATATACAAATAACATGTAATGATAACATTAGGATAATTCATTAGTTACGAATATTAGAAAATAACATAATAGAACTCAAATTCACTTTCTATTGTTATATATAATTATTTTATCTATTTGAATAAAATGTTTGTACAATATCCATTAAATATATTTTTTTTTAGTAATGTGACTATCATGCATAAAGTAATACGACTATAAAGTTTTAGAAGGAACACAAAATCCTTTTGGTTTTTTTATGTACATAAGAATGGTAGAGAAAAACTGTTTTTCTCGGAAATATATTCCTCAAAACAATGAATAAAAACGTAAAAATACAAACATAAGTATATGTACGTAATATAACTCTACTTATTGGTAAAGATGGATTATCTATTTGAGCAATGTTATGCAAATAATTTGTAATCATACTTTCACTTTTACTCTTCGCCTTTTTTTTTGTGAAAGCTCTTTCTTCAATTCTTTTTTTCCTTTTTAGTTCTTCATTTCCTTTGTACAAATTTAAACTATTCTCCAATTAACGCAAGGCTATAATACAATTTAAAAAATGGAAGAACACACCTAAACTACGGTTCACAATTTGACTCATACCTACGTCACATTTTCTTCCTCTATTTCATTATTGGTGGCTTCTTTGAATTTATAAAATACATTTGTCATACTTACAAATTCTCCAATTATAAATAAAATAAGCGGGATGAACCCTACGTTAGTTTCTATTCGAGCATATCTCTCTCAAGATCCTGTTTGTAGGAGATTATTTTTCAAGGTTTTACACAAACGAGAAAGTATTGATAATTTTCTTTATATATTATGTGTTTTCTTTAAGTAATTAATTAAATAAAAAGTTAAATATATATTTTTGAAGATTCATTGGATATAAAGTTTTATTGATTGATGCTCTGCAAATTGTCTGCCATGCACATCAACAAACAAAATTGCCTAACAAAGCCTGTCAACCTACCGTTACTTTCTGTTACGTGTTTGTAACCTCAGTTTAAAAACACTGGAGTGAAAATCCATTTATCTTCAAGCTTCTTTTTTTTTTTTTCGCTCTTTTTACAACGGAAATTTCTTATTTATCTTCATTTCCTCGATATATGTGTTTTTTCTGTCTTTTTATCAAATATTCTTCGAATTTGTATCAATTATTTATTATTTTGTCTCTTTTTGTCTAGGCTTAGGGAAACAAAAATGTAAATAAAGGATTATAATTGACTTTGTATGTTGAAATTATAAAAAATAACGAGCCAAAAAGCAAATACGAATAATTTACGCAAAGAAGGTTATGACAACAAAACCTGTTATAAGATTCGTAACTTATTAGAGATACAATTCTCTTACAGTGTCATGAAAATTTGTTTTGTTTTTCTCTCAACAAGTAAAATTGAAATACTCGAGCTTAAATATGATATATTTATTTAATCTGAAAGTTATTAAAATATTAAATTCAAGTCCATTGTAAACACGATGTTAATACTTGCTTTGTTTTACAATCTAAAAAAAACTTTTCTTTCGAAAAATGGATAAGATACATTGCAATAAAATGGTCAAATTGTTCATCAATACAGATAACTACTTTTTTTATTGATTATCATAGTATGATTTTTTGTATTGGAGTGTTAAAAACCCCATTGAATGTATTCACATTATGATTTAAAATGAGTAAATAAATGTCGACTTTTTTCAACCAGAAATTTATCGGGATCCAAAAGTTGAATAAAACGATGAAGCTCAATAGAATACACGCTTCAACATCTAATGTATATGAACTTTAAATAAAATTCCCAGGTCAGAAGAAGTAACTATAATAGTATAATGTTTACATGCAGATAAACAATGCAACTCTGTCCAACTAAAAGAGCATAGTTTTTTTTTCAATATCTCAATAAAGGACAATTTCATGGGAAAAACGAACCCTCAGTAGTGATATCAACTGTTACAATCTTAGTGTCTGATGGCTACCATTGTTATAATACAAAAATACTAATAAACCTAAATGCTTGAGAGAGAGTTGATGCCAAGTACGTTTCATTTTATTAATACATGTTTGTTCGTATAACATTTCATTTTTGAGTATTAAAGCTACAAATTATTCTATTATATCGGGAATAAGTTTATAAAAATTTGATATTTTTATTTTCTGGCAGTTTTTCATATTTTGTACATACAAATTTATGCATTGTGATAATATTTACTAAAACTGAATAAATAAAATCCCGACTTTATTGTTGTATATAGTTACTTATATAAGAGTTTAATGGACTCTTTAAATTTTTTTTTTTTATAATTATCTGTTAGGAAGATGGGGAAAGTAGATGAACATGCTATTTCCGAACTTTTGATCTGGAGGAGGTAAATGATGTGACTCTTCCTGAGTCAGAGTCTAATTTATAACATTGATTAATAATACTGATAAATGTTTGATATAGAATCATTTTGCATTTTTGAATATTTGATATTTAATTCATCTCGTAATTTCTATACATCATATTATTTTAAAACTAAGACTGAACAAGTAAAATCCCATCTACAGAGTTTTGGACAAAACATGGACTGTTTATTAGTATAAATATTTTTATAAATGTAGGAAGCTTAGTGATTATTTTTTAGCTTTCTGGATCAGTCATTCTTTATGCATAAGCAACTTTAAACCTTGTTTTCAAAGTGGCCAAGATGAAGAAGGATAACAAAGGCCTCTCCAAAAAAGTAGGAAGTAGAGGGCACAATTTAAAGATGGAACTAAAGTTCCTGTCTATCTTGGAGAAGAAGATGATGGTTGTTTCCACCAAGCCCATGAATTGCCACAAAATTGAATACCTCATGGCTGCTAAGACAATTAAGAGGGCTGTTAAGGGAGACTTGGGATTGTTCTCATACACGAACTACCTTCTGATGAAGGTTGGGAAGGCCAGGAGGCTCAAGAGGCAAAGAGATGTGTCCCCTTCCACACCATATGTAAGTTTGCTGCACTTTGCTGTGTGGGGAACATTGGAAAAGGAAACCAACACAAGTCAACATCCAAATGTGGAATCACTGTAGGTCATCATAGAGGCTGCGTGAGAAAACTTGTCCGATTAGTTTCTCATCAGATCCTGCAAGAGAGGCTATGATTGATACTGAAGGTGACCATATTGAGTGACCAAGTTTGCAAAGGCCTTGTTTACAAGTTATGTTAAAAAAAGTTTTTATTCAAAATAAAAAAAATATTGAAATATTTCAAAAGCAAACTCTCGAGTCTACATTTTTCCGCCCAAACATGCATATTGTTGTACTATTATCTATGTATAACTTAGTATAATTTTTTTTTACTCCCTCTATATCCACATTTTAGAAAAATAAAATAATATTAAAACTACAAGGATCAAGGCTATTTTCTTAAAAGACAACAATCAATAGCCCATGAAGCGTCTTTAATATATTTTGTATCCTTTAAGTAAAGTTTTTCGACATAGAAAAGAATGAATTATGTTATAAAAATATCCTATTTCCATTTTTTTCCCTCAACATAAAGTCATGCAAAATACCTTGCATTTAAAGCATTAATTAACAAATATTTTTAACATAAGTAATATGTATACAAAACAAAAAGAAAAAAACTGTTGAATGAATACAAAAATCTGCCTTCCACATAATTATATGTATTATTTATGTACACTTTTTATTCAAAGGTATACATGCTTAGTTTGAAATATAAAGAAGGAAGAGCTATTGAATTATTCCCTTTGATAAAATTAACTTTACTTCTATATATACTATACTTTCTTTTGAATAATGAAGAAAAATACCTGTGAAAATAAATTATTTAGGTATAAAATAACTTTTTTTCTTCATTGGAATGTTGAACAGACTTGTAAATCTGTTGTTTAATTAGATCACGTAGATATGGACACATGAATTGAGTCTAGTTTGACACGATATTAAAATTATTTAAGTTTTAATATTAAGCTTGCATGTGTGCTAACGTGACAGTTACGTCTTTTTTAGTCAAATTTAGTTACCTTTGTACTTCGTCAATAAAAGAATATATATTTCTTACTTTGAAAAAATATCCTTTAGTTTAGTCATTATCATTGACGCCCATTCAATGATGAATGTTTATGGTCTATTGATAGCTGACGAAATTAAAACTTTTTTAACTTTCTTCTTTAAAAATTTTTACTCTTTATTTTTTCGTATTTAAGAAAGTCATATGAAAAAACTTACTTTTAGGGGAGGTTAACTTACATTTAAATTAATGGAGTACTTTAGGGGGTAAATTACAGTTTTATAAAAAAGAGACAAATTTAAATAGATATTTCAACAAACCATTTTTTTAAATAGTAAAAAAATGTTGATCAATTGAGTTACGGATTTGTTGGATGAAAACAGAAATTCTACATTTCCACCCCCTCCGTCTATTCAATCAATTACTGGATCGTGCAAAAGTTTTGAAACTCAAATGAATGAATGATGTATAATGTTGTATACATTTAATATCCACAGCATTTTTATAAATATAACTTATATTAAGGATATTTAATCTTGAATATGATCACTGCAGGTATCAATAACGGCTTCCAGGCGGCAGAAGAATTTGCTGCATAGGCTTTTGATGTAGGGCTCAGACCTGGCAGCTCATAGCTCGATGATAAAGTCTTTTAAGGCCTCAACATTTAGATGTTTGATTCTGCAGACCTGGGAATATACTTGTCACCAGATACATTAATCCAGGATATTCAAATATTATAATTAGGGGAAGCAAGGTTTATTGTCTCAGACTTTGTATTACAGTTTTGTTTGTCATTTTTTTTGGACGAGCACTCCTGGGGCTTCTCTGCGATCCTTATCCAGGGTGTTCCTTGAAAAGGTAGACAATTGCTCTTTGAGCCATATTTGGCTGCAATTACTTATTTTGGGGACATTCACGCGGTAAGCAAGGTTGCAATCTTTCGTTTTTGTTGTTTTTTCGATATGATAATATATTCTAATGTTTTCCGTTTAACGTCAACGAAAAAGAAAGACTCCAGGCTTTCTGTGAAAGGGGAAAATAATCAAATTGTTGCAGTATAAGCTGAGTTATTAAGTTTTAAAATAGTCACAAATTTTTTACACCACCCGGTACAGTCTGTTTTTCTCTATTATTAATATAGTTATAAGATAAAAAAGAGAATTAAATTAAATGTAATGAATGTCGTAAGAACTTTTTTGTATAATTATTCAGATAACATAAAGAATATAGATCCACCCAAAAAATATTTTAATTTCCCAAGACATTTTTGTTGAATTCATTTCCCTCTTTCATTTCATAACAATTCTACTCTTTTGAAAGAAGGCTAAAGGAGAAAAAGTAAAAAAGAGTCAGCGCTCAATGTATATAAGTTATTCCTTAGATAATATCAAAGGCTATTTTAACACATCAATAATTTTTAATTTATTTGTAGTATGAAGTTTTTTTCCACAAATGTATAATTCGTGACTTACACAAAGATTGATGAAATATATCATGAATTTAATTTTGACAAATATGAAACTTTAATCTGGAATTTTAATTTGTTAGAAAGATAATCCAATAAATATATATCTTCATTCATGAGTCAACCCCACAATAGGACCAATAGGTCCTATTGTGTACATACCATCACCTCTAAATGAAATCGTTATACTGTAAAAGCATATATTTTTTTAAAGGAGGTTCTTAATTTGTTCAACTTTGTTGGACGCATTGAAAAATGCAGTATTTTCTTTCATAATGCATCACAAGGTCTTTCTAATGATTTCCTTATTTTTTTCCCTTGAAAGTAAACGAGACTCAAATTGCTTCTCGTTTAAAAAGTCATTAAAGAAATAAAAAGAAATATATTGTTATACCTATACTTTTGAATATATTTAGGAATGTGTTTTCAACTTACCCGCATCTACCATACTTTTGCGACTCAAGACTCGCCCTGCGGAGTTAGTAGCCACACAATGATACGTGGAGCGATGGATAGAAGGCTCAAAGTCCTCAACTCCAAATGGGGGAAAGTACAGAGTCCCATTTTTCAAAACAATTCTGATTAGTAACAAAAATAAATAGATATATTTTGTCGAGGAAAAATAAAACAGAGGGTTAGATACCTTTTATGAGCGATTGTCGTCACGACTTGTCCTCGAGAGTCTACCCATGAAATGGAGGGAGTGGGAGATCCATGAGCTGAGCAAGTAAGCTGACCACCTGTATCATTAGAAAAACGAGCCTTGCGAGGTGGCTCATATATAAAAACAGGGCCTTGAGTAGAACCATCATAAGCAAGGTTAGAGGTCCATGCTCCTGAAAGGAAAAATAATAAAAGTTAAGGACTGTCATATTCCTTTTTTTTTTTTTTAGCTTCATTCAAAAGATAATTGACTTTGACGTGTTGTCATAAAAAAAAATGTTCCGAATTAATACATCCATTATTTTTTATCTACATCTTTATTTCCTTCAGATAGTACATATTATTATTATACCAGCTCTTTTGTCCAGTTGATTATCTTTAACGTCCGTGTATATATATATATATTTATATAGCTTACAAGCTCTCATAAAAAGAAGAGGCCTTCAAACGAAAAAAAAAAGAAAATATCATCCATGAAAAAGTAATGGACCCTAGTATTGTTCTTTTAGCAAATGGTCTTCCTTTTCCTGTGATGCTTTACTACTATTGAGCTGACATTAGTTGATCCATGTTTTTACAGGCGTACATACATACATACATAAGTACGAGGGAGCATATATTTTTAATTAAAAAAGTTAAATTAATTTTCTAGGGAAATAAAAAATTAAAAAGCAAAAAAAATATACTTGTAAAAACACCCAAATAATACATTGATTAAAAGATCTATATCAAAATCCTTATTTCTAGGTACTTAAAGTGTTGCCTTATGACACAATCCTGTGGATATAATGTCGAAGTTGACAAAATCTTTCCTTTAACCAATAGAAAATTTTGTGATAGGTTTATTGTATGCAATAAACAATTACCCTGTTGTTCTCAACATAACTGGATTTTTTTTGTTTGGAAGGAACGACTTTATTAATCAAAATAAAACAAATCTTTAAAATTTGATGGATTTTAAGGGCTAAGTACCTTAATCTACAAAATATTATATCTCCTTCTCCTTATAAAGTACATGCATAACAGGTTATTTTGCAATGGCATTATACATTACTTTTTATTTCAAGACATAAAATACTTTAAGAGGGAACAAAATCAAATATTTCTCAGAAATTATTGCTACAAGAATGAATTCTTACAACGTTTTTTTTTCTTCAAAATATCCGTATTTTAATGAACATTTATCTGTTGTTCACATAAAATCTTCAAGTTAAAAAAAAAAAAAGATTATCTATTCTGTTGACATCAAAATTTATGAGAGATCTAAGAATTACATATATAGGATTACCTATATAACAGCCCAAAAGTCTCACATCTAATGTTCATCCTAAAAAAGAGTGAAATTCCGACTGTTGAAATGAATTTCTTAAATCCATTTTATTGCATAAATTTGAAAACACCCTTGTTCATAATAATAAAATGGAAGTTTCAAGCTTAATTCTATTCTGTGAAGTAAATTTTTGAGTTACTTCAATTGAACTCTCAGCCCACGATATGCCCTCCAAATAATTTGAAAAATATTAAACCTATATTAGTGTAAACAAGTCTCTTATCATAGCATAAGTGATGGGCCTGTTTTTGTACAATCATATATTTTTTGCTCTGTTTTTTTCTTTTGTTTATATGACGCAGTAATTTTGAATTTATTTTTCCTGTTCTTTTAGTTTTTGTTTTGCTCATGAGTTGAATAGAAAATTTATAAAAAAAAATTCTTTTTTTATTATTTTATTCAGGAAATGAGCAACTATAAAAAAATTTATTTCTCCAACAAAAAAAAAAAAAAAAAACTGTATGTATGAAAGGAAAAAAGAGAGAAAAGTCTGTTCTGAGGGTAACTATGAGAATTGTATCCATTATGTTATTCATTTATTTTTTACAATATGACGTCATATGTAATCAAAGGCAAAATGAGTTGTTTTTTAAGACATACAGAGTATCAAATATTGATTTTTGGTTTCTTTATCAATTCAATGTACTTATACAGAATGGAGCAACATAGCCCCTTTTTACAAAAGGCAATAAAGCAAGATTTTATAACACAGAACAGTTTTTTATATTTGTATCATAATATTAGTACACATTTAAAGTTTTCCTTTACGGAATTTTAAAAATCATACCAAATAAATAAAGTCTCTCATGCACTACGGATCTTTGCTATTTTAATAACCGGTGATTTATATGATTTTTTTTCTTTCTCTTTAAATAAATATCCATTAAAAGGTTTGAAAGGTATCTTTTTTTAATAAAAGATGTAAATTGTAATTGGCAGCATATGTTATTTTAGGATTGTGAATGATTCATTAATTGACGTTGTTGTAAAGATCTTACAAATGTTGATTTTTTCCTAAATAATTCCGTTTTCGATTACATGATTTAGACAAAGCACACTAACTTATAATTCTGAACCGACACGAATGAGCTTTAATTTGATAAAATAGTAAATCCAACCCTTATTAAACAATTTTAACTTTCAAGAGCAAAGACACGTTGCTCATTACTCCAACACTTGCTAGTAAGTAGCTGTATGTTCAATACAATCTTTAGAATTTAACCTCTAGAATGAACCCCCGCCACACTGCTACTACTTTTACTGCCTGATTGATATGCATTATAAAAAAGGAAGTGTCGTTGCTGTATCCTGTACAAAAACTACTTTTCTCTATCTCTCTTTTTTTTTTTTTTTTTGACCATTTAAAGCTTTTTTTATATTAAAATAGTTATGAATTAAAAGAAGAAATGAAAAAAAAAAATACAATTATGTAACTTATCTCGGATTTAAAAGATTTTCTTTATTTATTTTATGCCATCAGAATGGTATTAATAAATAAAGAAAGATATTTCAATTGCATAAGATGTTCATTACACAATTGTTTTAATTCAGACACCCTTTGATTTCAGTATTATTTAACTAGTGTTAGTGTACGGAAAAAAAACCCGGTTTGTTCTTAAAATATTGTTTTTTATCGTCCAAAACATTTATCATAAATTATCTTAAATTTCTTGAAGAGAGAACATGTATTTCAAAAGTTTGTTTGCATAGAAGATTTGAGGATCGCCGTATTTTGTTTTGTTTTTTTGTTGTTGTTTTTTGCCTCACATAGAACAAAACATCTTACATGTGACATCTTTTTTTAGTAGGTAAACTTTTTTAGAAATTTAGTATTATGATTCATATATCCAAGATCAAAATAGTATTTCGAAAATGAAGAACCGTCATTTTGAATCAAAGGTGTCACAGTATTGCTTCCTGTTTTTTAAACAATGTAATCAACATATTTAGAATCACACACCTAATGTATTTTTATCTACAATATATATAAAATATGGAATATGGATCGCCCATCCATTTACAAGAGAAAAAAAATTAAAGTAACGAACATAAATATAGACCTCAAATTAAATGAACGACTTTTTAAAAATAAGATACATAATGAAGTGAGTTAAATTGTAACGTCTATAATAAAAAATATTCATCAATCAAAATAAAAAAAATTCTATTATGTATATAATTGTACCCATATCATACATTATTGATAATATTAAATTGAAAATAACTTTAGAAGCATTTTTTCCCCACAAAATGGGTTATATGTTTAGTAGCCACGATTCACTTATCACACTTTATATTTTTTAAAAACACATAGAATACAAGTTAAACAAGAATGAAATGCATTTGAGTATTAATTGATTAAAGCCTATTTACTAGTATATTTATTTAATTAACTCTTTAGTCTTAACGTGGTCGCAATTATGCTTAATTTTGATCTTTTTGTTCTTTATTTTCTTACTTTTTGCTATGAAATCGACTTATAAAGCATGAAAATGCGCTTATATATACATTTTTATTCTACTCAAAGAGGATACACAAATATGCCGCATACTTGACTCTTGAAGCCATAATAATTTATTCTTTCTTTCTCTCTCTCTCTTTATGTCTTTGCCTTCCTCTTTTTTCATCAAGGATATTTCAATTAAAAGCACTTTCTTTGATTAAAAGAAAATGAAGAAGAAAAAGAAAGAAAAAAAAAACACGATATGAATCTTCTTCTTTATTTTAAATAAAGGTCTTGTAAGTAGTTAAGTGTTTAAAAAAAGTGATTTATTTTTTCGGGAAAAGAAAATGTCTTTAGGAGTAAGTTCCTTTTCTTTAGCCTCTTTTTTTTATTATAGAAAAGGAAGGGAATAATAAGCACATAAGTTAATGACATGAAATACTATTTATTATCAAGAGTCGATTCATGATGTAATACAAATGAGTAGAAATAATTCTACACTTTAGAACCCTATGAGAATCAAACAAATTTTAACTCGATCTCTACTGGTTTAGGCATCACATTAAAAAAAATCAAATAGTAAATGAAAGCTTGAAAATCAGATTGACCTTGGGAAAATATATATTTCTTATATCAAATAAAGGTTTTCAAGTATAGCTAAAATTAACTAGCTTAAATAGCTTAACTCAGCCCTCAAACTTGAATACAATTGAATAATAATTGACTCAAATATATCAATGAAAAATAAGACTTTAATGTAATAGCAATACTAAATTACTTAATTTTAAGAAATCAAGATCAGACAACTCAGAACCAATAATTATATATATATTAGTACGATATTTAACTATAAATGTTATTCGTTATGCCCTCATTCATAAGCCTTGAAATATGAAAGAACAGTTTGACAGCTTTTGGAGATGAAGACGTTTGGATGAGAAATGCTTCAGACATTCTTTTTTAAGACATCTTAAGCTGCAAAGTCCAGGGCATTGAAGTTAGGGCTGAAGGAAGCATATAGGCAGTCAAGAATTCACGCATATTGTTGCTGATTAAACTTTGGTTCTTCTTGCCTCTAAAGCCTTTTTAACACAATTTTCATCCATAATGGACTTTTTGATGCTGTAAGTAATTTGGATTGAGATGCGAACCGTCATTGCAGCCTCCTCAGTACTGATATGTGTACACTTGTCTATTTTTGTTTTTTGGCTATCGTTTGAGTCCATAATGAAACCTCATACTTTAAAATAACGGCGTTAAAATGGTAATGCTAGTGTAGGTTTTGGGCCCCTACTCTTTAAATGAAGCATACAAAATTAAAGGGGATTTTCTCTTCTTCCTGTTTTTGTTCAAGATTGTTTTTATATTGATGCACAACATATTTGAAAATATATTCTCTAGGTTGTATCGATCCTAAATATCATATAGGACTTAAGATGAGATCCCATCCTTGAAAAACATGTTAAATTGTACACATCCTCAATAAGCCACCATTTTCAACCAAATTATAGTACAGTACAAAAGTGTATCAAGTGATTTAGTAAAACTGTGACCTTTAAGGGCAAGAATGATTGCCCATTATTCTTATAAACATTAGATCCTTGATGGTCAATATTGATTGATAACATTCAGAAGGGACTTCAGAGTTTTGAATCGATGCATTCCAAATGCATTTTTAATGATTATATTTAAGAACTCACATCAGTGAGTTCTTACAAAAAAGATATTTTTATTTTTTTAAATCTCTGACTTTATATATACGTAGTTATGTATGAATATACAAAATATTCAAGGACGTAAATGCTTCAGTCTTTTTTCAATCTTGAATGAAAAGTTGGAATATGGACAAAAATATATGTATTTTTATCAAACAAAGCTAAAAAAATGAAACTTGCCAAACTCAAACTCAGCAAAATACAATCCCTTATCATTGTTATTGCTGCTGTAGTTATATTTAATATAAGCTACAGATTTTAAAGAATATATTTTTCTAAAATATTTGGATATATATTAAAGAATCCTTTGTTAAAAGAGATGTCAAAAAATCAAATGTCCAATATCGTATTATTTAAAAAAAAAATCGAATATTAATTGAATAATGTTCGAATATTGAGTTTATGTCAAATACTTAAACAAAAATGGTAAGCTTTAGCCTAAATCCAAATATGTAAATACGATCCCGTCGAAGACATTTAGCCTTCCTCTTATCTTTGTGCCGAAGAAAATGTTTTAATTTAGGATCTCACAGTATTTTCTCCCAGTGATCCATCTTTTACTGATATATAAGACTCTTAGAATGTGTAATTTTTATATACTATAATGCCAATTAAATAAATTTCTATTTTGAAGTAAAACTACAAAGTGTGACAACATAACTTCCTTTTTTCAAAAAGCAATAAAATTAGTTTTATGGATCAGAAAAGTTTAAATTTTAGTTTCAAAATCTATCTACACATATAAAGTTTTTTTTAAAAGAAGTTTTGAGTATTATATCAGATGGGTAACATCTCCCATTGTCCATACACGGAACTTTTGGTATTTTAATACCCAATGATTTTTTTCCATTTTTTTGTTTCTCGTTGAATAACTTTTCTTTAATAGGTTTTAGACGGATATTTGTTCTATATAAAAAGATGCACAATATAAAATAAATAATACCCTAGTTCACTAAGATAGGGCTAACACCAGAAGGACGAGGGTATCATTTTTGATACCCATTTGGGTTCAATGAAATATTGCGAAAAAATTTTTGATTTTATTTGTTTATAAGTTCTTGAATTTTCATAATTCATTTTATTAATCACAAAAAAAAAATAATAATAATAACCAAAAATAATATAACTAATCGTTTTGTGGATATATAGAAAACTACGGAGAGAGATATGCGAATCATATTTGATCTTGCTTTACAAGCAAAATTAAAATTGAATGAATAACTTTAGAAATGAATAGTGTAGCTTCCTTCTATAAATATAAGCATTGGTTTTGCTGAACTAGCCATTCTGATTACACCTGTTATTGTACAAGGCTGTCCAAGAAAAAATTATCTTTTGAAGGAATGAGACATTATCGTATGTCTTCATCGTACTCCGATTCAGAAGGTGATGATTTATAATGGGAATAAGATAAAGGATATGTTCAACCCCAGCAAACAATTTCTTCTGATTACTATTCAGAAGTTTTTGACAAGCCTATCGGTAATTAATTTTGTTACAAAATATTCTTAGTTTTTTCTAAATACTATATGTATTTATTAACAACTAATTGGTGAATTGATCATTTCAAAAGATACCTTGATGCAGTCAAGTGACTTAATTCCCACCTTCTAAGAACATCAAATAGAGAGAGGTCCTCCCGTTTTAGCCAAGAAACATTTTGGAGGAAGTCCCATGTCCATCATTATTTGCAAAACCTATCATCCTTCCAAATACAAATATTAAAAAGTAAATGGGTATCAATTTGGATATCCACTGTCGTTTATTGGGTGTCGTTAGTATCAACCGTTCTATTGTTCATAAATAGACTTGCTATATATTTTTTAGTCTATACATCCATGGTTTATAGTTTATAATCTTTTTTTTCAACAGAATGAAAAAAAACAAAAAACAATAATGACAAATATATTAAATTAACAGGACTTATAAGGCTTATTTTGTTGTAAAAACTTCTTAAAATCAAACACTCTTCATATTATGTAATTATGTTACATATTTAAGCATGTGTAAAAAAGGTCCCTAAAATATTTGTACAGATTACAAATCTGCAGATCCTTAACTAATGACATAATTGAAACAAAAAAGTTTATGGTTTTTATTTGTGGAATGCGATTAAAGAGCAAAAAAAAAAAAAATACCTTTCCTTGTAGAAGAATTACAACTTTTTATAATAGTTATTTTAGCAAATAACCTCCTTTAAGTATTAAGTTCTTAATATACTCCTTCCTGTTAAGTATTAATGTTTATAAAGCAAGCCACAAATGTATGTACTTATACGTATATATAAGAAGTTATATGAAAAATGCAAAAAGTTAACGTTTTTTATGTACACAGTAAAAAACAAACCCGATTCTGTCATCAATCATTCTACATCAAACAACAAAGTAGGTTTAAAACGCCAAGAAAACAAAAGATGATAGATGTCGCTATAAGACTTTCATGCAATATAAAACATCTTTGGCATTATAAAAAAATTAGATCTGTTAATGAATATTTTGGTATATACAGGGTTGATCTTATATAGGGATACACTTAATTTAAACTTTAATAAATCGGCAATGCATTTGTTTATTGTCTTCAAATATGGGGGGGAAAGGTTTTGTGACTCAAAATTCCTTCAGTAGAGTTTTGACTCAATTAAAAACAAAACAAACGATAAAGAGTAAAATGAAGCAACAAAAAAGTACAATGTCGAAGATTATCTCACGCGGCATGTTCCCATTGTCCATATCCAAAGAGCACGGGTACAGTTGTACGACTGGTTATCGTGCTATGGACTTATTCACCGGCACCGGGAGTCTTAAGAAGATGATGATAAAACCAAAAACGATCCTAACGTCCATTAACCAAAAAGGTTAAGGGATCATTGAAGAAAAACGCCATCCTCAACGTCAGTACAATGGCCAAGCATCTTAAGACCTCAAGGGCAACCATGGGAAGACTCATCCAGAATGCCATTGGTGTAAATTCACGGAGGATTACAACAAGATATCTTATCTCTGAACAGAGCAAGCTGAGACGATTGGAAAGAGAAATGAAGATTCGAAATTTTTTAAGGCCAACAAAAATTAGGGCAAAGTTTTGCACTTTTGTCATGAAAATATTTTCACTCTTGATGCCACTGTGAATAATCAAACAGCCACTAAATCACAACAAAAACTTCACCCATAACCATAGTCTTGGGCATTGGTGAGTCTGCTCTCCCATTATTGTTGAGATTAAGGAGCTGCTCAATGCATATGCTACTTCTGGATAAGAAAGTGACATAAAAAAGGGTACATGGACAACTTGATTTTCACACAGAACGGAGCTTCGTGTCATCCTTACTGAGAGACAAATTTTTGATCTTTTGGAAGCTCAACATGTGACCACCCTCCTCTCTAGATGCAAAACCTTTGAGCTATTCTATATAAGTGCGTCTAGGGGTGAGGGTGTCACAGGAGTGCCCAGTCTTTAAGGCTTCCATCAAGAAGGACTGGACCAATCATGAGTCTGACTACATAATCATGGTTTGTAAGAGGTGTATCCCTCGTATTGAGACAATTATTAAAGGCAAGGGCTCACATATAGAATAAAATTTGTGCCAAGCATTACTTTCAGATGATTTTGTTAAACAAATGTCCTCACAAAACCTCTTGTTTAAATTTGACGCTTTAAAAATTGAAAGTAATTAAATGTCTGCTACTAGATATAACCAACCTTGCATATGGTAAAAATTGTAGTGAATTTTTTTAAAGTAAAATTATACTAAGTAGATGTAATATTTATTCAAGTCAATATTTAAAATTAAAATTTTCAACTCTATATTCAGTTTATAGTAGTAGATGCGTTGATTACGAATCTTTAAATTGTTTTTAAATTCATAAAACATACCTAGTTTTATTCTAAGCAAATTTTATATTGATTTGAAATATATATTTATATATTCTATGAAATTATCAAATTCAAAAACTGGCTTATTTTAGGATTTTGTTTGAAAAGGAAGATGGTCTTGATTTTTAAACAGGTTTTCCTTAAAATATAGTTTATTTATAAAGTGGAAATAATTAAGGTTTCATTTACAAAAGAATATTTGGTTCTAAAATTATCAAATTCAAAAACTGGCTTATTGTAGGATTTTGTTTGAAAAGGAAGATGGTCTTGATTTTTAAGCAGGTTTTCCTTAAAATATAGTTTATTTATAAAGTGGAAATAGTTAGAGTTTCATTTACAAAAGAATATTTGGTTCTAAAAGATCTAATTATGTAATTATATTGAAAAAAAAAACAACAAGTTTTTGATATACTAATAAACAAATGCTTCACTATTCATCAATTTATATTTGATTATTTTTTTCTTTTTCAATACATCAAAATTGTTAATCCGGAATATGAAAAATTGAGAACTTATCTTCGAAAAATTTCTTTCGGGAAAATATTTTAATCAACCCCATATTGTAGCTGAACCAAAGCACTTAGGTTTAAATTCTACTTTGCAAATATTTTTTTTTTCGTCTTGTGTAATTTATATTAATACAGCAAATTATGTATGTTTATATGTATATGTGGATGTTTTTATGACAAAATAGGCATAGGGCCCAGGCTATATAGTGCTCCTTGATGTTTATCACAAACATAGACATTTGACAAAAAAAATAATGTATATACAGTGTACACTTGATATTATTCCTTCAATTTTGGGGACAAAACACGTCATATGAATGGATATAAGTATTGAGTAGTTCCTTGCGAGTGTACTCATAAAAATGGAAATAACATTAAGGATTTCTTGGGGAGTTACATTCTATATTATCGAAGCTTAATTACTCTAGGCAATTTTGAGTACCACCGGTAGTTGATTAATTATAAATCCTTTCAGATTATTTTATTTAGAAAATAAAAGTTAAGGAATATAAGTAGAAACTGCCTTCAAGCGCCTAACTACTGCTTTAAATATTCTCGAGTTAAATGTAAGTATAAATAAATGTTCCTTAATTTGTCTATTATTTCTTGCGTAACTTGAGGACAGAGGAGGTCCTAATTATATTAATTGTTTTTTTTATATTTCTTAGAATTTATGTCCTTTAGGCTGATGTTTTTCATCATCAAAAGAGAGCCTCATAGATATATATATATATAATATTCCTACCTCAAAACTATATCTGCATAATTCATACTCAATACTACTGTATAATAACTAGGAGTGTTTCCTTTGCCGAATCGTTCTCCACCTCAAATAACCAACAGCTTTCAAACTATCAGATAAGAAAAAGGGAAATAGGATTTTATATGTTGCAATACCTATACATTCATTCACTCTTCCTATTTACATTGTTTCTATTTCGACGTCATACATATAGGTATATAACAAAATTCCTTTCGAGCATGAATATTTCATTTCCCTCTTAAAATAAAGGAATTGGAAGTTTAATTTATATGTATGTATAATTAATCAACTATTAGACTCCTGTTCTATGTGTTTTATTTCCAAGGGGCAATTATCATGGCTCAGATCTCTTTCATATTTACCTACATATACATATATTCGAGTATATGTTGGTAAAGGGTTGAAAAGCTCTTTCGAAAGTAAATACAGATTATTAGTGGTATAAATCTTGAACAGTAAATTTTTATTTGAGCTGTTGGCATTATTTTTCATTCTTGAGGAGAGAACATCTAAGTATAAAGTGTAACCACAAATATGTGAGCTCATTAATGACTAAAAGCAATCCCCATATTTGTTAGAGAGTTTTAATTACATGTCCCTGTGGGAGTCAGAGTAGAATTAAAGATCGAAAACGGAGTAATTTCGACTTCATTAGGAGTGGTTCTTGTGTTTATTTCCTTCATCTCACAGCTGCTCACAGCTAAAATTAATTGACACGTCATGCCAGCAAAGGTTCACTCCTTTTAAACATTCTTCAAAATGTCCGGAAACATTTTTTTTTTTTTTTTGTTTCGGACAAATACTGATTTTTTCCCCCAATTCTTGTATAAAACGCAATACATTTATTTATAAAAAAGTACTTATATATTCTCATAAAAAAGGTCACAATAATATACTATTCTACAAAAACAAACATAAATCACATTAAAAAAAATTTTAAATATTATTTTTATACAAATTAATTTCATTAATTGACTTTTATTTAAAAAAAAAGGTCATTAAATATCTAAGCAAACGATATTAAAGGGAATGCCTTATTTGATATTCTGAAATCGGGTAATGGACGTAGAAAGGTTAAGAATCACTGTTCTTGATCGATTTGCACTGATATTTAGAATAAGAACAGAATCTCAGACCGTAGACCAAAAATTAATGGAACGACGTAGCTCAATGGACAATGCCCTATGGATACATTATTCTCTTAAACTCAATGTATATAGGTTCGCGTCCTGGTCGTTGTTCTTAGACATAGAAATATAGTTAATGGATATGGACTTCAAAAGACAATTCCTCGGTCAGATAGAGAAAATGTAATAATATAATGTTTTCTTATACTTAATCAGTGTAACTCCATCCGACCAATTAAAGACATAATCGTTCACAAATTGGGGATCAATATTGTCGCTCCCACTCTATCCCATTTAAACGAGTTGTCCACATATGAAACATTTTGTCCATAAGTAATGATATTTCACAATAGATCTTTTTTCAAATCAGGTACGGTTTTTTTTTTTTCATTCTACTCAGTTATACCTACGAATTGTACACATATGAAACACTTTTAACGTCTAGGATGTCATTGAACCAATGTTGAGAATTTTGAAATAATTATCAACAATTATTATATGAAATCTAGACTAATCAAGAATGATTTTTTGTAGAATCGAATTTATTCGATCCAAGAAACATTATTACGCTTTTAAGCCGGTATAGGACTTCTGAACAAAAATCTAAGCCTAAAGACTAGGCTTTGTAGCTCTTCCTCAAAATTGCTTAAAGTTTTTGTCAATTGAGTACCAGAAAATATCTTCATAGATAATAATGGAAAAAAGCTAGTAGCCAATGCCCTAGAGACATTGGGGTGATGATTGCAAAAGCAATTTATATGTATATAAGTAGTTAGTTTCAATATATATATATTCCTTTTTCTCAGCATAGGAAGTGATAAATCAAATATACAAAGTTTTTATTTTATTTTTTGTCTTGATTGACTTATCAATCAAACGTCTCACTCAAAAGGGACTTTTTTGGTTCCGTCTTTGATAAATGCATTTGAAATATGTTCAAGTTTCATAGTCTGTAAGAGCTACAAACAAAAGAGCAAAAAAAAAAAAGTACACAGAGTAAGTTATTCATAACTTGAGGTGATTTTTCTACTTCTCCCTTGTCGTTGGGAAGGGGAAGAAAGCCTGCCCTTCTTAAGAGGCTATTAAATGACCAATTACACTACTAACAATATATATATTTATACTGTATTATACAATACATGTACTTTGTATGACAAAAAAGTTTATGATAAGAGGATACGCACGCAACATATAATAATTGATGAACAGTCATTGAGGGATAAAACCAGCACAACAATAATCAGAGCAAAACTTTATCAAAGTATTCACATCCCTTTCTCATATCAAAAGCATTTAATATTGCTTGGTTTTTTTTTTGCATTTTCGTGATATTTGACAATAAAGAGAGAGCGACAATAATAAAGAGATTAATTATGCGATAGGAGCCGGGAGGTCTTATTCCTAATAATGTTCCATGTGTATGATATGGGCCAATGTAGTGTACGTAATGTTATACTTATGTAAGTCTGTATTTACGATGTCATTAAAAAATCACTTAAAATATGGTCAATTTCCATTTGTTGGTTAAGAAATGTGTGTATTTACGTTAGAGTTCCTACTGAAGCAGTCTAAACCTATAAACCAAGTGGCAAAACAAATACCACGTCTTCCATTATTATTCAAATTTAGTTGACAACACTGCAACTTTTTTGTCTACTACACTAACGGAGATATGAGCTTCTTGAGTAGGCTTTTGTTGAGAAACAATATAGTTTCATGATTAGGAAAGGAAAACCAGTTGTTACTATCCTTTATTTTAAATTATTATCATTCTCCTCGGGGTGAGAACATTGTTCTTCAAAAGAAGAATTAAAAAAATATCGCCCATCTTTGTTATAACTTTATTTAATCCATTGTAAAATTATAATTTGAATAAATATGTAAGTATAATTCTAATCAGGGCTCCACAGCTACGCTAGCCTAGTTTCAACATTAAATATGTCCACGAATATAGGTTTTTTTTTCTTCTATATATATGAAATACTGGAGCCCGGAAAGGGTACAGGATACTTTTTTCCATTTATGTTAGAGATACATATTTTTATATAATTACAATTTATATTTGAGTAGTCAGAAAATACGTGAAGCAAATTTGAGACTTATAGATCAACTTTTGAGTTAAAAAAAACTCATTTCCATAGAAAAAGATGCTAAGTATGTAAAATATTTTGTTCAGTTATTTTGGGCTAGTAAATTTTTCACAGGGTTAGTATAAAAAAATAGCTAGTAGTTAATTTTAATAAACGTCGAGGCTTAATTATAATTTTGTCCCAATACTAATGTTATCATTCAATTTGGATATTTTAATCTCTTGATTCTATAAAATAAAGGTATTTAGGGATTTAATTAGGATTAAATTGAACGAATAACAATTTTCTTCAATTTAAGGAAAATAAATTAATAATTAGTGTCATCAGAATACCAAACTTTCAAACTAGTACCTAGTTAATATAGGTATGACTATTCTGTTTATCCGCGGTCTATTTTTTTATGATGAAACGGAACTGCAAGTACTTGTTTGAGTTGTATAAAATACGACCTGGCAGTTTATAAAAATAAAATAAACGGACAACTGACTTGATAAACCTGACAATTGGAAGAATGTTAAGAAGAAGAACAGCCTTAGCTGTCATGACGTTTATTATATTAGCTGTGAGTGGCTATGAGCCCAAAGAAATGAACACAATTACACATTGTAAAAAGGAAGACGGGATTTACTTCGATGTTGATTATCAATTCTACTCTAAGTCCAATAAAGACATACACTTATAACTTCCACTAAATCCTCAGTACTACTCTTCCTCATTCAGGAACACACGTACTTTATACTTAGAAGTTATCTCCTTAAAAATGGAAATATATAATGATAACATATTCAGAACAAAATATCCCTGCGTTAAAAGTATTATTTGATACATCTCTAAAAGTCAGTTTGAGTTAGTGCTGTTTCATATTCGTCAGTATCTGGAACTGGCAAACAACACTAAATTGTGTCTATACAAGGGTGGTCTGAAAAGTTTCTAACCTAACAGAGATACGATATATTTTGTATGAATTTTTTATTTTATTTTTCAACAGAGTCTCCTTTCAACTCTACACACTTCTCCTTTGATTCTCCTACTCTTGCAATCCTTTCAAGTAGTACTCCGCGTTTGTCCTCTGCTAAATAACTCTTCACGAGACATTTTTTAAGGGCTCACTTACTCCAAGTTGGATTGACTTAGACTCATTTAGTTCAACCACAACAAGCATGTATATGTCTGTTACTATATGAATCTACATAATAGTCCTACTTAGACATTCAATTTTGTCCCTTTTCACAAAAATACTAATATCAACTCACTCAAACGACTGTCCAATTGCAATTGCGCTTTCAAAATGCCTGACACTTTGATGAGTATCTGTTAACAGATGCTAAATAGATTTGACTAGCCTTTATATACGGGTGCTGTCATCTTCATATTGAGGTCAGAAACTTCTCAGACTACCTTCGTATACAATGGGCTCCTTAAGAGCTCTCCAGGACTATCTAAGTTAATACTTATATCATATATGTTTTCCACTCTCTATTTCTCTGTTTTTACTTAACTATATATATTTTTTTCTGCCATACATATATGTGGGACGTAAATGTATATATTTAGATTGTTCTTAATTGAGTTAGGATCTATGAAGAGATGAGAATAAAGAAAATAGAGAATTACAACAATCTATATATATTTAACTATAGATGAAGTGGAGGAAGAAAGGGTTTTTTTCGTTTTTACTTCATCATTTATGAGTGGATATGAGTGTGATATATATAGGGTGCGCAAGCTATCTCAGCCACAAAAAGATTTATTTTAAAGGCAATTTTCTTTCCAGCCAGATATCAGATTAAAAAAAAATAATAAAACAGATTCTAAAAGCTGGATGGATTCTAAAATTTTTTATTCCATAAAACCAATTACAGTCTCAATACGAGGCAGAAAGTGAAAGCAGGCCTTCGCCACTTGATCCCTTGGTAAATATTTAAATTCATTCTTGATCAACTGATCAATTTTTTTTTTTTGTAGCAAGGGGCTTGGATGGCTTATCTTTTAATTTCACTCCACTCAAAAAAATCAATCGGATTCAGATCCGGCCAAAAGTCAGGTAAAATAAAGTCACCAAATATCTTGGAGCCATTTGAAACTGTTGCCTCAAACAATTGATTCAAAATCATCTTTAAATGCCTCAAGTTCAATCCCAACCTTGCAAACGAAAGTCTAGCTGAATTCCAGAGTTCGAGCAATTGTTATGATGTTGATAAAAGTGCAGATTCCAAGGATTGCTCTGCACCTTTTCCAAATATTTAAGACAACGAAATCGTCCATTGATTCCATTTTCCTCAACTGGTGCCGGTGTGAAGAAGCTATCTATCGACACAAAAAATAGGTTTCCTAAATGTCTGCGTTTGCCCAAGAAAGTTTACCCAAGTGGCGGTAGAGATGGGTCGCGCACCCTGTATAAGGATGGTAAAGAATTAAGGAGTTCAATCTTAAAATATGACGGTCATTAATTTGTTTTATATGAAAATAGTCGTTTGTTCGTCATAAAAAATGTGTTTTTAGATAAATACTATTTTAAGTCCACCATGGCCTTGAAGGCCAAAAATTGTTTCTAGTACCATTTTTTGAGCTTTATCAACCTATATGACAAATTTCAGGAAAATCCATGGATTGGTTTGACTGCAATTCCAGGACTCACCTACAGACATTCACTTTAATATATAGATAATAATTTAATGTATCTAAAATGTGTTCAATTATTTGTACTGCCTCTACATATTTAATCAAAGATAAGGAAAAGTGAACAAACAAAATTTAACCCTAATTAACGTTGTTGAGTAATAAAAAGGAACATTAATCTTTTGATTAAACAGGGAAACTTAAAAATCTAGAGAATATTTTATATCTTTAAAATTATATAAAACAAACACTACAATTTCTTATACTGATGGTTATTATTAAAAAAAAAAAAGTATCTATATTTTTTGCTCATAGCATCATATTTGATAAGAACATCTAAGAAGTCTAAAAATTGCAAATATTAACTTCAAAATACATTTTTAAATGACATGCCAGGAAGAAAACTTTAACAAAATTAGTTTTTTTAATTGTCCCCAGTCGCAAAGATATATTTGCAGTGAAAAAAATATTAAGCCAATCAAGACAGTCTGATATAAGTACTTCGAAGCTTTAAAAATACTTTTTGCAATATGCTTCAAAGTAATGAAGGAAGGAGTCATTAAATAATAAGTAAAGATAAAAAATTAATGTCCCCTTCATACATACTCGTATTGAAAGAGATGAATTAACCTTGAATGTTTTTTTTAGAAAGGCCAGCCTTTTAATAATTGATTCAAAGTGCTTTATTTGCAGAGATGATATTTATTAGATATCATAATATGTCATCATCATTTGTACATACTATAGGTATATATGACATACCTAGATATGTATTAATATATATATACATCAACATAAATATAACCACGTGTAATACGATATGTCTATGAACCTTGATATGGCCTTACATAAATATGAATGGCCATATTAATTGCGAGAAGGATTTTTTTCTAACACAATTTTCTTTGCAACCAGTAGTTACATTAAAAAAATAAAACCAGATTCTCAAAGCTTGATATACCTATTTTATTTTATTTAATAAAACCACATCCAGCCTCATTTACAGTCTCTATACGATGACAAAAGCGCAAACAGGCCTTCACAACTAGGTTCTTGGCAAATCCCGGTATCCTTTAGGACCTGACTAATAAGTTTGTCTTTGGTGTTTCAGTGGTTTTGGTTGGTTTTTGTTTGATCACGCCCACACACAAAAATCCATTGGGTTCAGATCCGGCAAGATGAAGTCGTTAAAAACATTTGAAACTTTTTTTAGAGGTGTGGGAGGAAGCTGATTCCTGTTGCCGCATCTAAGGCATTCCATTGGCAACCTTGCGTATCCAGGGCTTCACCTTGGTCTCCAGCACATCCAAGAAGGTGAAGATAGATTGCTTCGATTTTATTAATGTATTTACACATACAAATTAAAGTTCAATAACGTGAAGTTCTTTCGTTATTCATGATTTCATTTAGTTTAATATGTCATGGTAATCAAAGTCAAAGTAATTTTTTTGCATTTCCCACAAAAACTTAAAAATAATGGAATTGTGAGTATTATACCAAATAGTAAAAAATATTTAAAAGAAAACTTTTGGCTTTGATTTTTAATATATATATATATATAAAACTTTCTAAAAAAATCAAATCCTGAAACCTTTAAAACTTTTAATACGTGTTTATTGTATCTAAATAAAAGCCTTAGGCAAATTAAGTTGTGATTTTGAGGTTTCAAATCCTTGAAAAACATGAATTAACTGATTTTACAGAATAAGAATAGATAATTACTGCCCATTCCCTCAACCCACGGTTTGAAAACCTTACAACACCAACAGATTATATATTAATTCCGTTTAATTTCATATGCTTAGTTAATGATATGATTCAATTTATATTAATAACTACAATTCTGATCAAGACAATAGAAAAAAATTTGCAGGTGTTGGTTATCGGTCTGGAAATCATAGACCAATCTGAGACTGTTATATTTTTTGCTGGACCGAACTAATTCGGTCAAACAAAAAAGCTCGGTGAGGACAGGTCTCATTTAAAAATTCGGTCTAAAATGGTCCAAAGGAAAAGTTCGATCTAGATCGGTCCAAAGGAAACATTCGGTACTAGTTTGGTCACAAAAAAATTGGTCTAGACTGATTTTACAAATAAACTGTTATAACATGACATCATATGTTTTTTCAAGTACAATGACGGTATGCCCAGTTTAAACAGAGATAGCTCTGATCTCTTAAGACCGAACCAAAAAAAAAAAAAAAATCGGTAATGGACCCAATCTCAACAACAAAATTACCCTATAAGTTTCCTTCAGTAAAAAAAATATATTGAATTTTTACAATGACTTACATGTGAAGATTTCAAACACTCTTCACTTTTGAAATCCTTTCTAAATGAAAAATATTTCATTTTTAAATAAGCTTACAACTATTCCACAACAAACATATAGTTACCGTTTTCACAAAGTATTATTAGAGGTTGATAAACTTTATATTATCAAAACCTTTTGGTTCATTCTTGCTATTGATATAAGCAGTGGCATTGCTAGCCCCTTTTTTGGGTTCTGAATCCCCCACAAATCTTTATTACATCTTTTATATATTTATACGTTTGTTTTTCGTGTCTTCACCAATAAATATAAAATGGTGGAACAAATCCGTTTTGTCTATTAGGAAATAGACGTATCCAAGCATGTTCCCTATATTTTTTAGGGCCTCTGAAGAGATCAACATCCTCTTTTTGACCGAAATAAATTCATGTTCCTTCTCTCTTTCCTCTTCCCTCTGTCTCTTTTATCTACCATCATTCTTTGTTTATATTCATCTCTGTAACGAAGGCACACTTTGCTAGTATATATATAATTAACCTATATACATATATCAGTTATTATATAACGGTTGTTAATTTTTGTAACCAGCCCCCCGAATGATGAAGGCTAGTAACACCCTTGGGTATCAGCAATTTCGAGTCCTCAGTGTCTTAGTGGCCTTTAATTTTGATAAAAGGATTTATTTCCAAATTTTATTGTATCCATAGTATCAAGATATTAAAATGCACCTGAATGGTGCCTTAAACAATTCATGTAGAGACATTTAAAAGTGTCTTAGATTATTAAATTCCTTTTGATCTATTTTTTTTTTAAATACTAAATGTTTCTTTGGGACTACTTTATGTAACTCTCTTTTTTTTCCTCTTTATAATTTTGATTCGATTACTCCAATAACAATTACTCTTGACGAGCCGTTTGGGGAATTTCCTCATATTTTCCTTTTTGAATGTCTCATAGGAGGAGAGCCTCATTTTTAGTATTAAGTTTAATCACTTAGAACATATTTGTAATATCTTTTATTTCTACCTACATAGCAATTGGTGGATTCGAAGCAAAATATTAATTATTATTATCAACGAACTTTTTATTTTGCAAATGAACTAAGTATTAGTAGGAAAATCTATTTAATAAAAATCGTTATTTGCAACAAACTGAATTACTGCTCCTTTTTTTTTGTTTCGTATACCACAAAAAGTGAGAAGGAAAGAGAAAGAGACATCTTTTTAATTTCCCAAGAGACGACTAAATTGGTTGCATTTCTTCTATTATACAATATCTTATACTATTTTTTAATATAAATATTAAGCAAATAAATATATAATTAATACATACTTTTAAAGGAATAAGCCACAAAAAATATAATTTATAGATTGTAAGGGACTTTGATTTTATTATATTTTAGCAAGTAGTGGTCACTTTTGTACAGAGTAGGGCCCAAAACTTAGAAAATCATGACTAAATTATGAAAATGTGATATTTATAGAATCAAAAGAAGACAATACAATTTACAAAATACTTAAATACAATAATTACCCAAATTATTTAATCATTATGTTCTTTTTCGCAACCAATAACATACTGTACACACCAGCAAACAGATTGTCAGTTCTTGACAATAAAGGCTATGTCCATGGTGCACCACGCAGTGATAAGCGAATCTAAATTTTGTTGAAAGGTGCGCCAAACATTTTTCTCTAATGGGTTCTAAACTGCAAAGTACAGGGGCTTCAGGTCTGGGATAGGGAAGAGTACTTTGTAGCAGGCCAAAGTCAGCTATATTTTTTTTTGAAACATAAGTTTTGGTTCCTCTTGACTGTATGGGACCTTTCATCACTATTCCTATCCTTAATAGACTTCTTGATGTCTGGATGTAGATGTCAACGTTCTCTGTAGTCTTTTTACATTTTCGAATTGACCACCAATACCTTTCAAAAAAACTTTGAGACATGGGGAATCGATCTTTTTTTTGTTTTTGTTTTTTTAATCAGCGTATTTGCAAAAAATCCTCCAGAGCCCATGAATCTGCTCTGATCAGAAATAAACATGGCTTTTATACGTAACAAAACATTCTAAAAACTTTTATCTTATGTCTAATGTCTGTATCTGCCTCCGTTTTTTAAATAAATCCGTTTTTACCATTGTTTTTCTAAGTGGGACGTATATCAGACACAAACACACATAAATTATTTTAGTACTATGTAGAATAAATATCTCATTACAAGATATTGTACATTGAAAATTAGTTTAGAGTATGGTACTTTTATGACAAATAGATTTGTTTTGTATTTTTTTCGAAATCTTATTATTATGATCTGTCCAAGTTAAACACTATTTGTTGAGGATACAACATGTTTTATCAGCAAAAGGAGATAAAGTTGTATGAATAGCAGTTCATAAAGTTAATTAGTGTAATTTGATTTAATAAACTTCATAATAAAAGTAATGGTTTCTCTCCATTTGTTACCAAGTGAATGACGCAAAACAAAGCACATGCTACAAAAAACACATTTTCATGTCCACATAGAATCAATGTTCTCCTCATCTTGTATACGTAGGTCTATGAACACGACATTCAACTGCTATTCCTGCCATTGCAAATATATATGACTGCAAAAACAACAACAACAAAAAAAAAGAAGACCATTCAAAAATGTGTGTCACATTTTAGTTCTTTGCAGGTGTTTTTAATATGTCTTAATCTACTTTGACTTTTTCCTTTTTATATCTAGAGCCAGGACATGATATAAGAAAATGAGTAATAAGATACTTTGATTAAAGAGTCCAGACAATAAAAATAAACTTTTTTTGAAGTCCGTTGTTTATCATTATTTTCTTGCAAAAAAAGTAATTCACGTGTATTCTTTGGTGGCCCACTTACAAAAGAAAAATAAAGGGTTATAAGTGTAGTCCCATTATTTTCCCTTTATAAGATTAATTTTGTCACCATTAGTTTACTAAAGTGAAAAGGATCTGTCTTTTAACGAAATAAAAAGGTAAAATCTCTCTATAACAATATGTATATATGTTAAAAAAGTTCATTATAAAGGGTTGCGTACGAACAGAGTATTTAATATTCTAACCTTGTAGGGGCAGGCATATTGTGTTTATATGAAAATATGAAAGAAGTATGTATTGTCTCTTTGAGTCAATTTAAAGAAAAAGTTGGTTCAAATAGGAACAAAAAAGGTGGGGGATAAAAGGAAGAATAGAGCTATGGGACAAACCATATGGTTGACTACTTATTTATATATGAAATCATGTAGGTATGCACGTGGTAATAAAGTATTTAATTTCATATAGGGGCTCCATATTGTAGACACTTTTGACAAGGTCTTGAAATGTTCTGAGATATGTGGAAGATAATGACATTATTCTAATTTTTAAAGGAGGGATAACAATCATTTTTCAATGTGATTATTTAATATTAAAATAATTTTTTTTAAATGTCAAGAAGGGTTCACCATTTCCCGGGGAATTTTCTTTGAGCAGGATCCAAGAAAATATTTTATTCCGTTCGTAAATACAGTGAAATTCGAGTATTTACATTTTGAAGAATGAATTTATTTTTGGCTAGTCTAACCCACATATTATCTATATTCATTTTATCATTATCACTGATAGTGAGCAGGTTGGTGATTTTAGAGTACAAGGATCCAGTTTTTTTTTTGTTTTTTTTATTGCATATTGGAACCAAAAAAAAAAATTAAATAATAAGCGATGTGTCGTGTAAAGAGTATGTGTTATACTGTAAGAAATGTGTTACTTGACGGATTTGTGTCTATATATATTATGTTCAAGGAACATATCCTCAACATTTTTTGTACAATGTAACCTTTTGACAAAAAAGAAACCGAAAAAAGGCCGAAAGTCATTTGGTAGTTAGCTAAATAAATAAATCATACCAACTGCTATGTATCTCTTACGTCCTCTCAGAGGGAAATTCCTGCGTTTTAGATGTTATATTTAGAGATAAATTTGGAAACTAAGCTTAACATTTACAAGGCATTGATTTGCATTAGAAAATTGAATATACATATTTTAGTTACACTTATTTGGATAAATATAAGCTGGGAATATGAAATCAGTTGATATATCTTCATATTTTTTTTTTTTTTGTCTCGAAATATCCTCATAAAAATGTTCCGTTCCAGATTATGATTGTTCCACGTTTGGTCTTTCTACGTTTTGTACTCCGAGATTTTGTCCTAGTACCAAATTTCCGAGTATCACCTCGACCATATATCATATATAAAAACCCATGGCACAAAAGCACATTTATCAAAATTAATCATCATTCCAAAAGTAAATTTGTGAGTTATTTCTCTTTTAAACTTTCTACATTCTTCTTGGACCCCCCCAAAACTATGTGAATAATTTACTACCAAAAAAAAGTAATATGTAGGTCAAATCCCCAAGTTATATGTATATATATATATATAGATGTAATGTATGGTAGCTCAATCCTCATAGTAAGACGTATGAATATACTCTGGTCTACAAATAATAAGGAAAAATTATGCTCGAATACAATAGATGAAATTCCATTCTCAGAGAGATACTTATCTTGTATGTGAGTATATATTATATTCATAGAAAATAAGGGAACCATTTGCTCTCTCTCTCTCTCTCTCTCTCTTGGGCTTTGTCCCTCTCACTTTTTATATAGTATTCTATTCAAACTTTTATTATTATCTCCAAATAAATACATACACTAAAGGAAAAATAATTGTTTGATATAAAGTTAAGCAAAATCTATATATAAATGATAAAAATCTTTTGCTAGTCTGTCCCATTCTTCTCCTTCTTACTAGATATATACTATCATCAAATGTTTATTCAAGCTAAAGAAAAAGTCAAAGACTCTTTATAAAAAGTTCCTGAAAGGTATTTTTTTTTATATTTATACGTATTCAATATGTACTTTCAAAAAAAAAAGTGTGTGAAAAGGTTATACATCTATAATCAAATCAAACAACAAATATATGTAAATTGATGAAAACAAGTCAATATTTTGGTACCTTTTTGAAAGTATTTCTTTTCTTATGATTGGTTTTAAACTCCATGATGTTTTTGTTAAGAGTTTTTATCAAATATTTATTTTCAAAAAGTAAAAAAATGTTATTGTGTTGCGTCTTTATAAAAGCAAAGTGTTTTCTATTATGGAATAATATGTTTGGAGGTGTAAATCTTAAGCACTTTTAGTATGAAAAAAAAAAGACAGCGAAAATGAACTTGGTAGCCCGTACAGTTTGAATAATTTGTAGAAGGGGAAAGCTTAGTTGTCATGACGATAAATTAGATTAACGAAAAGTAGCTATGTTACAAAAAGAATCAACACTCCCCATCTAGCAAAGACATAGGCACTAATTACTCGTGTAAGTATGAATATGTGTGATATTAGCGTTATTCCATATTAGAAGTATCATATTTTTTGTTTATACTTAAATTCAAATAAATTAATTTCCTAGAAAATTAATTTATCAGATCCATTTTCTTCTGAAAATAGAAAAATCAATTATTCATAATGTAAAAAAACAACAACGAAGTTTTCAACCTTCATTATATAAGAATCGCCGTAGCTAAAGGACTACGTGCTCGGGAGAAAGTATTCTCTTGAAAACAATGTGTGTAGGTTTGCGCCCAGGTGATTCCTAGGGAAGCAAGTATACTTTAGGTATATGGATTTCATAGAAGATTCCTACGTTAGTTGCAGTAATTGTAATACTATGTTGTTTATTTAATCAGTGCAGCTCCGTCTAACCAATTAAAGGAACATTAAAAAAAAACTTCTGTGAGATCATCAGTATTACTCTTCATCATTCGTAAGGACACTCACCACACGTAGTCACCTTATACTTATATGTTCTCTCTTTAATAATTTTAAGAATAATAAATTTCAAATATTCATTATTGCACCCGATTAAGATTATATAACAAATTTGAAGATGATGAATAAAAGGTTAGTCTGCCACATTTTTAATCAAAGTTACAAACTCTTAATGTAGCAGCATAGCTCAGTGAACAACGTGCTGTGGATAAATGATTCTCTTAAAATCAACATGGGTAGTTTTGGGACCCGGTCGCTCCTAGAGAAGGAAATACACAAATAACATATATATTGACTTTAATTTCCTATGTCTGATGGATTCATGATTACACTGCAATGTGTATTTATACCTTATCTTATGGCTTCCCTCATTTAAGACTGAGAACTGCACATCTCGTGGAGTTAATTTCAGAGTGGAATAGTCCAGTCTCGCTTAGATTTCCTTAAAAAAAGGAAAACTCGATCCATGTGACTTCATAAAGATTTTTTATCCCATGAATTAATACTACGTAGTTGTATTTAAGGACAGGTCATTGAGACCAAGATGGAAGGGCTAATTTAATTACATAATAATATTAAAAGTTCTTAAATTAGCCATTCATAGGATATGGACCTGTTACTTTATGGTTAGGTACTTACGAGTATATATCATTAATAAAAAGTAGATTACACTAACAACATATGTTGAATTAATGTTTGAAAACTGCACTTTGCTGAGCCGCAACTCATATATTTCTATTGTTTTTTTTATTAATATATATACATATTTATTAAGTGCAAAGGTCTTCAAAACGATTATGTGATCAAATTCATAATGAAGAGGAGCTCAGAACGCAGAGCTGGATTAAGTTTACAGATCTGAAATTTCATTGTTAAGTTTTTAAACAATAGGGCATTTAACATCACAAATTTTAGTGAATGGAATGGGGAAAAAAATGTAAATTTGCCACAGAATGAACTTTTTACAGGGAGCCCAAGGTATTGGAGCAAGGTTAAGGTTTTTTTTTATAAATACAATTTTCCCTCCAACCAGTAAATAAAAATAGATTATGGAAGCTTTATGGATTCTGATTTTTTTTTTTTTTTTTAATACAATCACCTCCAGTCTAAATTAAAGTCTCCATATGAGGTAGAAAGCGCGAGCCGGCCTTATCCAGTTGTTCCCTTGGCAAATCCTGGAATTCCTTTTTGATTTTACAGATTTGTTCGTCCCTGGTGTAGAAGAGGTTTGGTACGTTTGTCGTTCGATCTCACCACACAAAAAAAAATCAATTGGATTGAGAACCGGCGAGTTTGGAGGCCAAAAGTCCAGCACGATCATCAAAATTATATTGGAACCATTTGAGACTTTTTTCGAGTAGTAGCAGAGAACCGAGTCCTACTCCCTTATCTAAGGCCTCCCATTGGCCATCACGTCAATCCAGGGCGTCATCTTTGTCGCTAGCACATCCAAGTAGTCATTAGTGTAGGTTCCCGCTGCAGATTCCAAGGAGAACTCCCTGTCTTTTCCAATATTTTGTGAATACAAATTCGTACAATGATTCCATTTTTTCCCAACTGATTGTTTACAACTCTTGGGAAGTCAGCAAGCAAAACAACTATAATACATTTTCCTCTTGACCCCTTCAATAATAATACGTATGTTTGTTCCATCATATTTACAAACATATATGAATGAAAGTGTATACCATAACTTTGTACATATAATGCATCAAATAACAAATATGTTGTACGTTAATGAAGAATCGGTGCTTAATCTCATTAATTGGATATGTATTTACATTCCTCATTAAGCAGCACCCTTTGGATGTTAAACAAAAACATTACATCACATGCAGCTGTATAAGCAAGGAATATAATCTGTCGTCTCCTACTTACATATATTAATGTACTACTTAAAAGACAAAAGAGCAACAACAAAAACTCAGAGTCATTCTCTTGATGTTTGTACAATAAAATAAGAGAAAGTAATTTATGAGTCTATTAGCAACCCACAAATCGCTGTGTTGAGACTTTATTTAATTAGCCCTTCTCCAAAGGAAAATGAGATATTGTACATGTATATACGTTCATAAACAAAGAAAAGAGGAAATCACAATGGAAATGGAATAACAAGAGACATGATGGATCGGGTTAATTTATTTCTTCCATCATCATAGTGAAAGTTATTTTTTCCAGATTTCTTCCCTTCTCTTTTAACTTTCTTTGGAGGTCCATGCCTATTGTTTTCATATTATGTAACTAAATAAATAATCCATTGTTTATAAGTATATATTTCTTTTTGTTATCAAGTTATGGATGAGGAAAAGAGTGAACCACACATATGATAATATTTTATGGTCCAATATTAATATCTATATATTGAATTATTTACTTCCGTGTGGGGTATTAAGCCACCCCAATATCAAAATAAATATACTATCAATATAAAATTGCTCTTCGTATTTGTTACATGTGATACTTACTAAAATGTGCGTTAGCACATCGTACCGTGCTCATTAGAGCCATTATTACATGCAGTCAGTGTTAGATTCTAAAAATGAAATTGTTTCGAAATGTATCTGCTTTCATACGCACTGTACTATTGGTTGCAATATGTCAACAATCAACGACACTGGAGGCAAAAACCCAACGTATTGTAGATCTTCTCCACCCCCTCACTCTGCAAAGTAGGTATGAAAAGCCCTGGATCGATTACAACTACCCCGAAGGGAATGACTGTTGGCTACAAGACTCTACAACTGACTAAAAGGCTATTAGAAATCCAGTTTGGCGCATAGAAAACCTGAACGATTTGTCAACTATAAAGTTGCGACCCTCATCATCACTGGACTGCTACCTATTCAAATATTGAGGGTTTTGTCGAAAGCAAGGCCTGCAAAGTCTCCAACTGAAATGGTGTTTCTCTTTAAGCCTCTGTAAAGAAGGAGTGGACAAATATGTCTGATGACTACGTTTTCCAGACTTGAGAAAATAGATTATTTCTAAATTATTATGAAAAATGCATTCTCTATAAATAATAAAACACCTCCTACTACTGTTCCATTTCACTTTTTTAGATCCATTCCTGAGATAGATACATAATAACAGCACACAAAAAACATTGTTTGAGACCTCTATTATGATTTTCAGAACGTGTTATTTACTCAGAAACTGAGAAACTTCCATTTCAAAAATTGGATACACAAAATATTTCTATAAGTTATGAACTTACATAGAAAAATTTGGTATCAATTTGTTTTATTAAATAACAATTTCATATTGTACAATAAGATTCTTTTGGTTGGTTCTATTCGTTATTTTGACCTTTTCCTTTGAATAAGTTACATAAACCCACTATAAATAAGCTTTAAATTTGCCCAAATATGGATTTATATTTGTATTATAGATGAGGGAAAATTAGAATGGGACTATAATGGGAACGGGTATAAATTGGTTAAAATGTACTTAATTGTCTCCAATTCTTTATATATGTACAAGTTTAATATCATATTTATATATATATATATATATACTAAAAAATTAATGCTTTCTGAATAGTATTTTATCATACTAATCCCTAGTTCCATACTAGATAGTTAATTTTTAGTTTGAATAAAGTTCAAATTTATAGTTCTTTTTTTTTTTGATAGAAAAAACTACTGATCTACTTTTTAATTAATTATTTTAAAAGTTGAGAAATAAACTTATTGTATATGGACTTTGAAGACAATTTTATTTCTGATAGAGTAATTGTAATTCAATAATGTTCACTTATATCTGAGGTGGGGCAACTTTTTTTAGCGTTAACCCAAAAGAACTTGTATTAAAATTAATTTAGGGGAGGGGGTCTGCAGGATTATATTTTGAAGGAAATTTTACTCGTAATTTCGCCTGAAAAAATTCATCCGGACCAAAAATTTTAATCAATGCAACTCCATCTGACCAATTAAAAGAAAACTAAAAAGATATATATACCAATATCATGAAAATAATTGGTATTAATACCAATTCTAAATGTTTGTGATATTTTAACAATTATATTGAGTCTACTTATGCACATAAAAATATAAAAAGACTCATTTTTCAGTATATTTGTAAGCAGTGATTTCAATTCCTTATATTCTATGTTATTGTTGTGGAAGCAGAGGTTAAGGCTGGGAGAAGGGAGTAAAAGAATGACCTAGATGTTCAAAAGCTAAATGTAGATATAATGATCATCTATCCTTTACTTGAATAAAAAATCATTTATTTTGTATTCTTTCAACCTACGAGATTTGATTTTTATTAAAGAAAAGTTGAATATAACATTAAATTCTACATAGTAATTTATTTTCTAAGCAACATTTTATGTGACGTCAGCATTTTTGATTTCGGCCATCTTGAAAGTAGCATATATAACCAAGTATTTGAGAAAAGTAAAAACCCTTTTTTCATTCAAATTAAGACAAATAGTGAAATATGGTCCTGTATTTCAAAAAAGGAGCAGACAAATATATGTACTTAAATCTATTCATGCCCCTCAAAACCACTCTACCATCTAGCTTTATTAATTTATATATACGACTATAAATATTATTCCATCATATACATTCTTATTAGGTAATTAAGTCAATAAATTAAATATGATATTTGCTAGAATAATATATATTTATTCCGATTATCCTACTTTTTTGGTCATTAATCGATCACAAACAAATTTAATTATTAAAAACTAGCCATTGCATAATGATATTCAGTTCCTATAAATTTGATTTAATTTAAATACCATTTGGTTTTTTTTTGTTGTCGCCAAAATAGTATTCAATACATATGCAGTGTTTGGGATTTTTACAACATATTTTAGCAATTTGTCCAAGTACACATTAACTGGGGCAGTATCACATAGAAACATAAGTCTGTACGAGAAACAGATGTCATGTTACAAAAAGAAGTTATCGAAATATGGTATTATGAAGAACTTAAGATGTAGCTTAGAAAGGGGTATCAGTATTTTTACTTACAAAAAGAAATCCAGGTCCATTCTGTTTTCCCATTTAATCTGAATAGATGGTTTTTTTCACCGAACATTTTTCCATTTTATTTAATTTACAGTCAAACTTATATTAAGCGGTCTGTCAAGGGAAACTGATAAATAATCGTTTAGTGAGGTGAACACTCCAAAGCCTGGTTGTGTATTATGGAACAACACAAAAGTTGAAAATAGCCTATAAATCATAAGCAGTTTGTTTGTTATCAGCAACCTAAACAAAAAAAAAAAAATCTCAAGCCGCCAATATTTAAATCATGTGGAAAGAACATCTAAGTATTGAGTAGCTACGCGTAAGTCTGCTCACGAAAACTGAGAGTAACACCGAAGATTTGTTAGGAGATTTACTTTCCCAATTAAAAAAATCTATATAAATAATTAAGTTTTGTCTGTTTGTCGATGCCTTATAACGGATAGCTTCATTTATCAAACAATACATGAATGGTACAAATAAGTATGGTTACATTTCCTCTTGATAGTTGAGTAAGGGAAATCAAAATACATATTTGATTTTTATTACTAATATTGCCTGAATTCATTTGCATTAAGTGTGAATTGGAACATTCGAGGGTTAAAAAACAGCTGATGATTTCTGTCTTCCCCTTTTTTCCATACATGTCTACTTATTTATTTTTGTTATTCGTCTCCTCACCAATGTATTTACATAAGAAAGTAAACATTATATTACTATCTTCAACATCTAACGCTGTTGTTAGTATTACATTTACATTAGGTATGAAGTGGGTGTGGTGGTAGAAAGGCCCGGAGTTCGGATCCCCCTCTCTCTTTTGAATAGTGTATGTTTGTCTTTTAGGAATGTGACCCCCTTTTTGTATGAACATGTATTATCAAAAATAATATTGGATGTTCAAATGTTCTTTAAAAAAAGTATTCCTTTCATAGTCCAAAAAATTAATATATATACAAATAATAGTTAACCAGAATTCCTTGTTACTTGAATAATAGCTTCCTTAAAGCTTTTATGATAGTATAGTTTATGCTTTTATTTTAGTAATATTCTTGGGCTTAGGAGTTATATAAATATATATTTGATGTCTGTTTAAATTATTTTAATAAAATAAAATAACCACCCTCCCCCTTGGATTTTTTGCTGTATTTTTAACTGTTAAAAATTAAATGAAGAACTTCAAATACCTACTTAAGTTCCCTTCTCTTTTAGTTGATATTTTTTGAAAGAGATTATAAATATATCAATAACGATTTTTTTTTATTATTAAAAAGTTATAGCCCTTTTTTAGAAATTTTACTCAAAAATTGGAGGTCCATTTGACCATACACACTCCTTCCCCCCTTCAATATGAAACATCTCATATTATTTCCTTTTTTATTGATGGCTATCTAAACAATACTTTTAATTTTCTACGACTCTTACGTTATCATTTTTATTTCATTCTGTAGGAGAGAACATATAAGTTTCAGGTGTAATTATGTTATAATTTTATAAGTGTAAATCCTTGTTGGAGTCAGAGTAGAAGTTAGGCTCGAAAATAGAGAAATTCCTGCCTTGTCCCTTGTATGATAGGTAATGGACTTGTTCTTCTAACTTCTTGTATCTAATTTAATGAAACGGCATGACAGTTCAGCTCCTCTCCTCTAAACATTCTTCAAATTGTCAGGGTTCACATGTTAATTTTTGGGTAGTTTTTTTTATAAATCAAAAAGGCTTACGATTTACATCCCTACTGACATAAATACGTTATGATAACAATATGTTAACTGTAATCCAAGTCTTAGATTGCCTTAATTTTAAGGTCCTGAACGCAAAAGTAGAATCGGCAAATTGTACAACCAAATTGGAGGATAGTGGGTGCTAATTTTTTTGGATAAAGGTCATCATATAAAGTGGAGGGGATGGGACATAAAATCTTACATTTGTGACCATATTGGCTAAATCCGAATCTCTGTTTTTTAATTATGTTTCAAGATCTCAGCATATAAATAATAGTTGAGTAGCTCTGCATTGGATGTTTCTAAAATACTTTATTGAAATAAAGTACTGTGAGTCCTTGCACGTTTAAAAATGAACTCGTCTTTTCTTTAGAAGAATCCTTGCAATAACCAATAGTCCGTGTCGACATTTTTTTATAAGTATGTATCATAAGAATGTGTATTGATATCGATATTTTTTGACAGCCTTTGTAAAAATATAAAAGCATTAATACTTTATTTTTTATTGATCTATTATCAAAATGAAAATAAAGTTAAAACTTAAATTCCCGATTAATAATTATACTTTATAAGAGAACGTAAATAAGAAAATATATTTAATGTTGAAGTATTCTTCAATTAAGGATCCACTGATCAGATCTAAAGGCTTTACAACACACCAAAATCGTGATTATGGATTACATTGAATAAACGTAACTTAATAAATGTTTGTTTTTTCAGGAGGAAAAAAGAGTGACTGATTCACTAATACGTACCTTGCGTGATGTCCGTCCCACATGCTATTTTAAATCCTTTACCTCCCAAGAAAAATACAATAACAAATCATTTCTGAATGAACTCTTCCAAATATCTAGAGTACTAGGGGCTGAGAGATTAAATCAAAGATAATGTTATAATAAGTAGGCTTTTGATCATCCATGTTAGAAATTAATTTCATTACTAGGGCTGTAAATTGTAAGCATTTTCGTTATGTGAAAAAGAAAAGAAACCAAAAATTAACATGGTAATCCTAACAATATAAAAAAATGTTTGATAGAAGAACAACGCGTAACTATCATCCTGTTTTATCAAATTAGCGACTGTGAGCTATGAGATGAAGGATGACCCTGTATAGATAGTATTGTAAATGTTTTTTGTTTTCAGTATTTTTTATTCGACAAGAGAGAACGCTTATGATTAATAATAACTACGAAAAGACATATATAAAAAAGACAAAATGTGTGTGTAAGCACGTTAATGAACTCCCTTTAGAACTGCGTAACTAATTGATCTAAGAAATAACAATTTAGCAACAAACGTCTGCACCTCATATTAAAAAAAGAAAAGAAAACGGGAATAAATTATAAAAATATTAATGACTGTGAATTTAGATCAGGTTTAGCAACTAGCGTATGTAGCTAAAGTTCACTTGCATCATTGTTTTTTTAAGGAAAGGGAAGAACGTATATTTAGTGTTGTAAATCCTAAGCATTTTTAGCATGCTAGTGTTATTGTTGTAGGTAAATTAAACAATGCTGTTGTTTTTTTGGGTTTTTTTGTATTGCTGTTGTCCTAATTCTTTCAAACTTGAGAATAGAACATCAAAGAATTAAGAATCTTTGCGTGAGTGTGCTTATGAAAATCTTGGAGTAACAAGGGTGATCCGTTGTAGATTTAAAAAGTACTTGTTGATTCAGAGTAGAATTGAGGATCAAAAAATGAATCATTCCTCCTAGGTCCTTGCTTGACTAGTCATGATCATGTTTCTTTAATAATGTCTTGTAAGGATAATCTTTTTCTTATTTTTTTGTTTCTTATTAGTCCCTATTGTATTTATATTAAGACATGATAACATGATCATCAACTGAAATGGCTCCAGAATAAGATCGATAAATCTTATTCTTATTTTTTCTCTGTACATACTTCATAATATATCTTGAGTTCTATGTAAGTAAGTATTTTTTCCCTACAACGATATTATTAATGATGTATATAGAATGAAGGAAATATGAGCCTTTAACAGAGTTAAAGAAAGTTTTTTTTTCTTCTCTTTCTTCTATCCTCTAATGGGTAATTGTAGAGATAGATATCTGTATGTAGTTTTTTTTCGTTTAGAAAATATTCTACAAAAGTTTGGTTTTGTTTTGTTAAATGTAGTTCATGGTGGAAAAGGTTTAGTATTGTTGACAAGCAAGGTGTTGAACATTAATCACAAAAAGAAACAAAAAAACATTTTACTAACTATCTAGTTTGGCTCTTTCTTAACTCTGTTTAACAAGCGTATGTGTACATTTAAAACAAAACAATAGTGATCATTAAAACATTCAATGGAAAGTTGATAAATGCTTTATTCAAAAACAAAGCAAAAGTTGGGGTTATTTTTCGTCAAAGAATGTATCTTTTTCTTTTTAAATTGTGAATTTGTTTTTTATAGGTCAGCTTTTGATAATTACTCTTAATTTTTTCCTAATTCAAGAATTTAATTGCACTTTTTGAATGTGAAATCAGAGAAATTAAATTAATCTAGTTTGTTTCGTATTAAATCATCCCAAAAAGGAAAAAAATTCACCTGAGCGTGTCACATTATTTGATGTAGATTATTTTATACTAAATTCACTTTTTTTATTATATGATAAATTAAATGCTTAAAACTAATTCCAATCATAGTACAGTTAAACCTTGATCTAACAGATTTCGGATGCAACAGACAAAATTCGGGTGCACCAAATTTTCCCCTCTTGACGCTGCGGGAGGTTTTGGTTACAGTCTGATTTTGACTGGTTGTGTTAAGCTATATTTATCTTTGTTTCTTAATATTTTGCAGTTTAGCTTTTTTTTTTATCCTGTGCTCAACATTATTAATATGACATTAATAGACAAAAGAAAGCTTGTAAAAATCTGCGTATGGTTGAGGAAGTAAAACTAATTAAGAAGATGATATTCAGACCTAAAAAATAAATTCAACTTGGTAAAGATTAAAAAAGATCCCCAAGGTCAAATACCATGGCTCCAAAAGGAGCCAATTTAATAATTTGTGCTTGGAATAAATCAAATTATCTCCAGATCTTATTTTTCAGAAAGAAAAATTCTGTAGAAGTTGAATCAGAGGGTAAAAATATATGAGTATTTGAAATTTAGTAGAAACTACAGTTTTGGTTAAAAAAAGCAAAAATTAAGGATTCCAGTTCTCGTAAACCAATCATGTTATTACAAAAAATAATTTAACAAATATTTTTATATATTAAATTCCATCCAATGCCGAGTTATTAAGATAAACAACTAAGGGGTGATTTGATATGGAATGACCCATGCATAATATATCCTCAAATGAACAATTGAATATATGTATATATACATAGTTTTAAGGACAGTAAGTCAGTCAATCTTTGAATATATGTTAAAATATGCCAACAACAATGTAAAATGATAATTATCTATTGAATTATTATTTAAAAAAAGTGCATTTATCCTTTTATAGGGACCATAAAAGTTCTTAATACAGAACTCAGAGTTATCTGGCATTAGTTATTTCGGTGTGGTGCAAAAAAAATATGTAAACCTTTTATATCACATATTCTAAGAATGAAAGTGGCCGAGTTTGACGTATTTCATTGTTATATTTTGTAGTATTACATAGAATTTAGTAACTAATTGTATTTTTTTGTTATTTTTGCAAAACTAATTAAATTTAATTTAACAGGGTTGATTAAAATAAGTTTTTTGCTTTCTAAAACAAGGATTTTTCAAAGTATTCACTCAATGAGTGAGTATTTTCCCTACATGTATACATAATTACGAAATGTATTCGTTTCTAAATAAACACAATCTATAGACTACAAAATTAAACATACAGGGAGCAGGGATCAAATTGTCGCCAAAATATTTTTCTACAAAAAACAACACAAAATATACATTTTTTATTGAAAATCAAAACTATGACAAGCATATAGGTATAGAGTAGCCATTCATTCGATATAATCACCGTTGGCATCAATAAGGCCTCTGAACCGGCCGCAGGCTCTTCTGACCATCTGATTGTCCATGTTGCCGAATACCTCCTTGATGGAGTCCATCAGGCTGGCCTTGGTGCTATGGGGATGTCTGTTGGTATGTCTCTCGACATAGCCCCCAACAAAATAGTCCGAAGGATTAAGGTCGGGAGCGTTAGGAGGCCACAAATCCTTGGTTACGACGTCATAACAGTTCTCGGTTAACCACTGCATGGGGATTTTGGACACATGGCAGGGTCCTGAGTCCTGTTGCCACACCCAGGTCCTTTTCTCCGGCCCCCCCTTGGATCCAGGGCAGAACCCCCTTCTCCATAACATCCAGGTAGACCTCTGTATTGACCTTTAGACCCGTTTCAAACATGTAGGGAGGCATAACATGACCTTCACTGCTGACCACCCCCAACACCATGACCATTGCAGGGAACTTGGTCTTCATTACCTTCCTCACATGGCTGGTGCAGGTGGCTATCCACCTGTTGTTTTACTTGTTGACCTTCTGATCTTGACAGAAATTCTTTTCATCATAGAAAAACCACAGCATCCCGGGCTGCTTTGGGTGCTGTAGCTTGTTCTGCAATTTTGTTGACTTCATCAGCCTGCTGTCCTTTGCCTTCTGGGTGAAGATCTGGCCCACCTGCATCTTGTAGCTCCTGCACCTTAAATCCTCAGATATACAGTCCCTTATTGTTTTCTCATGGCAGCCCAGATACCTCGCCATGGCCTTCATGGACCTGGTAGGGTCATCCTCAACCATCTTCTTCACCTTGTCGACAAAGTCGGTGTCCCTGACCTTCCTGTCGGCGCCCTCCTCCTTGGGTGCCCTCTTTATGGTGGCATCAACATCCCAGGTGTCCTCTAGCTTCTTCCGGATACGCTGAACAGTCCGTAAATTCACTCCTAAGGTTGAAGCAATCGTTGAATTGGAGATTTCACCTCCATTATTAACCAATGCCATGACTACGGCAGACCTCGAAAGCTCCTCGTTCCACTTATAGCTCTTTATCTCCTCATATGATGACGGCATGATGCTAACTGAACTACGTATCGTCAGCTGACAATAATAGCTTTCCTATTTGGTAACCGGTTTTTTATTTGATAATGTCGTCTTCAAGTTATCAAGGTTTAAAGTAGGTGATAATTTGATCCCCGCTCCCTGTACTTTTATCCAATTACTATTTTAGACTATGAATTCACAGCTTCTATAAAATATAAGTTTAAAAGAGTATTTAATTTCTTCACTGACGCTGATAGCAACTTAAGAGGACAAACAATGTTTTATATTCCTTAATTGTGAATTTTAATGTCAAAGTGGCTAAACACTCCAGAGAAGTAATCGCATTAGGGTTTGAATGATAGTAATGAAGAGTAAAGAATGATTAAAAATGATGAATTTGTCGCAATATGAACCAGGGAAGATAGTTATAAGTTTACTCAACTAAATTAAATTGGAAAGTGTAATCCAAAGGAAAATGATGTCATGTACAAAAAGGAAAATTTAAAATTGAAGGGTTTTTAAAAGATTGAGAAATCAGGGTGGTGTTACATAGACAACTGGCGCTGTTCACTTATCTAATGAAAATGAAAGTTATGTGGTCAGTTCTTAAGATTAATTCAAAAAGAACCAAATCAGAGCAATCATACGAGTATATATTTCCCTCAATGTAGCCTCCTCCACTAGTCTCAAAAAAGGCCTCAATTCTGATCCTGAACCTCACACAGATCCTGGAAAATAGAGTTTAATCTAAATTATTTCATTCTAGGACAATTGAGTCGATCAGGGACTTTTTTTTTCGTGCAAATCTCTGTTGACCCTTGAATCAAAGTAGCTTCAGACGAAATAAGACATTGTATTTGGGTCGTGGAGCAACAAGGGCAAATATTCCTTGATTTCTAGTCGTAGCAGATCTCCTGGAACCTAATCCTAGGTCGTTTTAGAGGTGGAGCAAGTGGTAGAGTTCTGGGGCCAGACCCTTGTAATTATCTTTCATCTCTGAGACCTTAGCATTGCTAATATCCAGATTGAAAATGTAATAAACCTTGATCTTTGCATTTTCAACTCCATTTAGGTGTTTTGGCAAATAAGTGAAACGTGTAAATGTATATTTCACAACAAAAAAACAACAACATTGCACAATCTCGTCATCATATATCCTGGGAAATCCGGCAATCTTAATCCCTAGATTTCGTTATTACACGGGGTGTATATAAAGAAAGTGAAAGGAGATCAACTTTAAGCTTCATATGAAGAACTGAGGGTCTAACTTATACCTTAGTAGCTTTTATGTATCCTCATCACCACTGCCATAAGAGCTTAAAAATCTCATGGCTTTGAGTAAATCCCATTTTATTTACTTCATTCCCCACTTAATTTATTTATATATGTTTTTGTTTTTTTGTTTTTTGGTGAAGCAAAAAGACATTTTCTACTCTAAGAGAGTCCCACATCATAACATTAATAATAAGAGGCTCAAACGCAAAAATATAAACATAAATATAGACGTCATCACCATCATAACAAAAATTGTTATGATCATAGAATATAACAACGACTCAAAGAGGAAAAAATACATATACATTTATTGGACTGGCATTCATCAAAGAGCAAATAACAAAATGGAAGAGACAGTTTACAAATGAGATATTTGTTATAGTGAAAACACCGATGTACTCGTAGTTTTGTGTGTGTTAGTTTTACCTTATAACACCCACAAGGATCATGCATGGCTCAATTGTTTTGTCCATATAAAAAAACTTTTGTTTTAAATCAATTAAAATCGAAAAAATTCAATTTATTTAAAATTGAGACTCTGTATTTGTTCAAAGTAATAAAAAAAACAGACTATTTTTGTTTATGTTTATATGGAGAAAAGCAAATAAGTTTAATCATATTACAGGTAACAGATATAAGATTCAATTTGAATTATTAAAAAAAAACCCTGGGTTTTGTAGCATTTTTTCGATTAGGCAATATATTTGCAAGACTGGAAGGTCGGACTTGATTATAACTTTCTGATTACATCTATAAAGTTTAGAAGGTATTTTTTTTTTTAAATAATTGTAATTTCTGATTCGAAAAACTGATGACTTTATAGATTAAAGACATAATAGAACACTCAAGTGGAGTCTATTACTTTTTGAGTCAACACATGTATATATTAATTACTAGATTTTTAAAGATTTAGTACGTTCGATATATTAAAAAGGAAAAGAAACCGGCAATATGAAGAATGATTCAGATGATAACAACATTGCTGTCATGACGTTTTATTATTCCCTTTTCGAGCATGAAACAGAGTTACTCTTTGTAATTTTTGGACAAGCAGACTTAATTTTCTCTCCAGAAGAATGACAGAACTGTAATAAAAACGTGTGAAAATATAAAGAAACTCTTCAAATTACCAACTACAAAATCCTTAGAATTTACTACTCTAAAAATAAAGCCATAAACTTTTATAATTTCCTAATTTTAAAAGAGATTTTTTCGAGGCATCATTAATTAAAAACATTTAGCAATGAAGGAGAAGTTGCATATGTACGGAAGAGGTATAAAAAGAAGAAGAGAGGGGGAAATGCCTCACATTCCTATGAAACTTTGAAGAAAAAGAAAAAAATTATTAAAAATGATGTGAAATTCCATCATGACAGGATCATTCCCCTTCCCTACTTTTCTTTCCGTTTTTAGCATTTTATATTTGATAATAGAGCCAAGGTATAATACAAATAGGAGAAACGGCTTTATCTATTATATAATAAATATGATTTTTGCATTCCGATTCGTTCTTCTATGTTAATGGGTCATAAGGAAGAACCAAGGAGTTCACATCTCATTATTGATTGATTCCCGCAAAAAAAAAGTATATATATATATTATGAACAGGAATCTATAAAACAACTTTCCGGGGATATACAGCTTTTTACTCGGGTAAATAAATTTTACACGGCCTCAAAATGTACCTGATAGGTAGAGTCGTATAAAATATGACCAACCAGTATATTCAAACAATATATAATGAACGTGGTAACCCTGAAAATTTAAAAAATGGTTTTGTGTATAGCAGCTTAGCTGCTATACGTTTATTAGAATAGCTGAGAATAATTATGAAACAAACATAAATCCCACTCTACATCTCTATAAAGCACAAAGGCATTTGGTAGGAGTTACTCGAACCTCGATCCTCAATTATACTATTAGTCCAACAAGGACTTGATTTACCTCATAACTCCCAAACAGGGTTACTCTACGTCTTTTATGTGCACAATTACTTAATACTTGGATGTTCTTTCCTCAAAAATGAAAATATACTTTTAAAGGCATACTTTATAGGCAGAGCATTAGTCCCCTCTTGAAATCCTGAGCGCACTCCCACACAGTTACTAATTTTGTGTGCACTCTCAGGCTCCCATTCAATTTTTAAAGGAATGGGTGCACTCCCCTCCATTAAAAATGAGCGTTGTATAGGTGTATTTGAATTTAACAACTCTATAGGATTCCAATTAAATTCCTCAAATGTATAAAAACTATTTATTCCAAAAATATGCAGAGAAATAAGGAATCAATAAAACTCAAATCTCTAAAATTACATTTAAAATAAATAAAAAAAAAACAATAAAATGATTTATCCATGTTTGATGTTTTAAATTTTATATATTTGATTCATTGCCACAAGTACATTTTTTTTTCCAAAGATTTCATCTTTTAAACTCTGACATCTATCCTTAAATAATTGACCACCTTTATGAAATATTCTCTCAACAGTACCTGAGGACAGCAGTATATCAATCAAAAAGTAATATTTGTGCTTGATTAAATCTAACGACAATTCTGCCAAATATTCAAATTATTTTCATTAATAAAAATTAAAATGTTAATGTGTAATGATTCACATACATTTCAAGACTACCGTTTGATTTGTGACAACCACTCATTATTTGTAATAGCTTATAATTATCCAAATAATAGTTTTAATTAAAATAGGTGTGTCAAGAATTTTTTATTTGTCTATTGAGTACAAAAAGTTGGGAACCACTGTGTTTAGGGGACATGTAATTACGAGTTTTTGTGTATTATCATCCAATTAAACCTGATAATTAGTTTGAGGGGGAATAGAGGGTTATTTTTGCGTAAGATTTTGAGATCTTATGTAAATTTTACGACATACGACAGGAGAAAGCCACAGATATAGCAGTGAAAAATTAAATTCTATATTATTTTGAGACATAACTTCCACCGCCTTGTCTTGCAATCTTTAAAATGATTCTTCAATCCTCAATTTTTTTATGTTATCTCATAAAAGCTAGAAACGTAAAAAGTAATCTGAATTTATATAAATAAATGAAAATTTGATATTTTTCTTCATAAACTATGTACATTCACTGACTTCAGAAAAAAGAAAGAAAACAAACAATATTATAAACTCCATTGAATAGACTATATTTCGTTCTATATCATAATAATATTTTTCTATAAAGCAGTCACTTGACAAAATTATAAAACTATTTTCTTTTGTATTTAAATAGTTTAGTAATGAAATTATAAAGTTGATTCCATTATTTTTGGGTACTAAGTATGTACTCTTATGTATGTATTAGACTTTACTTATAAAGTATGTCTTTATTAAAACTATATGAAGAAAAAACTTCTTTTTTTTTTTTTTGCAAGATTTCTGTGCATAGATAGTAAAAATACAATATTAACTTCATAAAGAAGTGCTTAACCAAATTATTTTATGAATGATACATTAAAGTAAGTTGTCTTTCATATTATGTTTGTAGATTTTTTTTCTCCCATTTTTTTTTTTTTTGCATTACACTGCATCATTACTGCTCTCACTGTTATAAAAAAAATACTTGCTACTTAAAAAAAGACTACTTGATATGTATAAGTCCCTAAAAAAACCATTTTTGTTCTTCTTTTTTTTAACATACGTTCATTAGACGGTTCTTCAAATGATGTTTCGAAATGTGGGGGACCTTGTCCAAAAATATTCTTCTTGATAAAAAGAAATATCAAGTTAGATTTATCTTTGGACTTGACTAGATGGTGTTAGAAAGATAAGATTTCGTGCTACAAAAAAACAACTTTTGAGACAGTTTGTGGCTGTTAGACTCATTATTATTTAAGCGCAGGTGAAAGTTTGACACTATCAAAGAGATGAATACTTTTAGGAGTACTAATACTGTAACAGCCAATTAGAAGCAATTTTGGTTTTGTAAATTCCGTTTTAATCATTTTGATCTCAAATATGTACTACGCTCTGGAAGAACAATGATCGAAAATATGGATCAAATAATTGAAATCGTCAAGGCCGACCGTCATGTAAACACTGTTTTGAATCCTAAAGAGGTAAGCATTAATTGCAAAAAAAATTAAAAAACAGTTAAGAAAAATCCATAAAAAATAATATAATTCTACAGCCAATATAATTAAATAGATCCTTACTATAAGATGCTTACAATCTAACACGAGTTTGAATTGGCTTTTTGAAGGCTTATCAACTCAAAAAGAAAAGGAAATAACATAGTCCAAATTTTATGTCATAAAAACTGCAGAATTGCGATTAGTGTCATATCTGTCTTTATTTAAGACTGAGTACCAGGGTCTAGTTTGACCCTATCCAGTTGGTCCTTAATTAAGATAACGTTGATCTCTCTTGATTTGATTTTTTTTATCCACTTCTATTTATTTATTTCGACCAGCTGCGATAAACAAAGGCTATAAAGGTTGACTTATGTTTAATGGTTTTAAAATTTAAAAATAATCATTCTTAATTAAAGTAAATCATTTAAAATACAAATATTAAAATTCTTAAAAATAACATGATAGTGAAAAGATAAGATAAAAAAATAAACAACAAATGTAAAGAATATATATTTACGTATCACACACAAAAAAAGAATTGACTAAAAAGTGCTTGTGTTGAGCCTCACCTCCCTGGGGAAAGCGAAATGGTATTGTATTCCAAATACATGTCCATTTGTAATAGACACTATCCTTATAATTGTCAATCTTTTGGTTTTGGTAGGGATAATTCTAAGTAATCAGGTACCACCTTAAGTCTTGGGTGGATGAACTCATAAGTTACTAAATTTAGTATAAACATCTCTGACAGCGTTTAAATAAGAACAGATGATTTACATATCATCCACGTATTTAAATGTATTTTCCGTAAAATTATCCTCTAAGTCGTTGATTTAAATGTCTAAGTGTGTGAGTCCAAGTACCCTACCTTGCAAAACAGATGAAGTAATGTCACAATGCTCAGAAACAGTGGAACGGATCACTACACTTTGTATCCTATTCGTCATCCAAGAAGTAAGCACTTGTAACTACCGAACTTTCATACTGATGTTAGATCATTTATAGAGAAGTTCCCCGTGAGGGACTTTATCGAAGGCCTTGCTAAAATTAAAGTATATAACATCACAGTCAAGGTTACAGTTACGACGACAGACGATAACATCCCAGAAAGAAATTCAATTTGAGACACACGACATATTAGGACGGAATCCGTGTTGCCTACTAAAAATAGGTGTATTACTCTCAAGGAATGATTGTAGATTCCGGGTAATGATTCACTCCATTGTTTTACCAACATGGCTTGTAAGGGATATGGTTTTTTTAATTAGAAGGATCAAGAGGATCTCCCTTTTTAAAGATGGGAACTACATTGGCTATTTTTGAATCATTGAATCCCTCTGTCTGGTATAATGGAAAAAGAACATCGGATATTTACAATCACATAACAAACTTCATAAGAAGAAACTAAACATTCAGAGAGGGACAGGGCCCAAGGAATCATATCAATAAGATCCTAAAGTACTCGATTCAGATCGGGTTGATAGACTAATGCAAAATACGTGCTAAAGCAAGAAGTTATCCCAACATCATTTAAGACCTTCATTATTTTGTATGGAACCAATTCCACTATTACCAGAATCTACTATCTTCTTTCTAATATATGATTTAAGAGGTTTCATATTAGAATGAAAAAGTTTTAATAGTAGCTCAATCTCATTTTTAATTCTATTTTGTTTAATAAGTTGGACAACATTTTTTTCGTATTTTTTTTAGCAAAGTAGATTATATAATTATATAACTAAGTAAAATATAATTTGTTCGTATTATATTGCATTAGAATGAAAACAGGAATGCTTTTTGCAAGATATGTGATATGATCTTAATACATATTTCATATATCTTATTTGCCTTAATAAACCATTGACATTTTTAGGAAAAATTCCAAGTAATGCGAGTTAAAGATCGAATGTTTTCTTGACATCAATACATACATAAACACCGAAATTAGTTTCAAAAAAGATTCAACTCTCTATTAACTTCTGTGGTGGATTTTAAAAACGCAAAAATATATTTAAAATGTTTTATTAATTTGTTAGATACTTACTCAAGGAAAATACTTTACAGTCATCATACTTTCGAGTTCTATTCGAATATAAATTCATATTTATTCTAATTCTTGACATAAGTTGATCAAATATTATATATTTAACATTTTTAAGAATATTAGCAATCTATCTAGTAAGTAAAAATCAACTTATAATTGCACTGCGTGTGAAGAACATTATGGATGTTGTACATAAATATTATATTATAGGTATCAATCAATCAAATACAATAAATTCCAATTAATAATAGCATAATGTGTATTTTTGAAAGATTGAAAAAACAAATTCGTAAAAATGTAAGACTTTTAAGGAAAATATGGGACGATATTTTTCAAATTTCATTTAACAGTTGGTGCATTAAAGGATATCACAAATTTGCCAGAAAACAATATTAATTTTGGATGTTGTTAAAACTTATTAATCAATGTTCATTCAAGTTTTATCGGTCCTTCATATAATACTAAAAATCGGTTCCATCGGTCAAAACTCTTTCTACATGGCTTCATTATTACAAATATTGGAGAGTAAAGTACCTAAACTTACCGTTTTGAGTTAGTTTTGTACAACTTTAAGTATCTTACAAGCACGAAAATAGTTTGTTATTATTTTGATATACTTCAGACATAATTTAAGTTAACCACCCAATTAGAATATTTATATTCAATCTAATGGCATCAATTTTAGTCATTTAGCATAAGTATCCATGGAGTTATTTGTCTTCATTTTTTTTTTTTTTTATTTCAATTTATGAAAAGTAATTGTAAAAATCGTTTTATTAGATATAAAAGCAATTGACTGATTTTCATCAATCTCAGCAATAAAAATTAAAAAGTTAGATTTCCATTAGTTTAATTTTGCACATATTAACGTGTACGACAAAAAAATCTTTACACTTCGTTTTTGCTACATAAATTAAGGTTTTTGTGAATGTGGTAAAATTGTTCCGGTCAAATACTAAAAAAACCAAAAAAAAACAAGATCTTCTGAAGCGTCTTAGAAGCAGATAAAATACCATCTGAACGTGACCATTTCGCCCCGCGCACTTTTGGACGCTGGCAAGAAACCAACAGAGATTCCAAAGTAGTTTGGGATCTCCAAAATGAGCCCGTACATGAACATGCTGTTCCAGGAAGATAATACGCCTGCACCCACATCCAAAAAGGCACAAAAATGCATGGAGGACAGACTTCCTTTCTGATCAAAGAAAATGTGGCCCCTAAATACCAGATGCCAACTCATTGGATTTCATTTTTTAGGTATACCTGTTGAGTTCAAGCCCTGCACCGTCTGTCACCCCCATATCAACAACCTCAAGGATACCATCAACCAGCACAGAGATGCTATATCTGAGGACTATATTTGCAATGGGTGCAAGGCCTTCCATGGGGCCTAGAAGTCATCATTGCTCCCAACGGGGTCCTTATTGATGATTAGGTTAGCCAAGACATTATATTCATTATTTCTATTTCATTGACATACCCTATTACAACTAGTTGCTGAAATACATCTTGATAAAGTTCTAGATTGAAAGTGTAAATATTTTTTCGCAGCACACGGTATTTCCTAAAAAAATGTATCCCTCTAAAATCAAACCACGCCAAAAAGGACTATGTTGATATAGCCTCTATAGTGAATCATTATCCAATTTGAAATTTTTAGTAAATGACGTATCATTTCTTCTATTTGATTATTTTACACGTCATATATATTTTTATTTTTAACATAGTAGATAACCGTATTTAATTACAAATGAAATGAATGACTCTTACCTGCCCATTCCAGGAGAAAAAGTAGAAAAGGAAGAATGGAGATAAAGGAATGATTACTCATAATGATGGAGGTAACGTTTTGACCATTCTCATAAGGGAACTTTGATCAATAAAATCCTTGATTTTTCCATTATAAACAGTCCCCTACAAAAAGAAAGCATTTCATTATTGAATGAAAAGTCAGAATTAAAACTTGAGAATAAAACAAAATTCGGAAATGTTATTTTATGATATTTTTTTCATTCTATATTTATTTAAGGTTGCATAATCTCTCTTCCCCTCTGCCTTTGACATTTTAGCATGAATGTACGTACACATAACCTTTAGAACAGATTAATTATGTCAGCATATTTTAGATTACTTTTATTTTGTTATTGATGTTCAAAATTTAATACATTATGTCACGATTTGAATAGTTCTAATATATTTCCTCTTTGTTTTTCTGTTTCTATTATGCAAAAAAAAATATTCAATTTTTTTGATATTTTTGAATCCTTTTCGATTTGATTTTTTTTTTTACTATGATGAACACTATTCTTGACAATCATAACATCTTTCATTCTTCAAAAATATAAAAAATGTTCTATTTAAAGAGAGACATTTGTACAATTTTGCAAGTCCTTTGTACAATTTTTTATTTACATGATGATGAGGTAGTTTAAATGACTTAGAAACAGTAACAAACATGACTAGAGGGATTATTGATTTGTAAAAGGCCCTCTGCATGAATATTATTGTTATTGATTCCAGTTCTTATAGTTAGTTAGACGTCATAATGAAAATTATATATATATGTGGGGAAAAAGTTTGTTTACTAAAGGTTGCTGCTTTTTCTATGTGTATTAGAGTGGTTTATAGATACAAGCCATAAAAAATGTTTCTTTCTCATACAATCCCAAGCTCCTCACCAAGTTTAATGTTCTCCTCACCCCTTTTCTAATCCTAGTATCTTGAGAGAAGTTCTGGCTTTTGAAAATAGAATATATTTTTTATATGACTGCTTTAATATTCAAATCAAAAAATAATAAACAATATTAGAGTCGTTCAAAAACCCTTACACAACTGCCCAACTTCGGAAGCGTGTTCCTCCTCTTTATCTATCAGGCTCTCATTTTTAATGACCTATTATTTAAAGGAATTTTTGTTATAATTTTATTGACCAATTTTTTATAAGAATGAGCGTGCTCCTTCTCATAAATCTTGGGCGATGTTGACTTTGCAAAAGAGTAATTTGTCAGAAGGCAACCATAAAATTCAAGAATGTTCAAAAAACCACATCAAAAAATACTTAATTAATTTATTCTGACTTATTAGGTCCATTGAGATATATTTCAAATATATGATGCATAAATACGAGGTATATAATAAAAGTCTTAAGAAATCCTAGCAAATCAAACTGAAATGACTTCAAATTACTGTAAACTACTTATTTTAAATGGTACTCTACTAAATTAATATTAGAAACGGTCATGAGAGTGGCATTTCTTTGTCTTGGCCTTAGTCAGCATTCAACAACTATTTAATAAAATACTTGATATTATAAATATTTCAAAACACTCGTGTACAGCTTTACAATGTTTAAAACTCTTCCCTTTGTCTTTCTCTTTCCTTGACCTTAGGGCGTACAAATATGTTTTGCTTTCCTAAGGACAACATTAATGTTTTTTACCGTCTGTCCCCCTAAAAAAAGGTTAAAAAGTCTTCACTCAGGGGCTTGCACGCAAAAAAGTTTTCAAAAATGGAAGAACGTCACTATAAATTATATTTAAAACAGGATATTCCCACAAAAAATGATTGGTTGTCTCCATTAAACTCCAAAAGGGCATTCTCCACGTTTGTCTTGATAAAATTATTTAGTTTCAATTTCCAGGGGACCGGGTAATATACAATCAGTAAACCGTTTTTCTACCAAAGTCAGGAATTTAGAACTATTTTTTGGAAAAAAAATAAAAATATTAAATTTTTCCAAAAAAATTTAAAAAAACCTATAGCTATTCACAAAAAATTAAAATATTAAATTTTTCCAAAAAAATTTAAAAAAACCTATAGCTATTCACAAAAAATTGAAATATTAAATTTTCTAGTAAACATGAATAATTCTTTAAATTGAGAGGTGATATGCCCCTCAAGCTCAATTTCTGCAGACACCCTTGAACCTGTTTGACACGCAGGATAATGAAAATAACTTATTTATTTTGCGAATACCCTGTAAAATATGCAGAAATTTAAAGCTATTGAACGTGAGTTTTCATTGATATTTTTTAAGATTTTTCGTATAACGAAAATATATGTATTTCTAAAGATTAAGCACATTTAAAAATACATTACACAGAATAAAACAATCTACGCCCACATGAAGTAATTTATTATTATTACTTTTAAAGCCAAGGACTCTTAAAAACGGCTTTGATTTCCCACAAATAAACATACATAATAAAAAGCTTAAAGCTATATATGCGTATACATGCCATTCTAAATAAATTTATTAATTGCTGCAGTCGTACTATTAAAAGGCACGTAACATTATTTCTACTTTGATTTAAGTAAGAGCTGTGTAAGAATTGGTTGGTGTTTTTTTCTTTGGTTTCAAAGAACTTGTTTTTTTCCATGAAAACTAATACATTATTTGTCAAAATGAAGTTGTAACTAATTATAAAATAAGGAAACCCATTTCTTTAATACAATAAATAGTATTTTCATTTAACTAATTTATATGTAAGTGTGTAAGAGGGACAATGTCAACAATTGTTGTTTTTGATTAAATAGGAAAAAAATGGCGCTAATGTACTCAGTTGTCAAAATAAACAAATGATTAAGTATATAAACATCTATTAATAAATAATAATAAACCCAAGATGGTGGCACTGTCCTCGTGTTTTCTTAACAAACTGCTAGTAAGTAAACAACGTTTAGGCCCCATAATACGGAGTTGTATTGACTTTGACATGTCAAAATTCTACCAAAAATCCATACTAGTAGAATTTTTTTTTATTTTAACATGTTAATTTTAATGCAAATTACATTAGAGTGCGACTTTTCAAATATTGCAACCTTGGTTAAAACGGTAGCACTAGTTTAGTTTATATATATATACGAGGGTGATCTGAAAAGTTTTCGACCGAAGTTATTAAGATACAATACTTTTTTTCTGAATTTTTATTTTTCGACATAGTCTTGTTGTAACTCTACACACTCCTGCCACCGATACTTCCATCTCTGTAGCACGTCTAACTAGTACTCGGTACCCAACCTGTTCCTTAACGTTGTTATGAGGCACTCCCGCTCGGAGGAGGGCTGCATTTTCGATCCTCTTTGTATCCTGATTGGACATGGTCTCACGTGTGGAAGTTGTTAGCTCTCACAGGAAGGATATTTATTTATTTTAACAGTAAAAATACGAAACAATCACATTGGCTGCCACAAAACCTCTTAAAAAGTATATTTACATCATTGGTAAATAATTTTGCGCGGCCCGGTATGACCGCTTTTGTACAAATATATTTTAAAGGTTACACATTCAAAAAAAATATTCCATGACAGCTCGATACTCTACTTGGCCCATTTTCACAAAAACACTCAAACCGACTCACTCAAACAACTATTATGTAACAACTGCGCTCCCAAAATGGTGGAAATTTTAATGAGTAACTGTCAATAGATACTAAATAGATGTGACTAGCTTTTATTTACCTCTTCACTTTGAGGTCATAAACTTTTCAGACCACCCTCGTAATTTATTGACTCCAATTTCCTAGGTCAGATAAAACCGAATATACTATTAAAATGTTTTAAAATATCTTATTGGTACACTTCCCTCTTACGAATAGGAGGGGAAATAAATTAAACTAAAGAATATTGTTTTAGAAAAAATCACCAGACTTTTTATGCATGGTTAATTATTAGCTTTCAATTTATTATTGAGTATTAAGAGATCAATGATTTATGTACTGATATTATATGTAAATCACTGATTAGCAGAAATGGTAAAAGTGTCAGCGTAAAAACTACGCCTGAGAAAATGTCATACAAAATATAGAAATAGCTATAAACTATGGTATTTCTTGCTACGGTTGGAATTGTAAAAATGGGGAAGGATCAATAAGAACGTTAATGAACTTGTAAAAAATATGCACTAGATATAGAGAAGGATTTATGAGTATTTCCTTCATCTCAAAGATAATCGTTGCTAATGTTATAAAATGTCAAGACAAGACAGATTTAATATACAAATCTGTTCTTCTCCAGAGAATCAGTTATGGCCATCGTATTCAAATTTCAAAGAAGGTTTTGAATACCAAATAGTATTATGCATAGAATTGATTTGATCTATGATACATCATTTCTCTCAAATATGGCCTTTATATTTAATAGGCATCATATATTTTTTTGTTAAGTACAGTTTGCAATAACTCTCATAGCTGAATAAAGATTGTTTATTTATAGAAATGAAAGGTAATTAATATGAAAGAAATACAAATGTACTCAAAATTCATTTTTAAGAACAATTATTCTCCTTTCTTTTTTTTGACGAGATGCATATATTAAATATGCAAATTATATTATTGTTTCGAGAAAAACTAACATTTTCTCGCTTAAAAATAATTCATTTTGAATGTTGTACGTAGGCCGCTATATATATTTCTGGTCTAATAATGAAAATACGAATATATATATATAATCAAAAATGGTTTATTGTGCTCAAAGTATTCTCCATCATGATTTATACAATTTTGCTTGCGCTCAAACCAATTGTCGAAACTCTTTTTCCACTTCAATTGAGACACCTCCCAAATATGGTTTTTAAACACTTCAACAGCATCCTGTGGCGACGAAAATCGTTGACCACGCATTTTTCCTTGATGTGCAGGAATAAAAAGAAGTCATTGGATGCCAAGTCAGGGATGTACGGCGGATGACACATCAATTCGACGTTTTGGTCGGTCAAAAACGCGCTGATGTAGCCTATGTGTGAGAGCTCGCATTGTCATTGTGAACAATGATTCGTCTTCTCTTGTTCGTTTTTTGAACTTCTCCCAAGACTTCAGGCAAAAAAATTGTGTTGTACCACTCAGAATTGACCGTCCTACGATGCTCAACTAGAACAGTCGCCACATGACCAGTTTTGCCGATGAAACAGGCGACTATTTGCTTCGAAGTGCTTCTGCCACAAACAATTGTCGTTGTATTTGGCTCGTCTTCGAAGATCCACATGGTCGATTGTTGTTTTGTTTTGGAATCATACGCATAGATCCATGATTTGCCACCTGTGACGATCATATAAACGTCTTTTGAAGCACCGTGAGTGTTTTTTTCAACATTTCTTTGCACCAATTGACACGAGCCTTCTTTTGAGTGATTGTCAAATGGTGTATGATCCAATGAGAACAAGCCTTTTTTACAGCCAGGTGTTCATGCAATATCGAATGTATGCTGGTGGAAGAAATGCCCAATGATGCTTCTATCTCACAGTATGTCTAGTGACGATCTTGCATTATCTCTTCACGCACGGCATCAATGTTCTCTGGGACAACGGCCGTTTTTGGATGACCTTCACCAAAATTCGTCTTTGAGCGAGAATTGACCACGATTAAATTCATTAAACAAAGATTTAGGTTCGTCAATGCATTTTTGTCGTGATAATCCACGTAGAAAGTTGTGGAAAATGATTGCACGAAAATCTTTACGACTTAATTCCATTCTTTTGCCAAATTAATTTGTTCAAGTAAACAACATAAATGATGGTCGTAGGTAAAAAATTCTGAGCACGATTATGCTACAAAATTGTCAAACTTACCAAAGGAAATGTCAAATTTCACCTGGCAACACTTAGTGTAGCCAAGGCCAGAAATATATATAGCAGCCTGCGTATTTATGTTTTGTATCCTTTTCTACAATATACTTATGTTTTAAAAAGATAATTATTTCCATGGTGTCTCATTTATATTATTAAAATAGAGTGATAGCCGTTACTCGTTTTCATTTTTTCTCGCTCTATAATTTCATAGGTACACTAAAGAAACGCTTCGTTTATATGATCCTGGGCACCTTCTCTACAATAAAAATCGTGTATGAATGTATCGCAGTTACAATTTGTGAAGTATACTGCCGAAAGTGGGTATCGATTAACCTGAAATTTGACAAGTGAACACTTGAATGTTGCATTTTTAATAACCAAAATTAGGCAATTTTTTAGTAATAAATCCATAAAATGACAATATAAATTGTTTAATATTACTTTAATTCGTCAGATGGACTTGCACTGACAATGTATAAGTAAAAATTCTATTGTTACAACTATTCTATCTGTACTAGGAATTATTTTTAAAGTCAGTATACTTCCTTTTCTAGGAGTAACCATGAATCAAACCTACATACATTGATTTCAAGAGATTAATTTCTCCTAAGTACGCTGTCTACTGAGCTTTTAATTTTTTTAAACTGAAATTTATATTAATATATCTCCAATAAGATATTTTTCAAATGGCTATTGTTAATGCCTTGTATATTATCCAGTATGTATGTATATGCCTGTAAGTGCTTTTAAAAGAGGATATTAATGAATAGTGCGATTATGAGAGGTCTACCGTATTACGTATATTGTTATTAATTTCCATTAATTGAAATATGGCTCAACTTTGATCGTTTAAAAAGGACTTTAATGATATTTGTACATCATATATTTTGTATATATAATTAATTGAAAAGCACATATGAGTATTTTATGTACATATAATTACAATGTCATTATTTTCAATACCTAATGAATTTAATTTTGCCCAATAAGAGTAGAAGTTGATGTTTCGAGATAATTTATCACTCTACATATTTGAAGCATTTACATATAGGTATAATATTTTAAGTTGTTGAATTAATTTCAAATGTGTTGATGGACTGAATGCTGTAATATAATAAATTGAGAAAAGCTGTTACTAAAGTACTGAAAAGGAGATTACTGTTGCTGGGATAAAAGGTAATCTTGGTAACGTATGCACATTATTTCATAGAAACTATGTAAGGTCTGAGAAGTGTAAAGTAGATTTTTGTTCAAGATCCCATTATCAATAGAATATTAATAGAGTGAAATAACTCAGTGAACAATGCAGTTGTGAGAAATGCATCTCTTAGAATTAATATGCATTAGTTCAATTCCTGGGCCATCCTAATTTTGAAATAAATAAAAAAATACATTTTAGCTCATAATATTCGTTAAGGGGTCACAAATATGTTTTAAAAATAGTTTAAAAAAATCTGCTACAATCTGAATAAAATTTGTTCATTAACCTGATCCGTGGCTTTCTCAGATGATGCAAAGAAAGAATGTTAATATAATGGGGGAGGGAGGTAAAATGGCCAAAATGAATATTAAGTTGTGGTCTACATAAATTATGTTGGGTTACCTATTAGTGCATTACATATGATTTAAATTCGTCATAGTAATCTTTCTAGATTCTCAAAATCCAAATAGAAAGACAATTAAACCATACGTATTTATTTTATTGTATATAAACAATTAAATCTCAATTTGACCACACTTGGCCTCCACAATGGCCTGAATCCTAGGCCTTGCAGGTTTTATTTTTGGCATGTCAGCCCAATTCTTCTCTGAGGCATTCAAATTCACATGGGAGGTAGTACGGCCTTCCCCTTGATGGCATCCCAGATCCCATGGTCAAGAGGGTTACAGTCTGGTGAGGAAGGAGACAATATGACCATGTTATTCAAACCACTTTTGAGGTATTTTTGGCCTTGTGGGTTTCAAGCTTCCTCTCAAGGAAAAGTTGCAAGAGATCTCGTCATAACTAATTTTTAAGAAAAAATTTAAGAACTGCAGACACATATTTTCTTTTGCCCTCCACTTCATTTGTCCCTGGTAGGATGAAGAAAGTAAGTCGTTTTACAATCATTGTTTGTTTGTATTGCTTAACCAGTTGATATTCCGAATAATAAATTGGTAACTTACAAAGTAGGGCATTCAAACCTTTCCCTAGTTTCTCTCACGATTTGCTGGGATACGTTGTACAATATAAATGGAATCATCAAAATACATGTCATTATTACTTGAAAGAGCAAAAACAACAAATAACAAATCCAATGTTTTTTTTTAATTTTTATTTTTTGCAGCATTGTTTTTGCTCTAAACATGCAATTTTTCGTGATGTTGTTGTTTTAGGCACATGGATATATTTAAGGTGTTGCAATTATTTATATTTGAAAACATATGCATGCCTTGTTTCAAAAATCTGCAAAATCATTTGTTCATAATATCCAATTCATCATCTCTTATGATAATTGATATTAATATTGATTAATGTAACTTTAATGTAAGCTTTTACATTAAAGCTATCCATTAAAATATACAATTAATAAAAGATACAAAAAAGTAGAGAAAGCACTTTAAAAAATACGAACAAAACTTGTTTTTAAATAATAATTCTATTGTTCTAATTTTGGTTATTGTGGATAACATAATATGTATGTACATACAAAAATCTGCAATAAAACATGATATTATTTTTTATATTTCAACAAAACAAGAATTATATACAGAGAGACACAAAAATCTTATAAGAAACCTCCACGTTTCTTTATTAATATTCAATGAACCAAACGTTACTTTTTTCTTGTTGGTAATATAATGAGGTTTTTTTTTTTCCCAAGCCCGTATATTCTTTCATTCTTGAATCTAAATATTGCATATCATTCAGTCTGTAATCATGAAAAACTACAAATCTATTAGGCAATCAGTCAGGGCTACCACATCGATCATGTTTGTACACTAGACGGTACCGAAATGACAAAAGTTGGGAATTTAGTATGCCCTGATATTTTTTATTTAGCACCTTATTCCTTTATTCTTAATAAATAAAAATCAAGTAACTGGATTCAAATCGATAATTCAAAAGAAAGAACATCCAAATTTCCTTCTTTTTTTTTCTCAACATTTGAGAAATTTTCAAATAAAAACGCGTCCAGGAAAGAGGTTAAGCTGTCATGACGTTTTATTTGCAGTAAGCAAATAATTCAACACAAGTCCTACTCCGTATCAAGCAAGGACATATCTCAAGCTACTCCAATGTCGATCCTTAATTCTACTCTCAATCCAAGAGAGGCTTACACTTATAACTTTTCCAAAAATCCTCAGCGTTACTCTCAATCATCCATGAGCACAAATACTCGTGCTCACAATTTATACTTGGGTGTTATCTCCTCAAGAATGGAAGAATAATGTGAACACCATTAGTAAACTAAAAACTTTTTTTTTTTTTTTTCAATATTCCTTTAATTGGTCAGAATGAAATGAACGGAGTAAGTGTAAATAAATATTATATTTTTACATTGACTCTGTCAGAACTAGGAATGGTCTTAGAAGTCCTCATATACGAAGTATATTTTCACCTTTCGTAATGACCAAGATTGAACCTACGCAAATTGCGTACAAGAAAATGGTTTCTCAAAAGAACAATGTCCATTGAAAAAAACACTGTTTTGGTTGCCAACGATAAAACACCTGCACGCTAAAAAAAGGCTTAGGATTTACAACGCTATTCATTATCTTACATACAAACAGTTTATATTTAACATAACTGTACTTATTAGTATGTTTTTGTTTTAAGTTAGAATACTTGTTTATTTCTTAAAGTACAAATGGTTTCTCCTTATAATATCTCTAAACTAGAATTGAAATGTTTGAAAATAAATGGGGTTTGTAGCACTACGTTCGCAACACTAGAAGGTCATAAACAACGGTATCGAACTTTATCTATTTAATAATCCATTGATTGCATACTTCAAAGTTAGACGCAGTAATGTGACCATTCGAAGAATTAATTATCAACCCAACTTGAATTTCAAATTTTAAAAAAAAAAAAAACGAGTAGACTTCATGTTTTATTGAATCGGCTTGATTTTTATCACTAACTCACTTTTTTTTTTGCGGAGCTGTTGTCTCCAAGCGATTTTTTAATAAGTTTTTGAATAATGTCTAAGGTGAATCACGATTTTGCAACAAATTTTACAATCTCACAGTTATAAAAAAATTATCTCAATGGTGCTCATAAAGATCAAAATTATAATTTATTAACATCAGGCTTTCACAAAAATAATTTAGAATGTTTTGTTTTCGTAGAAAAGTTATTTTTAAGTTCCCTATAGTCTTATACCATCTCGTTTAAAAAAAAAAATTATAAAGAGATTACACAGTACATGTATAAATAAACATTTTAGCTTATAATTAGTTATCTAGAAAAAGGCATACTCATTCAACGCAAAAAATACATGAGATATACAATGACTTATGAAATGTCATTATTTAATATTGCTATAGAGTATACGGTGAAAAAAAAACGAAGTTTATTTTTCAAAATTCGAATTTAATTTTCAAGATAGTTTCCTTCAAGACCAATTCAATCAGTCCATCGCTTCTCTAAAATTTCGATGCCTTATTTATAGTACGATCTGTCAAATCCCTCAAACTAGGCGTCCGTTTCGGCAATATCCTCATCGTCCGATCCATATATTTTTCCCTGGAGCGTTTTTTTTTGTTGTTCTGAGAAGATCCAGTAGTCACTGGAGGCCAGATCTGGAGAATACGGTGGGTGCGGAAGTAATTCGAAGCGCAATTTTTATTTTCTTGCCAATGTTTTAGATACTTGTGACACGGTGCATTGCTTGATGAAATAGCATTTTTTTCTTCTTCATTTGGGGCTGTTTTTCCACGATTTCTTCCTTCAAACGCGCCAATAATCCCATATAATATTTGTTATTAATGGTTCTTCCTTTTCAAGGTAGTTGATGAACAAAATACATTGAGCATCTCAAAATACAGGGGTAAAAACCATACCAGCTGAATAATGCGTTTTTGATCGCTTTGTACCGTTTTCTTCATATGTTCTTCACTCAGCTGACGATCAATTTGACTCTGGTGTATAGTGCTGGGCCTAAGTTTCATTCATTGTCACATAACGTATAAAAAAATCCTTTTTATTCCGGTTAAACAGCTCCAAACAGCTCTCAGAATCATGGACACGTTGTTGCTTTTGGTACACTGTGAGCAAACGCGGTACCCATTTGGAAATCAGCTTTCTTGTGGACAAATGTTCATTAAAAATTGTGAAAACATTGGCTTGTGATATATTAAAGATGTAAGCTGTATCATGCAACTTCATTTTACGGTTTACTAAAATCATTTTGTGGACTTTTTGGATGTTTTTCGGTACGTCCAGAGCGTTCAGCATCACTGGTGCTTGTTCGGCCACGTTTGAAGTCACCAAACCAACGTTCTACTATTGCTTTCGATGGAGCAGAGCTGGATAACATTTATCAAGCCAAGTTTTTGCTGGGACGGTACTTTTCCCCATCAAAAAGCAATGCTTCATCAAAACACAAAGTTCAGTAGCGTCACTTAGAGCACTGTAATTTGTTAAAAAATGATCAGATCATCTTGAAATTTTGACGTATGAAGAATGGATTTTTCGAGAAATAATATGCATTTTGTATTAGTATTGTCATCTATATGTCAGCCTCGGGACTTATTGACCCACCGGTTATAACTTTTTTTAAATATTAAGAACAAATCAATCTTTACAAAGATACAGTTTTTAGAATCTTGAAAACGGGGTAAATTAAATTTGTGTCAAATCAAGGGGGATATTATTGTATTTGATTGCCAGCTTTACTTAATGAAGTTCAATTGATCCTTAGAATCTTGATAAAAGAGGAATGCTATGGTTCTATAGACTCAATCATTAGTTTTCTAAGATTTTCCAATTTAAAAGTTCCCTTAATCATTTATTTTACTACGTTATTTAGGAGATATCTTTAATTCCTGACGTAACTTGTGCACTTAAAACATCACCATTTTTAGGCTTGAGCATTAAACAAAGACCTGAGTTATTAGTAGAATTCAAATTTTGTATTTTTCTTCCATTGGAGCGGTATAGTTTATTCACACGTACTTTAAATGCTTCTCAGACACTGAGATTTTTGAAGAGAATGTTTACTAAAGGGGTTTTAATTATTTTTCAAATGAAAATCAAAACGATATTTTCAATTATGCTTTTATTTTGTATAATCTCATCAAATTAGCAGTTTTATTATTTCAACCAATAAAACTGTTTGTGTTTCATTTATCTTCTATTTTCGGAAAACAATGTGCATTATTGTTTTTTTTTTAAATGTATTTATAACTTATGCAACAATAAAATTAACAATTTGCCCATAACTTTCAAATTGGGAAGCACAAGACATCTCAAAATGTGATCATTGCAGTTCCAGTACCATGTAAAAAAAGGCGTAGAGGATCTTAAAATGGAGTTTGTATGTTCTCTGACTGGGAAAAATCATAGTATATTTAAAAAAATATATATTTATACAAAGAACAAGACACTCTAAACTATAGTGTAAATATAATATACGCTCTGTTAGACAGGTCTGGAGTTTCAAAAGACCCTTATCTAGAGGTATTAATAAATAATGAATGATAGACTCCATAGCTCAACCAAACAATTTATCAAAAAAAAAAAAACTAGACAAATGATTTGTGATATTAAATATTTAGGAGTGGAAATTTATGCTATATTTGAACACTTGTAGTTAAATATGCGTAGTTAATTGGTATGTATGTTGAACATACATATTTTCACACCAATCAATTGTTATTTACAGGTGGATAAAAGGGGTTTTGTGAGTCCTAGACCATGAAAAAGGGAAGATCTATGTGATTCATCTCAGCATACTACTGTATCTATTTTTATGTCAACTCTAAATTTGTCAAATCTTGTCTTTTATTAGTATCCCTTATTTGTTGATATTCTGAGGCACAGATTAGGATTAGGATACTTTCTCCTTAATATTCAGGGTGTTTTTTTAAAGGATCCTATAACAATTTCAAAATGGGTCAAATCTGTAAGAGTTAATTAACCAAGTTTTTGTATGATTAAATTTTAAAAATTTAATCATACAAAAAAAGAAAATTACCCAATTTGTTCTTGCTTTGTAACCACTTTGCATGTGGCCTGCACAGTTTTTTGTGAGAGTTGTCGTCCCAAAAAGGCGTAAAATGAACAAAAAAGGTAGTCTTTGATAGTTCTCGAAACATATTTGGTCTTCTTCTCAACTCTTTGTTATATGAAATTTAAAAAACTCATATCTGATCAAAAGAGAGGCAAAATGTTATTCACCCATAAGTGTTTAACGTAATTCTTCCACTAATTTTACACTTTTAAAAGGGTATGAGGAATGCCCTCATTCTGTTGGAAGTTTTCCTTTTGGTTTGTCTTGGCTTAACATACCCATAGCCTTTGTCTTTAAAAATATCTACTTTTTTTTTTACACCGTCTGGAGTCCGATGTTTTAGAAGCATCATAGCTTCATTTCTTAAAATATATCGCTCTCGTTGACTTGAGTTCAAAGAAGATGAAACATTTTTTAGTACTTTGAAAAAAATAATTTTTGTCATTTTATCATCTGAAGCGCCCATCCTTATGCAAGTAGCGATATTTGTCATTAAAATAGGGGACCGTTTAAAAAAGCCACCATGAATAAAACATTAGGTAAATTAAAATAGTATGTTGTCACTGCGTATTTTTGGTTAAAGTTAATTTTCCTTTACAAATCAAAAAATATGTCACTTATTTTGGTAAAAAGCATTAGAGGGTGGTTTTTTTCATAAACTCTACCCCAAACTTTTAATACATACTATTTTTGCTCTCTTTTACTTCATACGGAGTAGCAATTGCGTTCATTTCTTGCATCTTATAGCTGCTTTGTACCTAATTTAATAAAACATCATGACAGCTAAGCTTCCTTCAAAACATTCTTCAGACTACCAAAGTTACCATGCCATTTTTCAAGGCTTCTTAGTATAGCAGAAAGTCATACTTTCTACAACTCTAAAAATGAATATTGCTAACTGCAAAATATAACTTTTATTATGGAATTTATGACATCAATGAAAATCTTTTGCTCTTTTTATTCTAATGCCATTAAATATTAACAATAAAAATAATAATTTATAATAAAATTGTCAAAAGTACATAAATATGCCTCGAACTCATAGAAAGTTTCACAATGAATCAAAAGAATACGTAAAGATATGATTTAATCATCGTGATAAATACACCATTGAGAAAAAATATCGAATCAATAGTTGGGAATATTAATACATAATTAATTATTTATACACTTATAAGTATTTATATCTCAAGAAGTTTCGTAAGGGTACTTTTATATATTTTTTTAAGATGTGTTTTTTTTTTATCTTAATATATTTTATATAAAAGTATAGTGGGTGTATGTGTACAAATTTGAAGACATATAAATATTTTTATTTTTTTTTTAAATGAAGTGCTATCATATTACATCTATTTTGGACAGCAATTCAGAGCTTCGTTTTTTTAGTTATGTTTTAAACATACTTTATTCTATTGTTAGTTATTACTTTAAGACTAATCCGACTAACTGAGTGAGACCCAAAACTTGAAATAGTATGAATAAATCTCGAAAAACGTGATTTTAATGGAATCAAAAGAGACAAATCTTTGGATGTATTTAAATACAACATTAAGCTATATTTTTTTTCAGTAGGTGTGTCTTCCTTCTCGAACAATAGCAGCATCTACATACCGATTCCAACAGATTGGCAGCTCTTTACGATGATAATCGTGTCAATGGTGTACCACGATGTTGTGATAGAAGCTCGGAGTGAATCCAATTTGTATGAGAAGTATGGCAGACATTCTACTCCAATACGCCCCAGACTGGAAAGCCGAGGGTAGCGCTGGAGGAGAGCCACATGGAGTCATCTAAATTCCTGCTAAATATGGTTTGGTTCTTTCTGACTGTACGGGACTTTAATGACCTTTTTGATATTGTAAGCAGTCTGAATGAAATTTCTATCGGAGTCTGCAGCCTTTTGGGCACTGATAATGACGCATAGGAGATCGCACACTCTTTTCTTCTTGCTCCGACATTTGTTTATTTTTGCATCAGCTATCGTTTGATTGTGTAATGGAACCCCGTAATTAATAAGAAATGGGATGAAATCGTAATTAAATGCTACTGCAAGTTTTTTGTCTTCGCTCTGAATAGGCTAATTTTTAGACATAAAGATCAATTTTTTATTTAAAAACTATAATTTAAATGAAGGAAGGTTTTGAGATGTTTAGAATATATTAGAGTCTCTGCACTAATGGGTTTAAACATGGAGTACTTGTATGCGGAACTACACTTCATAAAACTCATGACAAATTAAAATCCTTTCATTTTTTGTTATATTTATACAACAACAATAAAAAATGGGATTTTTGTTAAAAAAAATATATACATTAAACTTTCATTTTTTTAAAGAAAAAATTAGGTTATATAACAATTTCTTTTTTTTTAATTTATGCTATATTTATGCAAATCACGGAGTTATTTTTTTTTTTTTGGTGGGGCATCGTTATACATCAGTGCCCTATGTATGTATGTATACATATATTTAAATATCTCATCAGGAACCAATCGATATTTCATATTGTTATAATGTTATTTCCCCCCCCCCTTCAATATTTTTAAGAGACTTTTTTATATACAAATTTGTTCCCCTTATTTCTCCTTTCAAAATAAAGACAAATTACTCAAAAGAGTCTGTTTCTGTATGAAAATAGTTATTTTTGGTAGATTGCTCCATTTAAGGGCAAAAGTATTGAGTAAAAAATAATCAAAGTACAAATTGAAGAATACAAAAAGATTCCTTCTAATTATGTCCATAGATATGTGAAAAGAGTTGAATCGTGAATTCGGTTTTTTCTTCATTTGCAATGAAAAAAAAATGGTATTTTTTATTTAGCAGAGAGTAATTTATGTTACAATCAGGAAAAATTTGTACTATAGCTAAGACGGTTTTGAAAAAATGTGGAGTCACTATGACAAATTATTTTTCTACCATAGTAGGCGGGAATTAATTCAAGAGATAGACAAAAGCTATTATATAGACGAGGGAAAAACTTTTCCCTCAGGAATACAATTATAAATGGTACAGACTTTCGTACAGAAGGGACAAATTATCAAAATCAGAAATAATACAATATGCCTTTTGTACAAAACATCACAAATTTTGCACCTGATTTCCGTTTTTTGCTGACTCATATATCACTCCACACAACCCCGTTAATGGTTTTTTTAATAAACCTTTTTCAACTTAAATTCTAAAAGTTTTACCCCCTCCCCCCTTAAAATTTCATAGGGACGGCCCTGGCCCCAAAACATGTGTTGAAGCTGACAACCCACTTTGGACTACGTGCCTCACTAAATGGACGTCTCAAAGAAATACTAATTGTTTGAATAACTAAGATTTTCAGAGGGTTTACCTCAGTGTTGACGGATCTGCTTGGATTTTTGAAATATTCAACATATTCAGTCTCAACATTATTATATATATATATATAAATGTGGAACAATAGGGTTTGTTACTTAAATAGTGTATTTAATACTTTATATCTTTCAAAAAAAAAAAAAAGGTTCCCAAACTGCATCAAAAGCCCATGAAATCTTTTGTGTACCAGTTAAAGAGATCTGTACAATATCCATAAACAACAATCAACCTTTATCTGAGAGACTTTTATTATTTAAATTTTGCATCGTTTATCAAAGACAACGAGATGCAAGCCTCAATGCAAGGATAGAGATATAGTCAAGCTTGTTTAAATGCATCCATCAAGAAAAAAAAATAAAGGGGAAATGTCTACTTAGAGCTGATATTTTGTGAGATGAAAGTTTTTAAGTCAAGCATGTAATCGTCCAATATATCTATCATTATTATTAATATTCAGGACAAGTTCATGCTCAGCCCTTCCAGGATAATTGGAGGCCTTGTTCAAATAAAGAGGCAATAAATGAACCTATCCGTAAAGGAATGAAACCGTTCTTCTTACCTGGGAAGGAGGATCCTTTGAGCAATGATTTAGCTTTGAAATAAACACTGATTTCTAGAGCATTTCCTTTACTTGACTCGTCTAAATCCTTTATAAATTATTTTAATAATTTGTCTAAATGAATATGTAAATATACAAAAAAAAAAGCACAGAAAAATGTCCACTCCTTACAAGGGCTTTCACTCAACTACTAAGAAAAAGGGGTAGAAAAGAATTACTTATATTCTTTTCAGAAGAATATATATATTTTTATTCTCCGTCGTCTTCGCAGTTTTTTTTCCTCCCTATTTTTCTTCAAAAGCCGCGCTGAAGAACCCTTTTTTAGTATGTATATCAAAGCTACATAATAATGTTAAAAGAAGAAGAGAAGTAGAAGACGAACGAGGGGGCAAGTTTTTGTTTTTTTGGTCATGACATGTTGAAGGAGGGAGGTTGAAAGAGAGGGAAAGAAAATGAGAGGTTCTGTAAAATGTCCAGATAAATTTTGTTTATTTTTCATTATATGCTATAAAAATCCTTTAACAAGTTATTTATATTATATTATATATAATAATGGCTTACTTATATAATTAACTTGGAAATACATCAATAGTCTGAAGAGCCAATACAAAAAGCTTCAGAAAATATGCATTTGTACGATTTTTATGAGAGTATCAATATTTTTTTAGTAGTTACGGAACCAAAGTTAATATCTTTATTTATTGATGTTTTAGCTAAAATTATCAGGAAAGACGACGTAAGAGGAAATTGTTATACAGGATGCACACAAGATTTTTTTCCCAAAAACTTTTTTCTCCAAGCAGTTATCAGATTAAGAAATACAACCAGATTCTAAAAACATGATGGATTTTGATTGGTTTCAGTTTAAAATCACATCCGACTTCAATTATTAAAGTCTCTATAAGAGGCTGAAAGTGCAAAACAGCATTTGCCTCGACAAATCGTGGAATTCCTTCTTGATATGACGGATAAGTTCGTCTTTGGTGCTGGAGGAAGTTGCCTTGGTTTTTTCGTTTGCTCGCACACAACACAAAAAGAAAATCAATTAAAGTTTATCGTTAGTTAATATCAATCCCTTGGACCAACCATCAAATTGGCATAGAGAATAACTTTGTGTTTAGGGCTACCAAATAGTTTTTTTTTCATCTATTATGTACTTTATACATTCAAACGGCAGTTATATGAATAAAAGTTTATTTAAAAAACCCGAAATGATCAAACCTGGACTAAATTGGTATTGATATACATAGTTTTTTTTTTAATAGTTTGACATCATGACACCTTCTTGTCATAATATTACCCTTTTTTCAAAAGTTTAATTAAAAAAAAGGGGACCAAAAAAGTTAGACAATGAGAAAATCCCTTCAACTGTTGGACTATTGGATGTGATATATTAAAAAGTTAATCAGATATATGTAATTTCAGTTCAGTAGATCAAAGAACAGAACATTTAAAAAAATGCCGAATTTTACAGACTAAATTGTCCTTATAAGGTTATTTCATATTTAATCTACACCAATGGATTTTCTGCATCATATATTCATTTTATGTTAGCAATGTTTCGGACATAAAATGGCAATTTTTGTGATCTCTCAATCAATTAAGAATTAGAAAAATTATTCACTAGTACGAACTCATATAAGAGTTCCGAAAGTGGAGCGTTGTATAAGTGTTTTGTTGAAAGAATAATACCTTAGACGATACACGAGTTTAAGTTAATCTATATAACCTAGAATTGGTCTTTAAAGGGAGTATATATTACCTATAGTTCCTATTCTAAGGGCGACCGTGAATCAAACCTACACATTGAGTTGAAGCTAATAATTTCTCTCGAGATAGTTGTAAAGTGAGCTACGTCGCACCATACACAAAACTCTAACCCATTTTTATACCAGGTTAAATGGTCATCATCGTTCAATTTTCGTAGAAAATAATAATTGGAATAAACTTATTCGAAATAAAGAAAATATGAATGTTTTTACATTTTTCAATCGACAACTATTTTATATATTTTATGTTTGTAGTTGTATTTTGTGTTTTATAAGTAAAGAGGGCGGGGATCAAATTGTCGCCAAAATATTTTTCTACAAAAAACAACACAAAATATACATTTTTTAACTTTTTTATTGAAAATCAAAACTATGACGAGCATATAGGTATAGAGTAGCCATTCATTCGATATAATCACCGTTGGCATCAATAACGGCCTCAATACAGCCTCTGAACCGGCCGCAGGCTATTCTGACCATCTCATTGTCCATGTCGCCGAATGCCTCCTTGATGGAGTCCATCAGGCTGGCCTTGGTGCTATGTGGATGTCTGTTGGTATGTCTCTCGACATAGCTCCAGACAAAATAGTCCAAAGGATTAAGGTCGGGAGAGTTAGGAGGCCACAAATCCTTGGTTACGACGTCATAACAGTTCTCGGTTAACCACTGCATGGAGATTTTGGACATATGGCAGGGTGCTGAGTTCTGTTACCACACCCAGGCCTGTTTCCGGCCACCCCTTGGATCCAAGGCAGAACCAGGGTCATCCTCAACCATCTTCTTCATCTTGTCGACAAAGTCGGTGTCCCTGACCTTCCTGTCGGCGCCCTCCTCCTTGGGTGCCCTCTTTATGGTGGCATCAATATCCCAGGTGTCCTCTAGCTTCTTACAGATACGCTGAACAATCCTAAGGTTGAAGCAATCGTTGCATTGGAGATTTCACTTCCATTATTAACCAATGCCATGACTACGGCGGACCTCGAAAGCTCCTCGTTCCACTTATAGCTCTTTATCTCCTCATATGATGACGGCATGATGCTAACTGAACTACGTATCGTCAGCTGACGAGAATAGCTTTCTTATTTAGTAACCGGTTTTTTATTTGATAATGTCATCTTCAAGTTATCAAGGTTTAAAGTAGGCGACAATTTGATCCCCGCTCCCTGTATACGTTTTTGTCTTATAATAAAAGGATATTGTTAAGATTTACTTTTAAGCCGCTATCAAAAGTTGGTATCATTCCCTTATAATTGTGACATTTTAACACTTTGAAAATTGTAGACTAAATTTTTTAAAGGGATTGTGATGTGACAAAAATGGCATTTGAAAAATGAAACTTTTGAAACATAAACCTTTTGACCAGTACGCTGCAGATATCTCTTTTGGTGCGGACAAAATAATAAATACCCCTAAAAATGGGGCACCCTGGTGTATGGTAGCAGGCATTGGTGCCAGAACAACAGGTCCCAAAGTACCTTTGCCCTCCCCTTTTTTAGATGAAGTGTAATATTTTTATAGCAAAATTGTAAGCTTCTGTAACCATGAAATCCACCTTACACAATTTGCAGTCCACTTGCAAATACAATAATCCTCGAGGTAAATAAGTTAGATCTATTTATTCTAATTTTTATGCAAGAAAAAGTCCTCAATTAACTCAAATTCCGAAGATTGTAAAAGATGTGTTCAATGTAGGTACTGCAGAACTCACTATAGATCAAAAGCAACAACATGGTTCATGATTTGGAGCAATTATTAGCTAAATTATACAGTAAAAAATATGATTTTTTTAGACGAAATGGGACTATGGATAGCACATTGCTCCATCACTACACTTTAAAGTCCAAAGCTGTGAGACTCTTGAACTTGTAACTTTTCAAAATCAACGAGTAAGATAACAAAATCATCTCCTTTTTTTTATGTTATCCATGGCGCCTTGTATAGAACGAGGAATGTCCTCCGTGTATTTAATTTTTATAAATCCTTAGTATACAATTAGTATGCTGACTTCAGCTGTTCAGGATACAATTGATAATTTTAATATTCAATATTTTACCCTTATTCCTAATTTAGGTCTATGAAAATTAGCCTGAGTTGGAGTTTATATACGATGCCAAAACCACGAACAGGCCTTCGTCACTTGATCCAAACCTGGATTTCCTTCTTAATATGACTGATAAGTTTGTATTTATCTTGCAGGGGCTCGGTTGGTTTGTCGTTACCAAATCGTAGGCCAAATGTCCAGCGAGATGAAGTCGTAAAAACTGTCTACGATCCATTAGTGACTTTTTTTTCGAGGTGTGACAGGAAGCCAAGTCCTGTAGAGGCTGCAAATTCCATCCTAATCTTGAGAACGAAAGTTTTACTCAGTCCCAGAGTTTGAGCAATTGTTATGTTGTCGTTCCCGGCGCAGATTTTAAGGATGGCTCCGTAATTTTCTCAAATATTTGGGACAACGAATTCGTAGATTGATTCCATTTTTTTTTTTTTTTTTTGAACTGGTCCAAGTTCGAACAAGCTAACCAACAGAAAAAAAAACCAACTGCATAAATGCCAACATTTGTCCAAGAGAGTGCACCAAATTGGCGGTATAAATAGCGGGTGCACCCTGTACAGTATATATCGATGTTTACAACATTTAGCAAAAATTGTTCTATTTAAAGGATTCTGTTGTGTTTTAAAATTTAAGACGGATCCGACTTATGGTTAAATGTATGTAATGATCTATTTGAAAATGTAAATACCAGGATTTATAAAATGTACCCTCTTCATTTATTTAGACATCCATGCACATATCTATTAACTATGTCTCTTGCACGTTGTATTTAATATCTATATATGTTCAATGTTCATACATAATCTGACAAGTCTATCATTGCTATTATTTAAATTAATTTATAAATTACATTTATTTTATATACATATTATGTAGAAAGATATATACAATGTATATGGAGGAAAATATGCTCAAGCCTATTTAGAGTTAAATATTTTTTATATATGTTTTAATTAAGTCAATGTAAAACTCGGAAATAACAAAGATCAATTTTTGTAAATCAAGGTGAAATTCAACAAATTTGACATATTTGTGAACCAAGTATCTTTTATTTGGATATGTTTGAAATCATTTTAAATCACATTTATCAAAATGAGTCCAAATTTCGTTTGATTCCCAATTTTTGGGTTTTATCGCAAACATATCCAAAAATTAGTGTAAATCAAAGATACGAAGTCATCTATATTGAGAAATATCTTCCGTTCCCTACTTCTCTTGAAGTTGTTTTATTATTACCTGGCATTACCAGGAGTGTTAAGCCAAACAAACAGGCTTTTCGTATATAAATTTAGAAGGTTATTCCCAGCAAATCCTCAGTGTTACTTTCCGTTTTGTATAAGCTCACTCACACGTATCCACTCAATACTTAAATAAACTGATATACAGGACGCGGTTTTACAATTAAGAATTTTCGAGACCAGGATATAGACCTATTTATTTCTTAAATTAGTAGATATATTTATAAATCAATTTTCATAAAAACGTAGGATCCTCTATAAACCTAATCATTCAATCCAACCACCATCAGCCTCAACCACAGGCTCAAAAATGCCGTTGAACCTGCTGCACGCCTTGATCAGGTGGTCTCTATTCATATGGTTCACAACCTTAATAATGGAGGCTCTCAAAGAAGCCAAATTGTTGTGAGCACGCTTATTGGACTCCCTCTCCAAGACACCCCAAACAAATAGTCCAAAGAATTGCAGTCCAGGGAGCTAGGAGCCACATTTCTCCTAGACCAGAATATCTCCAAATTGTCTGAAAGCCAATTTTGTATGCAGATCGATTTGCCTTCTTCTTTGCTGGTGTTCCCATCCCTCCAGACGCTTGGAACTGCTTCGCAACTTTCTACACGGTGGCAGAGGACAACTTGAGGACGTCGATGGTCTCTTTGGGTGCACGGCCTGCACGGAAGACCATGATTACTGCGCAAGGGTCGTACTCGGAGGACATTTTGAACGTTTTGTAAAGAGAACATATACAAAATTGACTGATGAATCTGATAAACTGGTTTTTATAGCTGTACGACTATGGATTCTCAAGAAAAACGGTTTAAAAAAATCATTAATTGTAAAACTGCACCCTGTATGTTCTCTCCTAAGAATAAAAGAATAATAAGAGTAGGAGGGAAAAAATTAATATGACGTGATGGCCGATAACTCAGGGAGTATTTAGTCTCTAGAGCACTCACTAACAAAAATAGTGATCCATGTATTCACGCTCGATGCTACATACAAAACACATACGATAATTTATTAATACGATTACATTATCATTTCTTAAATAAAAAATATGCATATGTTATCCCTCAGGTAGGACTATATACAATACGCCCAGTATACACGCTTGATGTACCATTCAAAGCATTAATATTGCTACATTGATATTTTTTATATAAAAAACAAATATATATAAACAAACGAACATTATTTTTTGCTGACTAGATGGCTCTTAAGTTTAATTAATGTTAAGTTTTAAAGACTTTTGGAAAAGAAAGGGTATTTCCCTCAATTCTGTCAAATCGTATCAACTCACTGAATACTCAAATTGTATCTCATGGACACATAATGAAATGGCCTAATTCCCTTAAGGAAACCTCCTCCAAAAATGAAGGAAGAAAGATGCTATTATAAATACCAAGTAGTAAAACTTTGACTTATTAATTAGTTATCAGTATATACGTAATATAAACCTATATTTGAAGTCATTAATTAAACTATTCGATGATATTTAGGTGTATAATAAATTGAAAACAGATTTGGTTATTTACATAAGTGGTAGATATCATGTCTATTGACCACAAATATAATTTATTAAAATTGTACTAAATATTATTTCATGTGGGTTTTGACAAAACTATTTATGTCTGGTATTTCTAACTTTTAAACCTTCTTTTAATACTTTCTCGGGGTTTTGTAAGTCCCAAATTTTGAAACCGTGGTATTTCTTGTACACATGGAAAAATTTAAGGAAATTTTAAATGCATAATATTCACGATTTTGGTTCTTTCGGATCAAAGTTCTGTGAAAGAGAAATAGATTAATAATTGTACTTTCAATATTTAAATTTAAAAAAGCTGGAGCCAAAAAGTTATGTAATTATCACAAAACCTCTCGATAAATTATGTTTATATTTTTATTACTTGATCATTTTTTATAGATTTATCTCATATGCTGTTTTTTCTATAACATCTACTTATGTCATCTGCAGACAAAAGATATCAAATTTAATGACATTGTAAATATCATATGTACATTTGATTGCTATTATAACCTTTAAAAAAAACATTTATATCTAATAATATATTAAATACCAAGTTGAAAAATGCTTAAATTTTTAACGATACGCATACTGGAATATTGTTTCAGGGCTTGTTTGTTTGGTATACTTAATTGGCATTCAAACCAGTATATTCAGCGCCATTTTATCATAAAAATACGAGTTTGTCGATATCATAACAGCCCCTTCCCTCCAAAAAGATATATTTTTTAATAAAAAAAAAGTCAATAAATTTGCGAACTAGAACCTCAAAATCCTACACCTCAGATAAAAAATACCTTAAGACGGCCCTCTGTAAGTTTATGCCAATTTACCTCTATTATTTGTTTTCATTTGTTGACAACTACCAAAAAGTATCGAAATACAGATACCAATATTTTCCACTAGTATTGGTTTCAAAATATTGGTATCGTTACCCCTCCAGAAGGAACAATTCTATTTCAAAGTGGTCAGAATATGACTTTTTGTATTGGGGTATTGAAATCCACCAATAAAATATTCACCGTGCTAAAAAATAAATTACTAGTGTACAGAAATATAAATTTAGTTATTAATGGACTTTAAAATCCTTAGCTTAGGTTAACACTAGTTTTGATATTAAAATAGTTCAAAAACTTGAATTTAAATTTATTATTAAATTAAGTAACTATTTTCATGACTCATACAATCACATCTACAACACCCTGGGACTGTATACTTTTTCACTGGTACTACTAAAATATTACTCAGGTCTGCCTAAGACACCCCTAAAAATATATTAGTTCAACAATTTGGTAAAGGATGAGAAAAAATTACTCGTATTTTTGGAACAATGCGAGTAAAAATGTTCTTACAGCATACTCTGGTTGCAAACTCAACACTTTGTACCATTGTTTCTTATCAGATAACCCTAAAAACCTGCCCCTGTGTTTGCTATTGAAGGTAATGCGGACACTAATTCCATCACCTGTCATTTTCTATTTTGCCACAATAATTTGTTTTCATACTCTTTGACAGTTTTTCAATGAGTTGAAATGAGTACATTTTTAACTTTCAAAAATGATGATATTTAACATTTTATGACAAATTATGAATTCAATGAAAGTTAAGCAAAACGGCATTTGAATCGTCATTTATAATTTAATATGGTACAAGTGGTGTTGTATGGATCCTAGTACGGATTTTCTAATGAGTATTTTTGATATAAGTCCGATCTCTTTAAGTGTTTAAAAGTCATATGAACCGATTTTTGATACTAAGGTCCAACTAAATTTGTATTTTCTTCACTCCTATCTAAAATTGAAGAAAATAAAAACGGGGAAAATAATAACACATCTCCTATTTAAACTTAAGGTATTTTGTCTCTTTCAAAGAGGTTTTGTTATCAAAACCTCTTTGACCAATAGCTCAAATGATGTTGTTATTTCAACTATTTTAGTTACGATGAAAGACAGATAAGGACCGGTCTTAGGACTGATAAGTCTTATTAGGATCAGATGGGTTGGATTGCAGTCATTTAATTTCTTTTCTAACAATTCATCAATAATTACAAGTCATCAAAGAGTCCACAGTTTGATCTAAATAAGAACTTTGATTATTCTTAAATAAAGATTTTTTTTTTGTAAAGGAACTTTGCTATTATAATTTTAGATTGTTCATATTTCGGAAAATATCACTTTTTTTTTATTGCCACTGGAAAAAAAAATTGACCCTCCCCCATTTATTATTATCCTTGATGTTTGATTGCGTTATTTTTTTTTTTTTTTTAAAGACAATTTTTAATATAATTTTAGTAAAAAATATAAATTATAAATGTTAAACAATGACAGGATATTTGCATTTTTTAACAAAAATCACAAAATCATAGTCAGGCCCTACTTGAATTTAAGTAATTTGTAAAATTATTTGACTTAATATTTTCCTTCTATTATGATTATGAGATGAATTCTAAAAGATTTTAAATAATCAATTCAAATTATATAGAAATTTTAAATGTACATATATAATTTCCAAATAGACCTTCATAGAAATGTAATCCCAATAATTTCCCTTTTGACTGTTAAAATATCGATTATCCATTATGGTCATTAAACATTATCGAGCACCCAAACCAATAGTTTTACATACACTTCTATGTTGTACCTTTTTTAGTTTGAGTGAGTAAAATATAATTGCTTTTACTTATTCAATGAAGTGAAATAAAAATATTTTTTATAAATAAATATTTCATGAGTATGTATTCATTTTATGTATGCATAAAAAATATTATCTTTTCTTGACGAAATACTAAACTGATAAATTACAAATGTGACGAAACGAAGATGAGCCAAAATATATTTGAAAAACTGAATATTATTAATTTGTTTTTATTTAATTTCAAGCATATTGAAGATTTTTAGACATGTTCCCTCTAATTTTTTTGGAGAAACGGAGTTCATTAGAAGAAAAGGCAATTAGTGCAGCAGCTATCAATAAAGTAAAGTATTCATTGAACAAAAGCTTTCGGAAGATAAGATGATTTATATCAATATTAGGAATCTGAGAACTATTGGCTGCTACTAGACACTCCACTTTACCCTGAACACTATCCATGTACTATGTCGTCTTAAAAAAATATTTTCCATACGTTTCACTCACACATATTTACTCAATACTTAGATGTTCTCTCGTCAAGAATAAAAGAAGAAGAATTTTTTATAACATGAGGAGCCAGAGAGTACTGTAGTCTCTAGAGCACTCCCTGGATAAGCCCTAGCTACACATGCTCGTTGCTAAGCCTCATCTTAAGTCATATCCATTATAGAGTTGCATTAAATAAGACTTGCCCTAAATGCCTGCGAGATTGTATGGATTTTTAAATACACATTTTATACAGCTATATACTTATACGATCCCTTTTATTTTATTTTTGTTATGACACGCACGCATGATGCTACATGCAAAACGCCTGCGATATTTCGTTTACTTGACTACCTCCATTATTAATTCTTAGCTCAAAAATGACTGTATGGATTACAAACTTATTTATAACTTGCTAGATGAATACTAAGTTTAATTAATATTACTTTTAAAGACTTTTTTCATGATAAAAGAATTTTTTTTTTTCAAAAGAACAAATGTTTCTTTTAATTCAGTCAAGTTCTATCAACTCACAGAATACTCAAATAGCATATCATGGTCACAAAATAAAATGCCCTTATTTCTTAAATGTAACATCTTCTTTGGGAAATTAGGAAGTAAGAGTTGATTTTTTTATAAATACCCAAGTGTGTATTCAGACGAACTTTGCTTTATTAGTATCGATTTGAGTGCAATTGTTTATTACGTAAAACATTTATAGATAATAATATTGGATATAATATAGAAGTAATTTGCCAAAAATTGTAGGATAATGCAGTTGCCCCCAAAATAAGAAATCCTTGACAAAATCAGCAAAACCTAAAAAATAGAAATAAAATATTATCAAATCTGGTTAACATTTACCTCGAGCACAATTGCAAATTTTTTAAACAGCTATAAAAAAAAGCATTTTTGGTGCGTTATTTTCAAAACATGTTTTACAATAAATTATTACTATGAACAAAAAAACATTACAATGTTTTATAATTTTTTTGTACCTTTAATTTCTTTGATTATAGAAAATAAATAGGTGATCCCGCCTAGACCGCTGTTTAAATATAGTAGACATTATTAAACTTCAGTACAGAAAATAACAAATAACCTTTCTTACTTTTTTCTTATTAATTTTCCTTTTAATATCATATAAATTTTAATTTAGAATGTAAATATTGTATTTATATTTTAACAATAAAAATAACCACATTTGGACTGTTCCAGTTACCCCTCCCCAAATTATAAATCATCGTCAAAATCCTATGGCACTTTCTATAGTACTGCAATAACGTCAGTTGAACACATATACAGATACATTTACTAGTCAATGCGTCAAATTTACTGCGTAGTATGTAAGTATTTATTTTTTTGTTTCATTTAACTATTACTATTTCACGAATTAGCATTCACAGGGCACGCTTTGTTCATAAGTTGCAAAGGTCAATATTTGAGTATTAATTTAAACCATTATTTAGCCTAAGTCATTATTTCGTTGTGATGTCAAGGACCTCATTCATCCATCTCTGGAGAGTAGAATAGAAGAGAAGAGGAAGATATCCTTCAGCTTTGCAAAACATAGTCACTGAGACTTTTTTTTAAAGTAAGGAACTGGTTGATAATTTTCTACAGAAGTGAATCGATAGTTCATCTGACTTGGTGCCTTAAACAAAGCAAGGTGGATTGCTAAGCTTATTTATGTTAGACAGATTGATCTGCTCAGCAAAAATATAGTTGAAGAATTATCTTGGGAGACTGTATTTGTGATTTGACAGAAACAGAAACTAAATTGCTTTGTAAGTTTTTATTTTATTTTTGGTAATCTCTCTTGGGGGTTTACAGCTCCACTTCCTTCAGCAACACCTTTGAATGATCTCATACTAGTCAATAACTTGATCAGTTATATTTATTTAGACCAGCAGGGATAAACAAAGCCTATAATGGTCGACTTATTTTATAAATTATAAAAATTATCGTTCATAATAATAGTCATGCATTTATAATACAAATATTAAAATATAAAAGGCAAAAACATTAAAAAAAACATCAAAGTGCAGAGAAAAAAATAAAATACGTGTCACACAAAAAAAAAAAATTTTACTAAAAATAACTTGAGGTCTGCCTCACTTCCCTGGCAAAAGCAAAAAGGTATTGTGTTCCAAAGAATAATAGATCTTTAATAGAAACTATGCTTAAAAATGTCAATCTTTGGTTTTGGTAGGCAGAGGGTATTTTGAGTTGAGAGTCTCGTTTTGTGGAACATATAGCCTTTATTTAGTATCCAGGTTGGGGGAGATAGGTTAATCTGTTTGCTTAAAATTCGGTCTTGTGTAATCATATTTTTAATTGCACGTATCTGAGACAAAGTGATGAGGGCAAGTCTTTTGATTTTGCATTCGAAGTTCTCGTTATCTCACAATGAAGGGAAAAAACCACACAAACCTGGCTTGGACCTTTTCTAAGGAATCAATCAAGTAGTCTTTGAAGGATTCCAGATCTCAGATCCGAACATTAATATCAGGAGAGCATATAGTTTTACCATAAACAAAGGGTCACGAGTTTTGAAGCGTCATTTAAAAATTCCCAAGTTTTGATTGGCCTTCCTTGTTATGTATTGTATATGCCTCTTAAATTTCAAATCTCGAGAGATGTAGATTCCTAAGTCCAAGTAATAATCTACCATCTTAAGACTGGGGTGAATGAGCTCTTTTTTGGAGAAAGGAAGCAAGACACAATTATTAATATTTATAGGCATTCTCCAAGTTAAACTCCAGTTAATAAATTTGCTATAGACAGAGTCGACAGAGTTTAAATCAGAACAGATGATTTACGTATCATCCGTGTATAAAAATGTATCTTCCGAAAAATTAAATAATAAGTCGTTAATGTAAATGCTTTCGCCAGGGAAGTGAGGCTGACCTCAGGGGATTTTTAGTAAATTCTTTTTCATGTGTGACACTTGTTTTGTTTTTTTGTTTTTCCTCTGCACAGTCGCATCTTTTTTATGTTTTTGTCTATTATTAAGACCATAAATTTTATATTTTACAAAATAAGTCGACCTTTAAAGGCTTTCTTTATCGCCGCTGGTGCAAATAAATGTCTATAAACCTGTGCAGTGCATTAATCAATGCACTCTTGGCACATTTATGGTACCTAATTGAAGAACCATTTCTGTTGTTGTTTGATCAAGTTAGAAATGACATCAAACCTTACATGGTATCGAAATTACTGACTTTAAAACAAAGACTCTGTAGCAAAAGGCATGGCTCAAGATATTCCCTACCAAATCAAAGAAACATAAATTTAAAAAAAGTCGTTGGTATTTAAAAATTGAAGAATTATTTATGTATTTATATATGTGTAAAGTATTTGCTAATTAAATTATAAACATTAATTTACATTATAATATAAAGATGATAATTAGTAAAAAAAAAATAACTACAAAGGAAATCTATTATTAATTTCCTTCTTTTTTTCTCCAATGAAACTTTATTAATGTCTTCTTTATTTAATAAACGGTCTAGACACGATCACTTAGTGCTTGATACAATCAAAGAAAGTGAAGTGACAAAAAATTATGAAACAAGATAATCTTTATTTAATTATAAAAATATGTTACGTTTCAACATGTTTTTTTGATAAAACCCATGATAAAAAAGTTTTGCTTCATACACGTTTCGAAATTGCAATTGTGCTAGAGGTAAACGTACACCAAATTTGCTAAAATTTGTATTTTTGTTCTACTTACCTAGTTGCAGGACCAAAATTGCGTTTGTCTGATTCTGATAATATTAGGGCAACTGTATAATCCTAATAAACAACCGAATACTTTTACTGTTTTCTATAATAAATTATTCAAAAATTATACAGGTGATATTTTTGAAAGACGTTTCTGTCATTTAGTAAACATAAAGTTACATCACAAACCAAAAATACATTACTTTTCAGCTGGGACGGTTTTGTTTTGTTTTTTTTTGGAAATAGTAATCTGAAGAAGGAATTTTTTTTTCCTGAGCTGGTGTTATTATAATTTAACTTCTGAGTTATGAACAACATCGTTTCCTACTATATTTTATTATATTCAAAACGTGACTGAACATTCTTGTGTGTTCATAATAGACGGATATTATCCTGGAGGATTTGTTGCAGTTATATTTCAAAGAATTCAATAAAATTTGTATCCTGAAGTATAGCCTGATCAAGTAAGCATGGATGTTGTTCTTCATTTGAGTCTTTTAGTCCACCTCAAATCTTGTTTTTTTTCGTTGTTGTTGTTTTTGGTCTTACCTTTATTTCAAATATGAAAATCGTATTTACATGTATATAGTTATAATATGTCCCATCAAAAATATATTAACTATTACAATGTCACAAAAAACAAAATGTCTTCTGAGGGAATCAACATTTTTTGTTGTTCGAATCTCTTCATAAATAATACATTATGCGTCTCCATCCTTGACAAAAATTATTAATATATTTTTTCTCGAAACTATCCACTTAATCAAGAAGACTAAAGATTTGGTTTGCCTTTGCTTTCCACAACGTATATTTAATTTAACTAAAAGGTTAACTGGCGTGTGGACAAACATATCCATGAAAGGACTATACTAAGGATTTTTTTAACTTTGTAAGGGTTGAATGAGAAAAATAATATTTTGTTAGTGAGGCATTAATTAAAAAGTAATAGTTGATAATCCAAATACTTTCTCCCTCGCTTTCGGTTTTCTTTAGTTTGAGGAAGTTACACACATTTTAAGGTGTTAGTATTAGTAACTTGATGTTGAAATATTGCTCTTAGGGCTTTCAGAGATAGTCTGAAATCGAAGGAATAATATTTTCTTATCTTGAGTTTTACAAAATAAAATTAACAGTATTTTTCAATGTAATATCCGCCTCGGTAGCGCAGTAGGCAGCGCGTCAGTCTCATAATCTGAAGGCCGTGAGTTCGAGCCTCACCCGGGGCAATTTTATTTTATTGTTCATGAAAAGGGAGGAAAATATTTCAATATTTAAAAAAAAAAGATTTCTTAAATGATATTCCTTAATCCTAAGCAATTCTTGCACTTTTTTGACAATTTTTTTTCTTACACCCCTTATATGTATTGATGTATGTAATCTTTTTTATGAGAAGGAAAGGTTTAGAGAATTTTCAGGGACACCAGTGTCCCTAAAAATTCAAAAAGGAATCCTTTCTCTTCTATAAATTTGAAATAAACAATATTTTAAACATAGCAATCGGAGTCAACATAAAAGCATATATTTGACAAGCAAATCATTTCCTTCAAAAATAAAAATAAATTAAGAGGTTATATGTTTTGTTTTTTTATATTTGGAAAAAAAATGTTCCGAACCTTATAAAAAGTTCAAATCATACTTTTGATGAATTACTATAAAATATTAAGCTTAGTTTGAGTTAAGCTTAGCTAATTAAAAAAATAACAATTATCAATATTGAATTTATTTTTGTACAATGCTTAAATATTTATGGTTCAGAAACCAATAATATATTGATTAAATATTAATGAAAAATTAACATGAAGCATCCAGGCAAGTAATATTTCGAAATAAATGATTCAATCTTAACTTCTTACGTATGTTATAAATTTATGTTCGATATAAACTTAATTTAAGTCGGAGGAACTGGCCATTTGGCTATAAAAACATTTATTTTTATAAAAAAATACAATGGACAAAGTTTGAACCATTTTTAGAAATATATTGAAATGTACCACAAGTAAACTTTGCTTGAATGATATTGATGATAACTCCATAGTACATCCTTAGTGTTATTCTCTGATTTTTATTAGGAAACTCACACGTAGTTGTTAAATACTTATATATTGTCTCCTCTAGAATAAATAAATAATACTAACAACTTGAGAAAAAAATTAAATGACGTAATAAGCTGGACCTTATTTAAAGTCATATTCGGTTTTTATATAAAGTACTTCCAGAAATATATATTTATACACAGTTTAAACATAAAATAATCTGTAAAACTGAGTTTTTTCATTGAAGAGCCATCCCAAGTTTCCGAATCTAAAGCTGATAAATCTGTAAGATCCACTCATTTAAAGATTCAAGAGATTGGGACCTTTAGGATTTCTTGAGATATAATTGTCCCAATGTTGTTTTTTTTTATCTTCAATTAAGAAGAAATTACCTATATCATTACGGGATTTAATATCTTACTTCTTGGTTAAAAGGTGGTCCACCTTGACTTTTATCAAAAGTGAAGACTGTTTCTTTCTTAATTAGGTATGACTACAGATTAAAGTTTTTCGGCTTCGAATAAATAGGGGAAGATAGACATGATAACATTTGGTCATTAGTCAAAAGTGTTAGTAACGTGAGTTTCGCTAAGTTTTCTATCGGTTGAAGCAATAAAACAGCAGAATAAGACGTGAGATGTATATTGAAAGATGTTTTGTATATTACCTAAATAGTTTATTATTTGAAAGGGAGGTGAAGAGTAGGCTTTTATTACTATTAGGTGTAAGTAATTGAAATTACATTCATAAATACAAAAAAAAAAATAACAACAGGAAATATGACGATGTCCTCTTAATTAATTAATCGATCAACTAGTTTGTGGACCTAAATATAGTGTGTCCCAATATCTTTCGGACACTCAAACTTTTTTTTTTTTTTTTTTTGGTGGGGATAAAAATATTATTCTTATAGCAAGGATTGTCTGTTCGAAGGCACTTAATAACTCACGTCAATACCAGGTATTACTGCTGGTATATTAAAATAAGTAGAACTACGCATTTAGAGGTATAAGTTTTCAAAAATTCCACCGTCTGCAGCAATACATTTTTAAAATTCTGTTCCTAAGCCTTTGTTACATCAATTTTATGGTCGACTCTGACATTTTGACCCAGTGTTCCTGCACAGTTGTCTTCTGGTTTTGTATTTTCAGTAGTAAGTAGAACATATCTTAATGTTTCTCTACTGATGGTAGTCAAGGTTGATTCAAGCATTGTGAGGACGGAGGCCAAAGTTTCTTTAACAAAAGTCATCCTTGCCTTCATTTTATTTTTAAGTGAGATTAAATGGCCTATGACCTGGATCCCCATCTACATTCTGCATCAATTCAAGATACCATTGAATTTAATAAGAACACGAAAAACATTGAAGGCCAAAATATTTTTGTATTAGATGCTAGCAATCCATTTTGCCATTAACCCGGACTTTTCCCGGATTTTCCATTATTCTCAATTACTAACTACTTATCTGCAAACAGGCAACAATTTATACCAAAATTATAGATTTATAACCATAATTTGTTCCCAATTTTTAGTCAAGAATATATAGGTGGGTTATCATATCTTTCATGCGTATTCGTGTCTTGTATCTTAGGTAGGTTGGATACATTTCAGACCACACTTGTTTATCTTGTCCATACAGGGTGGACAAGTTGAATCCGGAATAACTTCAACGGCTAATTATGAGAATTGTAGAGATTATTTGATAGAAAATTTAGTACTTTTGACAAGCTAAATATGTTAGACAAAAAAGCTTATATCTGACTTGAAACGATCAATAGACAAACATCTATAAACACTAATTGCTAGATTGGCCAAGATTTTCCAAGAATTCTTTGGACAAAATGTGCAGGATTTTTGACCTCCATTTTATTGGCTAGCCAACAGCACGGATCTCAATCCCTATGGTTTTTTTTCCTATCGGACAGGGAACAATGATTGCCTGCAAGAATAGTCATGCCTCAGTTAAGGCCTTGAAGGCTCCCATCAGCAATACAATGAAGGACATGGATCTGCACGAGGTAGCAAAGGCATACCTCGCATTCTGACGCTGTGTACAAATCGTGATCCAGAACGAAGGCTTTCATTAGGAATAATTATTTTGTATTTAATGTGGCTTTCAAATGTATACAAAATAATCTTTTTATCTCTAATTCAAGCCTCATAATTAGCCGTTAAAGTTATTCTGGATTTACCTTGTCCATCTATATAATTAGGATAGATGTGGTAACCCGCCTTATGCTTCACCTACCCTGTTATATTAAATATTTGTACGAGCAAAATTTAATTACTATTCAGACAATTCAGAGATTACATTTTTCTTTATTCATCATCATCGATTAAATCATTTGAATTATGTATAAATATGTCTTCCCGGAACTTTTTTCTCAGCAGTGCCATATGAACAGTAAAATTCATCAATATATCGAATTGCTTTGTTAAAGAGATTAGTTTTAAACCAGTTAATATTGCTTTAACATCAATATTTACTTTTTCTTTAACATAATCTAAGCCGTATGATTTTTTTTTTCGTTGTATGATGTCTTATTATTTTAACATCAGCTACCTCTTCTAGACTCTGTATTATCAATATTTGTAATTAATTGTGTTTCTGGACTTTTTAATTTTGCCAAACTTTGATGGCTTTTGAATAGCTTCAAATTAGAATATTTATACATTATTACTCTGGCTTTCGCAAAAATGTAATTGTTTGTACAAGAACAGGACTCCCTTATCGAATTTTTGTTACGTTGTTGATTTTTTTACTCACTTGGTGTGATCTCAATTGATGACATGATGTGATCATGATATTAATACAAATATGAAAACTAAAAGATAACCTCTAAATAATCTTCGTAGATTTATTTAATAATAATATATTATTTTGAGAGTTGCTTGCTATCCAAATTTTCAAATATAACTGATTAGTTGATGATAAAATGTATTATGAGAAATCTATCAGGAATGTGTTTCTTTTTCTGACCAAACATAATAGTTCAATCTAATAATCAAATTTACAAGATATCCGGCAATAAAATTTAGTTTAAAACATGGACAAAAATAGGCTTTTCATTTTTTCAATAATCCGATATTGATACTATGGCTAAATAAAACTCGTATTTTTTTCGCAGAAATAACATGTTTATTAAGAAAGAGGTAGTGTAGAAACCCTTCAACAGCTGAAATAGCATTAATGGAGGAAATTTTTTGTAAAATTATATTTAAACATTTTTATTATTATTTTATTATGAATTTTTAAGAAAAACACACTCAAAGTACACAGGAATTCATCATCCAGAAAGATAAATGTTATCCCACCGAAGATCTATTAATGAATCAACAAAAAAAAAGAACAAGAATTATATCACTACCCGTTTTTACTTTTTAATCTGAAAGCTGTTATTTTTCACTACGTTTTGCACATTGATAGATATGGTCATGGACTTACTATTTGAATTTTAAAGGGTATTTTATATCAAGTACAAAAATTGACAATCATGATACAATTGTATTTGTATAGTATTTTGAACAACAAAAGTCGGTTTAACTTTCATAACAAATCTACAATTATTGCTGGTTTTTGAACGTTTTTTTGGTTTTGAAGATTTTTGAAGTTGTTCCCTTTTTTAATTTCCTTTTATTTTGAATCATTTCTACACTTTCTAGAAAATCGAAACTATTGTTAAATTAAATTAAATTTAGGAATTAATATAAAAATAAAATATATTCTTGTAAAATGTAATGTTAATGTATTAAAGTATAACTATAAAGTATTCAGATGTAATTTACATTAAATTTAAGTATTTCTTGTTGGTTTGCCCTGCTAGAGAAGAGCTTCCACTGATTATGCAATGATGAATACTTTTGATTGAAAGACTGACGCCTTGTTGTTCAAACAGACCGATGATTGGTGAATTGACAAATCACTTTGAGTGATAACCTCTCAAGCACCTTTATTGTTTTATTCATCTTTGGATCCCTCCATGTAGATGACTTTGTCTAGGTTGTCAATCCGACCATTATCGACCTAGATAGGGTTGTCTTTTGTGTAGTCACTTGGTTAATTCAATTTGACTTGATCAAGTATTTTATCAGAGGAGAAACGATGCCCACGACACGACACCTTGGAAGATTATCAATGCATCCTAGTTCTCCATCTTGACTCTGTTCTTTGTAGTTGTATATAGAGGTCAAGGGAAGGGATGCTCAACACAGGCTCTGTTCCTGTAGTCGTCGTTTATCAAACAGTTTAAGTCATGCCATTGATTACTTTTCTTTGCCCACTACCCTGTCCAACACTGTTCCTCATATTCCCCGCTGGAGTACATAGATAAGTAATAAAAAAACATAAAAACATACATTGAAACTTCAATCATTCGTTCCAAAATGTGTTAATAACTCATAAACAAATAAAGTATCATCCCATAAAAGTTGGAATCATGAAGTATACGATAAGTTTAGATGGAAAGAGGAATAAAAGCATGATAGGCACAAGATATTACAAGGATATTTCAGTCTTTGGGATGCATTAATGAAATAATAAAACACATGGGACCTACCATTGAACAACATTTCTGCCCTTGATGTGTAATGTTTGTAAATATATAATATTGTTTTTGTGTGTGTTTGTGGCTTTTATGGGTGCCAACATAGTTAGGCCTAGGAGGCTGAAACTTTGCATGGGTGCATTTTTGAACCTTGTTAGGCTAAGACGGGGTGCCGATTTTTGGTGGGAAGTCATATAAGGGGGCTTATTATATAGCCAAGACACACAAAAAACCTTTTTTGAGCTCAGGGAGACTAAATAAGGTGGTTGAGTTATGAATCAAAAAGTGGTTGGCGTCTTAAAAAACAGCGATAAGAATAAGGGCATTTTCTAAATTTATTCAAAATCAAAAAAGTCATGGGCAACAAAACGAAATCGGTGAAACTTGCGGTTTTTTTTCTTTTCTTTCAGGTGTAAAAAAATATATTTTCAATGGAATATTGGATTCGTAGACCAAAAAAAGGTTGCATAAATTTATCAGTTAATTATTTTGCATTTAAATTTGACAAATAAGAATTTATGTTTTACATAAAAATCTGTCATTTTCGGAATAATTTTCTCTTTTTTTCGATCAATCGTCAATTTTGTAGAAGAAATAACATAAAACGATGCATTTTGAACATAATTTTAAGCCCGAAAGAGTACTATGTAGTATTTTTAATTTCCAGAACATTTTATTCAATTATTTTTGTAATATTTGCAAAATGAACCACTAATCAGGGATTATTTTTTCGACGTCATTATTTGTAAAAAAAATCATGTTAAGTATTTGTTTCTCTTTATAATGACAATAAATGCTATTATCTATTTTTTTTTTGCAAAAACATTTTTTTCAATTATCTTTGGAAACTTCCATTTGGCAATTTTTTTACAAAAAAAAGATGGATTTTCATCTAAACAAACTTTTTCATGCATATATTTTGATATGTTATTTTAAGTTTATAGCACCATTATTTTATTTTGTAAATTTATAATAACACATTTCATATTATATACAGGCGCTATATTACCCTAACGCTCGTCCGTACAAAAGATGTCAAAAAATTAAGAATAAATAACATTGGCCATTATCAATGTGATTCCCCACTCCCTCTTTCCCCCTAGCAACGCCGGGCAACCCTTTTCAAATATAACATAAATTCACAAAACAGAATATTCTGCGTCGTGCACAGTTTTAATATATTGAGTCTGTTTTTTGTATTGACTTGCATTATACTCACCAAAAAATGTACGAGTTAATATATTAATTAATTATTCATAATATATACATTTATAACCAACCAAAAATGTAGTCTAATGTAGGCACCTTAAAAGGTTATTAATGCACGTTGATCATACTAATATGATATTAATCATCATTAAAGTTTCATAATTCTCTCAAAATATTATAAGTTAGACAACTTTTAAAAGTTACTTTCATTTGTTATAGTTCCTACGTAGGGAAGACCAGAGAGAATTGACAACTGATATCATATGAATTATTGATTATTTCCTATGAATGGTTATGATTTTTTTTTGTTCAAAACTAAATCATTCTGGATAAATTTGAGATACTGTACCGCTAAATACGAAAGGGAGAGTTACTACAGGTCATTCAGTTTTTTTCCTTGTATTGTCAATTCTTCTTAAATATATTAAACAAGCATAGCATAGCTTCTTAGGCTTATAGCCAGTAACAGACTAATACATAAGACCAATGTACGAGGAGGAGAGTCAATAAATGCCTGTGCTGATGATACTACAGCCATCATTAATGCTGGAAGAGTCCTCACCATTGCTGCAATAATAGAAATGTTCCGGACCTTGTCTTGGTTTGAAAAACTTTAGGATCTGGAAACCAATAAAGATAAGGCAGAAATCGTCTCGAGAAACAATGCTATTTTGGAAACTTTTGGAAACATTTGGTAAAAACTGACAACAGCTTTTTAGGAGTAAACATTGGTAACAGGGATTCATCAATCAACTTCTACACTAAAACTATAAAATATCTAGGCTTTCAT